>NW_016821090.1:908759-1056793 GCF_001698545.2 Rhinopithecus bieti
ANAAAAAAAAAAAAAAAAAAGTATCTGTGGTATTGGATGAGACTACCTAGAGACAATGTCTGGAGAAAGACAAGGACTCAGAAATGAGCCCTGTATTAGTTAGTTTAGGCTAAACTCTGCCGTGGATCCAAGCAATCTTAAAAGTCCCAGTGGCTTATCACAGGCTTTACCCATGCCAGATGTCCACTGGGGGACAGTGGGAGGCCCCATCATATTATAACTGTACCATCTGAGCAGAAACTTTGTGTTTTGTGTTCAATGTCTTGTGCCCAATACCTGGAAGCATACCTGGCAGGAGGTAGTACCTGGGAATACCTGGCACAAGGATGTAATGGAGAAATTATATATATATATATAAAATATATACATTTCTGTTGAGGTACAATAAAATCAATTTTCATTTAGTGATTTTGACCAATGTATGTAGTCATGTAACCATCACAACACAGTCAAGAAACAGACCATTTTAAAGCTTTATTTTATTTTTTTATTTTCTTCATGCTACCTTGTATGAGAGAAACAGACCAGTTTCATTACCCTAAAAAGTTCCCTTGTGCCCCCTTGCAGACTCTGCTCCCACCTCACCCCTGGCAACCACTGATAGGCTTTCTTTTTGTGTGTGTGACTGGATCTCTGTCTCTCAGGCTGGAGTGTGGTAGTGCAACCTCTGCTCACTGCAACCTCCACCTCCTGGGCTCAAGAGGTCCTCCTACCTCAGCCTCCCAAGTAGGTGGGACTTACAGGTGTGTGCTACCACGCCTGGCTAATTTTTTTGTATTTTTTATAGAGACAGGGTTTCTACGTGTTGCCCAGGCTGGTTTCGAACTCCTGAGCTCAAGCCGTCCGCCGGCCTTGGCCTCCCAAAGTGCTGGAATGACAGGCGTGAACCACTGTGCCCAGATGATATGCTTTCTATCAATATAATTTTGCCTTTTCTAGAATTGTCTAGAAATGGAATCATATAGTATGTGGTCTTTTATAACTGACTTCTTTTATTTAGCATAGAGATTGGTAAACATTTTCTATAAGGATTCAGATAGTAAATATTTTAGGCTTACAGGTGGTATAGTCTTTGTAGGATCTACCTACTCAGCTCTGCTGTTGGTAGTATGAAATGTGGACTGAATGGGTGTAGCTTTGTTCCAATAAAACTTTGAGAGGGCTGGATTTGGCCCCTAAGCTAGAGTGTGCCAGTATCCGACTCAGCATAATTCACTCCGGATTTACTTCTATTGTTATGTGTATCAGGAGTTTATTCTTTTTTATTGCTGAGTAGTCTTCCATTGTATGGATGACGTTTTGTTTTTTCATCGATTGACGGACATTTGAGTTGTTTTGAGCTTTTGGCTTTTATGAATAAAGTTGTTACGAACATTCATACACCTATCTTTGTTTTCATTTCTCTTAGGTAAATCCCTAAGAGTAGAATTGCTGTGTCATATGATAAATGTGTATTTAATATTGTTAAAATGGACCAAACTGTTTTCAAAGTCTTAGTATTTATCAGCAATGTATGAGAATTCGAGTTGTTCTAAGTTTTTGTCATCATAATGAGTGTGTACTGAAGTAAATACTTATTAATATTCAAATGTCAATGGATGTAAACGAATCACTGAAAATATGTTGTGAATATTGTCCAGTGTCACTCGTATTTTAATGTGATTTTAAAAAAATGACTCTTATTCTATCTCATAGTTTTGCCATAAATTATTAAACTATTTTCTATTCTTTAATCTTAAGGTTTTTATAACATTTTCCTGAGAACAATGTAGACACCACCTTTGTGGATGGCAGTTAATTCAGTGTTAGACTTACTGATAAGGGGGCAGAGCACAGTTTCTCTTTACAAGTTGCAGTTACTGAAAACCACATAGACCTTACTACTCAGTTGGGCTGAGTACTGGGTTGAAATCTTTGAAATGTGAGGAGCCTAATTTAATCCCACCTCTGAATAGGCAGCCACTTCAGCTCCTCCTGGTTGTACTAAGGCCAACCCACAGGCAGATTCTGGATTTTTCTCCAAAAAGTTATGTATCTGTTGGACCCCTAGAGTTTTGTCTTTTAAGTGTGTGGCTGAACTAATTTTACCTAGAAAACTTTATGTAGATGTTTGAAATGTCAACTTTTTTTTTTTATCTCAGTTAAGTTTCATAAACTTTCACTTTAAGCCATGTCCCAGTGAACTCTCTTGTACCTGAGTGAATTGATTTGCTATGTAGGTTCTTTGCCACCATAAGCTCATTAAATGCTGGGGCCTGTTACCAAAAAGTGATTCTTTCAGTTTTGAGTACTTGTTCTGAGGCTGTACTCTGACAGAGCAAGATGTCAATTAAGATTATTCCTTGTTAGTGGAAATAAAATCACGTTATCTGCTTATAAAAGAATCTCTCTGTTCTTTCTCTAAGGGGAGGGAGAGTGTATTCAACTCACACAAAGTTTATCCATTCATGAAGTGAAAAAGGTAAAAGCTTGTAGGTCACGAAGAGATCCCCGTTTTACCAGACCGGAAATTATGATCCGAGCCAGGGGGTATTTTTCCTGCAGAGCTGACTCTCAGAGGTAGTGTCAAATTGCAGCTTCTATCACAGCATCAAGAATGGAGTCTTTGTGGAGGCTGAAAATCTCAGGCCATAACTGATTCCTGTCCACAGAGTCAAAGTCAGAAGCAAGTTCACTGTGTCGCAGTCAGTATTACACAAGTACAAGGTGGAAAGGTGTGACCATGATCACTAATGGAAAAGTGCATAAAGCTTTTGTCTTCCTTGTGAACCAGCCGGGATGTGACTTTCAGAGTCAGGGATAATGTTGGCTGGCTCTTACTCAGTGCCAGGCGCTGTTCTAAGCATTGTGCATATTAAGGTCCAAGGACGTTTAGGGTAATGGTTCAGAGCACTGCGGATGGGCTAGATTGCTGACTAGCCAAATGAGTGACCGGTTTCCTCAGTGGCTCCATCTACCCATGTTTAGGGTGGGGATTATGATAGTGCCTTTGTCACAGGGCTGTTGTGAGGACTGAATGTGTTAATTTATATTAACTGTTTAATAGGGTACCTGGCACAGGGTAAGTTACATAGGTGTGTTGGCTATTACAGTTATTTTAGTACTCATCCTAAGAAACTGTTGACAGGTGCTATGGTTTTCTCCATTTTACAGTTGAGTAAACTGAGGCACAGAGAAGAATTTTCCCAAAGCCACAAGGCTAGGAGGTAGTGAAACTAGGATTAGAATACAGACAGTCAGAGTCCAATCAGTGGCTGTTAACTGCTGTACTCGGCTGCCTTCCTGCTTATTAGGAGAAAATGGCTGTGCATTTTTATATGTGATCTGCAGTAAAGCAGATATCTAGTCCTGCAAGGAAGAAGTGAGTAGGAAGGTTGTATTTGGCACTGACGGCTTGGACTTTACCACTGATTCCTCCAGATGAGTCTCTACACCCATTGCCTTGTTACTGGTCAACAAATTGGCCGAGAGTCCATCTTCTATTTGGAGTAGTCCTATCTCAGAGATGACATCACCACCTCTTCTGTTACAGAAGTCATAATCCTGGGTCATCAATGACTCCAGCTTCTCCCTGTTTGTCTATTATCAATTGTTTTGATTTTTTAAATAGCTTATAAATCCATCACCTTTTCTGTCTCCACGACCACCCCAGCCCAAGTCACTGCCATCAGTCACTTTCTTACCAACCTACCCCTGTCATCCTTGCCCCATGCCAGTCTGTTCTTCTGCAGGCAAAGGTAAAATGCAAATCCGGTCAGCTTGTGGCCGGGCTTAACACATTACCTGCTTTTACATTCCAATCCAGGTCTGTCTGCCTCCAAATCCTGTTCTTCTTTTTTTTCCCCATCTTTCCTCTGTAAAGTTTGTAGGAGTTGACCTTGATTTGAAAGGCCAAGAAAAGTAAGAATCTTAGGTGTCCAGTGGAATCTGGTTTTCTTTAACCTTACTCATCAAATTCACACCTCAGATAATTGGGCCCCAGGATCTGTACCCATTACTAGACTTGTCAGCAGAACTCAAGTGTTCCACATGGGTTTATAATATCTGGTATTTTTCTGGGCAAGGCAAAGTATATTGTAGTAGTAAAATGATAAGTTGCAAGATGGCCTTCTCTCATTTTTTCACAATTGCCTTCATCACTCTAGCTAGGGGTGTGTGTGTCGGTGTTTGTGTACTTGTTTTTACTGTCATTAGTTTGGTTATGGCACAATGGAGTCCTTGTCAAAGCGGATATTAGCAAGTTGAGTTCCAAGTTTGCTAGAACTGAATGCAGATACAAAGCATTTGAAATTATCAGCATCCTGTTAATGGAGGCTAGAGGAGAAATCAAAGTAAATTTTCAGAACTATGAAATTAGCAAACTGCCAACACAGGGTTGGAAGTTTCTCCGTTTTCCTCTTATCAGCTTTTAATCTGATCATTTCCCAGGGAGTGCAGACAGGCTGTGGGGAAGCTCTCTGTCCAGGCTAACTTGAGGGGAAAATGAACATGAAAAAAACAATTCATTCAGAATGTTATCCTTGGGATACCAGTGAACAGATCAGCAATGCTAGGATGTAATCAATAATACTGGTTTTCAGAATAGAACCACATACCACTTTCCCCCCAAATATGCACCATGGACTGCCATATAACACCTCAGATCTTACTTATCTATGCATTTGAGCAGGAACAAGTCTTCTTGTTCTTAAGCATGGCCCACTGACTCCACTGTCATCTTGATGTTTGTGTGAAAAGCTCTCACAGTGTGGCCGTATGGCCATGCTGATAGTATGTGCCCTGACTGTTTTATCTTAAATCAAACTGCAACAAACTTGTGAGGGAGCTCAGATAAAAACTAGAAGGAAGAGATTTGTATCATAAAATCCAGGGAGTTTTGGCAGAGCTTCCTAAGGTGAAAGAGATGAGAAGGAAAAAAATCTATAGGTTTGTTTGTCTTACTAGTGAGGGTAGGGTTGTGGCTAATAACTAGAGAGGTAAAATATCTGCAACCCTGAAATGGGGGAAATTTGTTTTTTAACTGCATCTTTCCTGAGAAACATTTGAGGCTCTGCCGTTTAGAGCCATGATAAGACAACCCTAGGAATGAAGCTGAGTAATCACTGTGTCTTAGTCTCCACTAAAACCACAGCTTCTGGGGGGCAGCTGGGCTGAGGTCTCGCCAGCATAGCTCATTAGGCCCCAGGTGGATCATGCCTACTATCAGTGTGTGATAGTGTGATGCCTGTGTTCAACCATCATATGTGCCACTGTTGACACTCCTGAAACCAAAGACAGGTTAGCAAGTGAAAAGCATAACACAGTTATTTAATCAAAGTTTTCTATGACATGAGAGCCTTCAGAAATGAAGACCAAAAGCCCCAGAAACAAAGACCCAAAGCCCCATAACTATTCTTATGCTTAGGCTTGATATAGAATGGACAGCCATGTAGAACTATGATTGGACAAATGGTGTGACCTAATGGCAGTATGACTGAGGAGGAACCTCAGCAAGGGCTGTTGGTTCAGATTCTTATTGGCCTTTCTGTGTAGCATTTCTTCCTCCTGGATATAGGGCAGGATCCCTCTGGAAAAAGGGTCTTTGGGGAGAAGGAAGAGAGTGACCTTCCTAGGTTTCATGGTTTACTTTGGGGGAGAGAGGTTCTAGTTTCTATGACCTACCTTGTGGAGGAGGAATTTTTTTTTTGTATTTATTATTCTTTTATTAAGATAAGTTAATGCTTAAAGGAATTTTGTGAATTTGTCTTCCTATCCCTTGATCATTTTTCTTTTCTTTTTTTAAATTGTACTTTAAGTTCTGGGATACATGTGAAGAATGTGCAGGTTTGTTACATAGGTATACACATGCCATGGTGGTGTGCTGCTCCCATCAACCCTTTATGTATGTTAGGTATTTATCCTAATGCCATCCCTCCCCTATCACACAGGCCCTGGTGTGTGATGTTCCCCTCCCTGTGTCCATGTGTTCTCATTGTTCATCTCCCACTTATGAGCGAGAACATGCGGTGTTTGGCTTTCTGTTCCTGTGTTAGTTTGCTGAGAATAATGGTTTCCATCTTCTTCCATGTCCCTGCAAACAACATGAACTCATCCTTTGGAGAAATAGGAACACTTTTACACTATTGGTGGGAGTGTAAATTAGTTCAACCACTGTGGAAGACAGTGTGGTGATTCGTCAAGGATCTGGAGCCAGAAATGGTATATACCCATTACTGGGTATATACCCAAAGGATTATAAATCAATCTACTATAAAGACACATGCACATGTATGTTTATTGCAGCACTATTCACAATAAAAAAGACTTGGAACCAACCCAAATGCCCATCAATGATGGACTGGATTAAGAAAATGTGGCACATAGACACCATGGAATTTTGTTTTTTATGAGTTGCTTCAGGGGTGAAAGAGAGATGGGAGAAAGGAGAGCAGTAGAGGTCAGAGAGGCCTTGGTTCTGAAACCTTCCAGTCTTCTTTAGTTCAGAGTACTCAGCATGTCAAAGCTCCATATTTTGGGGTATTGATTGTTTTCTTAGTCCTACACTACCCTCTGTCTATTTGCTGGGAGGGTCAGACAGAAAAGGATAGATGTCACTCTGCAAGGCTGGAAGAACATACAGTTGGGGAAGTTGTGCAGTAATAGGGGAGCAGATCCCCCCCTCTGTGCAGAGGCTCCCCTGTAGGCCCTCTTAAAGCACTCAGCTGCCTCATAACTCAAGATGACATCCGGTTCTCCTTGGGGAGAAAGGATTTAGAACAAGTTGAATCCCGGTCACCTTCGTGTACTCAGAGAACTTTCCTAGAGGACTTGACCTGTGGTCAGGAGAGAAAATAGTTCTCTTATTTTCCATGAGGGCATCTGCTCAGGCAATTCTCTGTGACTTCCTGCCTTTGCAATGTAGGTCAATCCTTCCAGAATCTTACCCTAACTTTCCCCTCTCCGATTTCTGTCAGCACAATCATTCACCTGGAATCTTTTGTACGCCCTCGAAACTTCAAATCTAAAAAGCTCCCTGAACTTAAGGAGAAGTTATTATTTCCTTTCTAGTACCATAGCTGTTTGTCCAATTCGGTTATGATGTTTACAGCAAAAGGAATTCTCATGCAGTGTGGCTTGTGTGTGTTTCACGAGACTGGACTACAGATGTGTTTCCTCAGTTTTATGTATCCAGCTACCCCATGTCTGGCAAATAATAATACAGGTCAGGCACTACTCTAATTGCTTTATAGATGATTTATCTTCATAATAATCCTATGAGAAAGGTACCACTGTCATTCCAGTTTCACAGATGAGGATACTGAGAGGGTCAGCATGTTGTGTAACTTGTCCAGAGTCACAGCGCTTTCTATTTTGGTTTTTTTTTTTTTTTTTTGAGACAGAGTTTAGCTCTTGTTGCCCAGGCTGGAGTGCAATGGCACGATCTCGGCTTACCGCAACCTCCGCCCCCCAGGTTCAAGCGATTCTCCTGCCTCATCCTCCCTAGTAGCTGGGATTACAGGCATGTGCCGCTACGCCTGGCTAATTTTGTAGTTTTAGTAGAGACAGGGTTTCTCCATGTTGGTCAGGCTGGTCTCAAACTCCCGACCTCAGGTCATCTGCCCACCTCAGCCTCCCAAAGTGCTGGGATTATAGATGTGAGCCACTGTGCCCGGCCTGAGTCACAGCGTTTTCAATGTGAGTGAACCAGGATTAACACCCAGGCCAACAACTGACCCCAGAGACCTCATACAAGTCTGTGCTCTTCTGGGAATAAGGACCCTAGCCCGGGAGAAAAAGGCCGAGCCTAATGGTATTCTGTGTAAGGCAGCCATGCGGCATTGCATTATGCATCAGAATGACTAATTCTGTGTATGAGGGTTGTCAGGTGAAACCCAGTGGAGGCACAGCCCAGAGTTCTGCAGGGGCCTTCACTGATAATATGATGCAATCAAATTTCTTAGGGGTAGCAGTTAGAGCTCTGCTGTTGCTGGAGAGAGGGCTGGAGAAAGAAGTTTCGCATATTGTTTTTTGATCAGCAGATTTGGAAACTTTGAATGTTTGGCTCACAGGATGGTGGAAATGCTCCAGCACTTCCTGTGGCCTCGAGTCTGGGTTCTGCGATAGGGAACTGAGCTCGAGCCTTGCCTCCTCCACTGGGGACTGTGCACACATCACGGAGTGACAGGGCTTGCTGGGAGGAAGGGAGCAGCCACTGGCATTACAACAGCTGAAAAGGAATTTGAAAAGCAAATATCCAGAAAACCAGAACAAGGGAGGAAGTGTGTGCATTAGTTTGCAAAATGATGAACTTTCCAGTTGAAATGCAGATTCCCAAAGTGCAAGAGAGCTTGGAGTGAAGGGAAGAGAGCGAGTGGCTCAGCTCAGGTCTCATCCTGTTTTTGAAAGATTTTTTTCCAGGAGGAAAAGGAATCTGGAGTAGACCGTGCTCTCACCTCTCAGCAGCTCCCTTTCTATTTCTGTCCAGTGGGAACAAATGAATAGCTGCTGCTTGAAGAAATGCCGGAAGGTTTTCTGTGCAAGGAATTCTGGATTTTAAAAATGCATCACTGGCTTGAGTAATCCTTCACATTTGTAATTTTAATCTCTGAATTTGGTTTTAAGGAAAGAGTGGTTCATTTATTGATTCACTTGTCTGAAAAATATTGAGCTGCTCTTTACCATGCTGTCTGATCAGGTCTGGAGCAACAGAGATGAATAACATATGAGGCCTACCCTCAGGGAACTCATATAAACAAATAAGATAAGGTGTGGAAAAGTGCTCTGGTAGGTCATTGTAAGCACCTAAGAAGACAGATTCAGGGCAGTTACTTCTAGCATGGGAGGCTGTGAGGTAAGGGAAATCTTTAATAGGAGCTTGCACGTGAGATAGGCATTGAAATCTAGATGGGAATTTTTGAAGCAGACCCAAAGGAAGGAAAGGACATTGGAGGTAGAGAGAACATTATGAACAAAGACAGGGTGAAAGCGAGAGGTGAAGCCGGCTGGGCTTCTGGGTCCAGTGGTTACTTGGAGAACTTTTGAGTCCAGCTAAAGGATTGTAAATGCACCAATCAGCACTGTCAAAACGGACCAATCAGCTTTCTGTAAAACGGACCAATCAGGTCTCTGTAAAATGGACCAATCAGCTCTCTGTAAAAGGGACCAATCAGCAGGATGTGGGTGGGGCCAGATAAGGGAATAAAAGCAGGCCACGCGAGTTAGCAGCTGCAACTGGGGTCCTATTTTGCTGTATGGAGGTGTTAGTCTTTTGCTCTTTACAGTAAATCTTGCTGCTGCTCGCTGTTTGGGTTCGCACTGCTTCTATAGGCTGTGATACTCACGGTGAAGGTCTGCAGCTTCACTCCTGAAGCCACCGAGACCACGGGAGGAAAGAAGAACTCCGGACGTGCCACCTTTAAGAGCTATAGCAGTCACGGCGAAGGTGTGCAGCTTCACTCCCGAAGCCAGCAAGACCGCGAACCCACCAGAAGGAAGAAACTCCAGACACATCTGAACAGCTGAAGGAACAAACTCTGGAAATACCATCTTTAAGAACTATAACACTGACCGCGAGGGTGTGCGGCTTCATTTTTGAAGTCAGCGAGACCAAGAACCCACCAATTCTGGACACAGAGGACCTTGGCAGGCTCAGGAAATGGCAAGCCATTTATGAATTGGGAAGAGATACTGCAAACATTTGTCTCAAGTACTCTAGTCCTTCACCCAGACCATAGCTAGCTGGAGGATGATCCTGATTTAGCCTGGGGGTTCCTTCTTCACGCAGTGCCACCAGCAGCCGCCGCAAATTGATCAGTGACAGTCTTAAGGTAGAACCAGTTTTTCATGTCTGACTTACAAAACCATTGCAAGTGCGTGGGGTTTGGGGAGCAGGGACTCGTTGGGTGGGGGAAGATGCACCGGTGGTACCTGGATGCAGGCTGAAAAGGTTTATATCCTAGAGGTCCCAAGTCACCATCTACAGATTTAAAGCAGGAAATGAGATGTTCAAATGATTACAAATGCAAGTATTCTGTTTCTTTTTACTATTTATCATTCTGTTGCTTTGCACAGTAGAAGCTGCAGTTAATAGAATTTTTAGTGTTCTCTGTGAGTTGGAAAGAGTTGCTCAAAAGAATTGGGCTACTTTCCTGGAGACAAGCCCATAGATGCAGGTGATGATAATTCAATACGGGACTAACGGAAAGTTTTCTCTGCCACTTTCCATTACATTCCTGGCTAAGTCTATTCAGCGATTCTCTTTCTTTCTGAGCAGCCGAGGAGGCAAATAGTCTCCAAGTATGGCTTATGAGAACGCTGTGCCACAAGATATTTTATTTAAAAAAAAAAGTTTCCTGGACAGATACATTTGGGAAATATTGTAGATTGCATATGGACATTTCACAGGACACGTGTTACATTAAAGTCCCTGAGAAGTCCTGCAGTAAAGGAAACTATTTCAAAAGAATGGCATAGAGCCCAGCTTAGCCTGCAATCCCAGTACTTTGGGAGGCTGCAGCAAGAAGTATCGCTTAAGTTCAGGAGTTCAAGACCCGGTAACATAGTGAGACTTTGTCTCTATTAAAAGAAAATGGCATAGTTGTTACAAACATGAGCTTATCGAATCAGACATGTAGATTACATTCTGGCTGGGTTCCATATGTGGATGTGAGACTTTGGGCAAGATACCTAATGTCTTTACATCTTGGTTTACTTGTCTGTGAAACAGGCTGGTAATGGTACCTAATTCATAAAATTGTCTTGGAAAGTATATAGTACATGAACTAGTTATTAGATATTATTCCGTTCCATGTTTTCCAAGAATCCTCTTTTTGCATTGCATTTATAAATAACTCAGAGAAGCGGTGCTGTGTGGGAAATGCCAGAGTAAAACTAGTGCAGTCCATGTGTGACTTCTGGTAGCAGTCCCACAGAGGAAAGGCAGCCCCTAGGTGCTGAGCGCTAGGTCACAGATGTGGACTTGCAGCTATATGAAGCTCTAGAATTGGGGAGCAAAAGATCATTTCCTCTTGATTGCAAGGTTAGAGTGTGTAACTTCAGTCTGTTTTGCCTTCCAGTCATTTAATGACAAGTTTGGCACTCAGGGCAGTAAACAGATATGGTTAGGTTGATGTATTAGGAGTTTTTCAATTGTAAGTGACAGAAACTGAACTCAAGCTTACTTAGCATAATGAGGAATGTATTAGTTTGTCTAGGGAGGATATTAGGGTACTTCAGAGAACTGAAGGAAAAGTGTTAGGAAACTCGACAGAAACTGAACATAGCTAGGCATCCTGTCCTTGTTCCCTTTTGAATGTTTTCCTCTTGACTTGTCTTAGCTTCTCCTTGCCTCATTCTTTCGTGTTGCGGATGACTTTCCCCATGGAGCATGGCTGCCACTTCAGCTTCATCCCCAGCAGAGCAAGAACTCCTGGCCTCGAGTGATCCCCCCGCCTCGTCCCCACAAAGTGCTAGGGTTACAGGCGCGAGCGACTGTGCCCAGCTAACAAATAAATTTATGAGATCCTTATTAAGGGTATTTATACTAGGTTGGATCACGTCTATTGCAATTTTTTTTTTCAGATTGTTATTCGTCTTTAAATTTTCAAAATAAATACTTTAATATATAAAAATTACACACGGGTCACACTAATCCTCTCTGTTGTTCCAGTTTTAGTATATATGCTGCTGAAGCGAGCACTGTCTCAATTTTATGAAGGTTTTGGAATTCAGAAGTTTTTAAGCTTCTTCGTATCAAATCATCAGGCTCTTCTTTGATGCATTCTGTCTTTGGTGGTTTATTAGATTGCTAGGGCTGCCATTAAAAAGTACCACAGTCGGGGGGGCTTAACTAACAGAAAAGGGTTTTCTCACTGTTCTGGAAGCTGGAAGTCAGAGATTAAGGTGTTATCCGTGTTGGTTCCTTCTGAGGGCTTTCTCCTTGGCTGACAGATGGCTGTCTTCTCCCTGTGTCCTCAGATGGTCTTCCCTCTGTACCTTCTGCGTTCAGATTTATTCCTCTTATAAGGATAACAGACAAACACACGGTGTTAAGGCCCGGCCTGAAGACCTCATTTTTCATTTTACCTTACTACTTTCAGGGTCCTGTCTCCAAATACAGCCACATTCTGAGGTACTGGGGGTTAGGATTTGAACATACAAATTTTGAGGGGGGACACAATTCACCTTTAATAGTTCTCATACTGAAGAGGCATCTGTCGCCCTGAGAGGGTTTAAGGATTTGAAGGAAGTCATTTAAACTAGCTAATATTTAGTATCTTCATTAATTTACTGCAAATAACACCTGTCAGTCAGGGCCGTGAAGAAGAGTGAGTAAAGTGTGTGTCTACGGTGCCCGGCCGCATGCCTGCTCTGGGCTCCTGCCCGCCATTCCTTCTGGCAGCGCTCCCCTAGCCTTCATGATGTCAATGCCAGACACTGGGAAAGCAAAGATTTTTCTCTGCAAGTTTCCATTATGTTGCAAGCCAACCGTAGCTAATAGCACATTTCCCCACCTGTCAAATCAATGGGCTGAATTGTTGCTAAGATTAGCATACATGGCTTTTGTCAACAGCGTATACAGAAAATGAAATATTGAGCCTCACACGCGATTCCATTCTCTGTTTATTCTCTTTCTGCTGAGTGCTTGTATGTTCTGTTCTGAACACACCGTGTTCCCTCATTTCTGAAGCTGCAGACTTCCTCTTTGGCCCCGGGCTGTTTTCAGAGTGGCCATCAGGCCCCTGATACAGGAACCTGAAATGACACCCGCACCATGTACCCCTCCATCCAGACCCTCCAGTATAGGGCAGGTTGGGGGACACGTGCCCACCACTGCTGCTCCCATGGGAAACAAAGACTGGCTTCAGCAAACCTGGACGCTCGTATCATCCTGAATGACAACTGACAGCACCATTGGCTTCATGTATTCTTTGACCTAAACACCAAAGGTATTGAGAATTTCAGTCTGTTTGGCATAAGAAGGATGGTAGCACAAAGAAGAGAAGAGCAAAACTTTTACCCAAAGCCTCTTTCAGTGGCCCCTGCTGAGGTTCAGTGTACCATGCAGGGCAGTGTTGTCAAAAGTGAAGACTAGGCTGGGTGCGGTGGCTCATGCCTGTGATCCCAGTACTTTGGAAGGCCGAGGCAGGTGGATCACCTGAGGTCAGGAGTTCGAGACCAGCTTGGCCAACATGGTGAAACCCCGTCTCTACTAAAAATACAAAAATTAGCTGGGCAGGGTGGTGCCTGCTTGTAATCTCAACTACTCGGGAGGCTGAGGCAGGAGAATTGCTTGAACCCGGGAAGCGGAGGTTGCAGTGAGCTGAGATTGCGCCACTGCATTCCAGCCTGGGCGATAGAGTGAGACTTTGTCTCAAAAAAAAAAAAAAAAGAGTGAAGACTAGAGGGCTCTAGGAAGACAGCAGGACCAAGAGGGAAGGCTGCTTTCAGTGGATGCGCCTCCTGAAGCCCTTTCCCTTTCTGCCTAACCTAATGCAAGGGGAAAATGTGGTTTATGTCTTTTTCTATCAGAGACAACTCAACATTAAAAATGTGAGATGAACAGCTCCCTTCCCACTATCCCCATCATCATTATAAACGCATTATCCATCATCAGTGGATAATGACTGTTAGCGGGGCAGAGGACAGCTTTCCTGGGGAGGAAGGAAGGGGCTGAGGAGTGGAAGCAGATCGTTTCTCCAGCTGTTTGGTGTTTATCACCCATTGATCTGCCCTGGCCTCCACTGGTCCATCTGTTGGGCTTGTGAGTGCAGTGGGGGAGGGGACAGACAGTTCACCAGGGCAAGTGTGTTCGTTTCCCCAATACACAGCTTCTGCAGGAATGGCCTTACAGGCTTAATTTTTTTCTCAGTAGGGTTCACTGTGCAACAGAAAGACTAGAAAGAGCATTAAAGGGTTCAGAGCCATTGCAGGCACCCAAAACTAAAACCAAATGGGAAATTCAGAAAAAACAAAAGTGATCAGATATTTGGGAGCTTTGTGGAACCCAAAGAATTAATTATGCTGTATGGAAAAACCTGTAGACATGTAACATCTTTAAGAGACTGCAGCAAGAGGTGTGTTGAACTTTGGGCATAGAACAATGTGTAGAGAGATGAGTTTCTAGGTGGGAGTCAAAGCGATTTCTCTCCGTTGTCTTCAAAATGCCACCCAAAGCTAGGGAGACATTTAGTAGAAGAGTGGGCTTGTTCATGGGTGATAGAGTCAGATGTTAACTGCTATGCAGACTTCAATACCTAACTTTAGAAGAAGAAGTGATTCCTCTTTCTCATTTAATTCACTCAACTATAAACATGCCATTTAACGTGCATATCGAGGTGATAGAATCTTAGTATTAAACACGGAACAATTCTCATATTTTTGGAATGGAATAAAGTCAAGCCAGCAGGCAAGCAGGAACAGTATAGCATTCTCTGCCCATTCTTTACCCACCCCCTGGGATTTGATAGTGACTTTGGAAGGCATAATGATTAGCATGTCTAGCCACCTGCCTAGACTTCCCTTTTGTTTCTCCCTTTAATGGTTCTTAAATTTTAGTTTGTATAAGCATTATTATACCCGGCTGTCTACACAACTTCTTGTAACTTGTATTTTACTGGGCAATTTAAGTAATACCAGGTTATCTACTTTGGTAATTTTGACAACACTAGGCCCAGTTGTACTGCTGGTAGCTCTAATGAGATGTTCATTGAGGAGGGGATGCATTCATACAACACCCATGTATTAAAATGCCTGCCTACTGTGGCCCTGAATCTGTAACTGAATGTGATGTGGACTTTGCCCTTGGAGTACTCCAGATGTAGTGGGGAGAAGTTGACAGAGGGAGTCTGGTAACCCCAGAGTTGTGCTAGGGGAAACATAGGACACCAGGACGCTCACTTTGTTGGCTGAAGATTTTAGAATGTATTTCCTTCTCAGTTATGTCTCACGAAGAGTTGGGCTTGTGCGTTGATCTTTCCTGGAAAGCCCGATGAGACCGTGTGCCTTGTGTCCAGTTCAAGGATGGGATGGGTTGCCCTGATCGTCGGTAATCCGCCTAGAGGATTTGCTAGCTTGCCACCTGTATTAGTCCGTTTGCATGCTGCTAATAAAGACATACCAGAGACTGGGTAATTTATAAAGAAAGGGGTTTAATGGACTCACAGTTTCATGTGGATGAAGGGGCGTCACAATCATGGCAGAAGGCTCTTACATGGCAGCAGACGAGAGAATGAGAACCAAGCGAGAGGGTGTTCGCCTTGTAAAACCATTAGATCTCGTGAGACTTATTTACTACCATAAGAACAGTATGGGAGAAACTTCCCCTGTAATTTAGTTACCTCCCACCGGGTCCCTTCTACAACACGTGAACATTTGTCATGACTGAGGGGAAGGGCCTGTTGACCTCTAGAGGGCAGAGGCCAGGGATGCTGCCAGCCATCTTGCAATGCTCAGGGCAGCTCCTACAGCAAGGAAGTATGGCCCCAGCTGCTAATTGTGCCAGGAATGAGAAAGCCCATGCTAGAACCTTTCTTCCCTAAATTTCATCAGAAGTAACACTGATTACATATAGAAGCCTTAGGTGCTGTTTCCTAGTGAAGATATTAATTTAAGAGGATAAGGTGTGCACTTCTGATGACAAAATGTGAACTAGATCATCCATTTTGCAACTGTGCACCTGGCTGTACCCCCAGAGTAGCCTTGCTGTGTCCCCCTCCCTTTCCCTTGTGGTTTGTTAATGTTGGGGAAAACTGGTGAGGTCTAATTGAGCTTGGTTAAGTGAAATCCCAAGGGGAAGCCTCCTTGCTCCTTTGCTTTCTCAATGGCTGCTTTGTGTACAGCTCCCCTCTGACTCTCCACTGGAGCCAACGTTATTGTGTTCTCACCTGTTCAACAGGTTTTTCCTGAACGGCCTTTGAGAAATAAATACCAGTTAAAAGGGTAGAAAAACAAGCGTGGCCTTTGATTCCTAAAAGGTTAGATGACCTCTTTTGCTGTAATTCTAGATGATTTTATGAACAGGTGGGGGCAAGGTGCTTAAAATGCATTCTTATTTTTATTATTTACTGTCTTAACCCCCAAGATGGTGTATGCTTTCTTTTGAATGTTACCTAAAATTCACACAGAGTCTCTTTGCACATTAGAGCCTGCTTTCTTAATTCTTATTCTAGGGTATGTAATTGAACTTGGATCTTGAATTGAAGTAATGTAGCACAGAAATAATGCATTGTTCTTAGAGCTCTCAAGTATTCAAAGAGCATACAGACTATGGAGAGGAAGTTGGGAGTACAGATTGTTTGCTTGCATTTGCACATAGCAGACACTATAATTACTTAACAAATCCCCATTATCAAATATTCAATTGTTTTCAAGTTTCGAGAATTATAAACAAAGCAGAAATTGTCATTGCTGTGGTTAATAATTATTTCTTGGCCGGGCGCGGTGGCTCAAGCCTGTAATCCCAGCACTCTTTGGGAAGGGCCGACAGCGGCGGATCACGAGGTCAGGAGATTCGAGACCATCCTGGCTAACACGGGTGAAAACCCTGATCTCTTACTAAAAAATACAAAAAACTTAAGCCGGGCGAGGTGGCGGCGCTGTAGTCCCCAGCTACTCGGGAGGGCTGAGGCAGGAGATGGCGTTAAACCCGGGAGGCGGAGCTTCCAGTGGCTGAGATCTGGCCACTCGCACTCCGCCTGGGCGGACAGACGAGACTCCGTCTCAAAAAAAAAAAAAAAAATAATAATAATAATAATAATAATTATTTCTTGAGGATAACATTCTAGGAAATTGAAATTACTCAAAGAGGATGCAAAATTTTAAGGCTTTTCGTATAGTTTGCCAAAGGCCCTCTAGAAGGCTGTGCTGATTTACACTCTGAATAGGTGTGCAGGGACACACAGCTTCCTTCTTTAGAAGTCACAAACCAAGAGGTGTGGTGGAAGTTGTCCAGGAGGTCAGGAGTATGGTAAACTGAACCTACCAAGGATAACCCCACCATTCTCTGAACACATTCTCTTCCTATTCTTGCCCTTCACTTCAGCAAGTACCCTGTTTCAGGAACATAACAGGGCATGCTCCTCCCTTGGGGCCTTTGCTTTTGCCGTTGTTTTGGCCTAGAACCTGATTTCTCCAGATGTCCACAGGTCTCCAATCCTCACCTCTCAGATGTCTTTTTTTTTTTTTTTTTGAGACAGAGTCTCGGTCTGTTGCCCAAGCTCGTGTGCAGTGGTGCGAGCTCGCCCCCTTGCAACCTCTGCCTTCCGGGTTCAAACGATTCTCTCGCCACAGTCTCCCGAGTAGCTGGGATTACAAGCACCACCACGCCTGGCTAATTTTTGTATTTTTAGTAGAGATGCGGTTTCACCATGTTGGCCAGGCTGGTCTTGAACTCCTGACCACAAGTGATCCACCCGCCTCAGTCTCTCAAAGTGCTGAGATTACAGGCGTGAATCACCACATCTGGCCTCACATGTCTTTACTGCCTTCTCGGCGAAACTTTCCCTGATTTTCCTGTTTAAAATTGTATTCCTGCCCCTCCCACACTGGCAGAGGCACAGGCTTCAGTTTCCTTCCCTGCTTGATTTTTCTTCATATCCTTTGTTGCTAACTCCCAGATTTGCTGCTCTATATCCCCAGCACGGGGAATAGACCTGACACTGAGCAGAGGCTCAATAATTATTTGTTGAATGAGTGACTAAACCAGTGCTTTGTAGATTTGCTCTTGCTGGTTACCACTGATTAGCTTCTCAGCAGGCTTCCCTAATCGTCTTTGGTCAAAGGAGTAGCGGTTTTGTTTTGGTTCATTTCCTTTACTTGTCAGCTGCACTGAAGTTAGTTATTTATATAACTGCTGGTGGTGGTGAGGATTCTATTAACTCTGCTATCTCTGTTGTCTCAGTAATGTCCAGCTACTGCTGAGATCTGGGATAGTAACTGACAAGGCTTACTCTGGTCTGATAAAGGACCAAATGCACATGTTTAAGATCTTCATTACAGATACCAATTTCTCAAAAAAGACAAGAGAACCCAATAGAAAAGAGGCAAAGGTTTGGACTGTTCACAAAGAGGGAGCATGTGTCTTTTACTCTTTATGTTCAACCTCACAATAAGAGAAATAGGATTTAAAAATACATTAAGATTTTATTTTTCAACCTGTCAGTTTTGCAAAAATTCATTCTGTTGGTAAGGCTGGGTATAAATAGGCAACATCATACAAGTCCAATGGAGAGAAATTTGGAAATGGCTATCAATATTAACTGTATCTGTGCTTTGACCCAGCGGTTTTGCTTCTGTGAATCTATTGTAAGGATGTACCTGCATATGTGCAAAATTAGTTAGACATACATTTATGGATCATAGTTTGGTTTATGATAAGTAAACTTGAGAAATCACCCAATGGTCCACAGCAGGGGACTGATTCATCAACTAGGACACATCCACACAATGAACTACTATGTAACTGTAAAAAGAATCAGGATGCTCTCTTTGTACTAACATAGAAGGATTTAGAAAATATACTCAAAGAAACAAAAAGAATGCTCCCTTTTGGCCAGGCACGATGGCTCACGCCTGCAATCCCAGCACTTTGGGAGGCTGAGGAGGGCGGATCACCTGAGGTCAGGAGTTTGAGATCAGCCTGGCCAACATGGTGAAATGCTGTCTCTACTAAAAATACAAAAATCAGCCATGTGTGGTGGTGTGCGCCTGTAATCCCAGCTGCTTGGGAGACTGAGACGGGAGAATCGCTTGAATTTGGGAGGTGGAGGTTGTCTTGAGTCAAGATCATGCCCCTGTACTCCAGCCTGGGCAATAGAGGGAGACTGTCTCAAAAAAAAAAAAAAAAAAAAAAAAAAAAAATGCTGCCTTTTATATAAAGAAAGTGGAAATGCAATAATGTATTTCTGTATTTGCCTTCTATACGTGAAGAAATTCTGGAGGGATACCTGATGACTTTGGATAACTGGAAGGATAAGGAGTGAAAGCAGATATTGGGTCGGCGGGTGACACTGGGAGAAGAGACTCTACACTGTACATCTTTGTACACACAAACACACAAGTTTGTATCACATGATTGTTAACAAAAAAAACTAATTTTAAAAAGAAATGGGGCGAGGCCAGGTGGCTCACACCTGTAATCCCAGCACTCTGGGAGGCTGAGGTGAGCAGATCACCCAGAGTTCAAGACCAGCCTGGCCAACATGGCGAAACCCTGTCTCTACTAAACATGCAAAAATTAGCCAGGCATGGTGGTGGGCCCCTGTTACCCTAGCTACTCAAGAGGCTGAGGCAGGAGAATTGCTTGAATTTTGCAGTGGGCCAAAATTGTGCCACTGGGCAACAGAACCAGACTGTGTCTCAAAAAAAAAAACAACAAAAAAACCAAAAAATGGGCTAGCCTGGGAAGAGGCTGCAGAGGATAATGGTTGCCTCCTTTGTGTAAGAAGCATGATTCATTCAAGTGAGAAATCAGAGTCTGTTCTGAATGCCATCCAGTCCACATTTGTACATTTTCTGCCCCGCCCCCCTCCCCCCCACCGAAGGTGCATTGTGGGAACTGACCTTGGGGAGGGAGTATGAGTGTGCATGTGTGTGAGCTCTCAGGGTGTTTCTCCTTCATGATATCCTGGTTGCTATATTGCGGAGATCTATTTGTGACACACAGAAAACTCTTTAAAGAAACACTGCTTCCTGACCATGACTTCCTGGTCAATCTGTCCTTCCGGAGACTGTTGAGCGCCAGACGTTTACATGCATGTCTGGACAGAGAGTGAGCCTGGCTCATTCAGACCCTGGGCACCATTCAGAGCAGAACTCAGTGGTAAGGAACAGCTTTCTTTCCACTGAAGATTCGCGCAAGCCATGCCCCACAGGGCAGCGTCTCCTGGCGGCTTTGACTCAAGGGCGTTGGCACGGGCATCCCCATCTTTCTTCTTTCCTCAGGAGCCCGTTGTACCGTTGGCTGTGCCCCTCACCTCCAGCACCCAGGCACAAAGGGGAGCCGTTTTTCGTACCAAACCACCATGAAAACAGGAAGTGATGAAGCAGAATTCACCCTGCATCTGCACTGAGTGACTTCTCTTTCTTTTTCTGTCATTCCTCATTAGGTATAGACACGTGTGGCCGTTTACACTGTAGGATCCCCAGTCCCACTGGCTTTGAACATTTTGGAGGCTTACAATGCCGCCACCCGCGGACATCGTCAAGGTGGCCATCGAATGGCCGGGCGCCTACCCCAAACTCATGGAAATTGATCAGGTTAGTAACGTGACAGCCTTGGGTGTTTATTTTCAGTTTTCCTTTCTATATGGGAATTTTCATAGACTTTGGATAGTTCGCTCTTCTGCCTTTCTTCCTCTAGCTGTGTTGAAAAATCTGTGCAGTAATAGTTGCAATGTAGCTTGATCTCTGTAGCACATATAATAGTGATGGATGGGGTTTTTATACTCTTCCAGCATCCACTTGGATTGTGTCAATGCAGGATTTGTGTCTGAAGCTGGGAAGGAGATGGGAGGGACAAGTGGATCGGGCCCTGGGCAGTTGACACAGTGGAGGCTGTCCCATCCCTGCCTTGCCATGACACATGAATATGTGCAGATTGTTGGAACACAGGCAAGACAAAACTTAATTTTTAAAATCACTTTTTTCTTCATTTTTTGCAGAAGCAACGAAATGCACTGATACTTTGTTACATTAATAGTTTTATAATGAAATTAGTATAGAGGGGTTCAGTCTTGGATTTCAGCCAATTGTAATTTTTATTTTTAGTGTAAAATTCACTATGTGTCTAGCATATTGTCTGCCATGAAGTAAATACTCAACAAAAGTTTATTGAATTAAAAAATATCAAGAAGACTTATAAAAGTGGTTTAACCCATAAAGGCATCCTTTAACTTGAGTCTTGAGAATTGTATGGTGTGATTCTCATGCACTATTTGATTATAGGCTATCTTGGAATGGTTCATTTTGTCCTCACTTTACTGTAGTCGAATTCAAGAGCAAATGATTTAAGAAATACAAGGTTGAGACCTAATATATACTTACAGGTTTTGTAATGTATATAATATAGGGTTCTAGATGGCCTTCTACATTTTCAAAATTATAATACCATGGCAACTCCAATCTTTATGTTCTCTATGCTATTTTACGATTATGATTTACAATTTTTTTCCTGTTCAGATTTTATTATCTGGTGGCAGATCAATGCAAGAGTTATATGGAATTGTGTGAATCCAAAGGAATCATTAAAATGAATTATATGGGTCAGATCAGAATTAATTGAACTTAAACTTAAATGTAAGAAAGGGTAAATTTTTGGGATTTTTGTCAAAAAAGCTGTCATCAGACCACACATCATTGTCATTTTAACTGCTCTCTGAGGTAGTTTTCTAGTGACTCAAGAAGCAACCTATACAAATAGAGAAGAGTAGAGATGCCTAATAGTTTCGGATACTTTTGAGTCAGGCAACAGATGCTTATCTGCTTTCTTGTGTGGTTTGAGATGCTAGTTAAAATTTACCTTTAGAAAATGTTTGGAGATACTTGGTGCAGACTAAATGTAGTTTGGATTAGGTTTGGCCACAGCCTAAGAGACCAATGGCTTCAATGAGATAGAAGTTGGTCTCACACACGTGTAGAGGTCCTGAATGCCCTGCAGTGGCATGCCCTCGGCCCCTCTGTGTTGTTGCATTGCCCTTCTCAGTCTGTGAGGCTTTGAATCACATGCTTGGGCATCACCTGAAAGCACATTAGAAATGCAGAATCTCTGGTCTTATTCCAGACCTCCTGACCCGAGTCTGCATTTTAACAAGATCCCCAGGGTATCCCTGTGCGTAGTTCAATCTGAGACGTGCTGAGCTGGATACCTGGTGCCCAAGCCCGGGTACTCATCAGAACTACCCAGGCACTTACCCGAAATAACTGTTTTCAGTGGTCCCATCCCAAGAGACTCTAATTTAGTGGTTCTGGTAAACTATTTAATTTTGATTCTGCCATGGTCAGTGCAGTTTGGGAACCTCTGCTTTAAGACAGCAGCTCTTAATAGACAGTCCTCCTTACCTGTGAGGTTAGTGTAGTGTTCTCTGCCTTTGGAGGTGGCCTTTGCTATGTGTGTGTTTTAATATATATATTTTAAATTATCTGTTTATTTTGGAATAATTTTAGATTGACAGAAAACTACAAAGATTGTATATGCTTACATTTATACCCTTTTTCCGGTTTCCCCTCATGTTAATATGTTAATCTTGTTACATTAGTCAAAACTAAGAAATTGACGTTGGTACATTACATTAACATAACTACCAACTTTATTTGGATTTCACCAGATTTTCCACTAATGTCCTTATTCTGTTCGAGGATCCAATCCAGGGATACCAATTGTCATGTTTCCTCAGTCTCCTTCCATTTTGGACAATTTCTCAGTCTTTCCTTGTTTTTCATGGCCTGATAGCTTTGACAAGTACTTTTATGTTGATACAATTTTAAACACACAAAAATTGCAAGGATAGTACAAAGAACTCTGTACCTATTTTTCCGGAACCATTTGATGGAGCCTTGGAAGCGCCATCCCCCTTCACCCCTGAACACTCAGTGTGTATGTCCTAATATTGTAACCATTCTCTTACATAACAATCACAGTACATTTCTAAAACCAGAAATAAATTGAATAGTGGTATAATGCTATCATCAAATTCACAGTTCGTAATCCATATTCAAATTCCATCAGTTGTCCCAATAAGGTCCTCTATGGGGCCTTATTTTCTCTATGGTGTAATATCCTGTCCAGGATCATGTAGTGTGTTTATTGTCAGGTCTCTCTGATCTCCACTGATCTCTAGAAATTTCTCAGTCTTTATCTTTTGTGACCTTGACATTTTTGTAGAGTACAGGACAGCTGTTTTAGAAAAAGTCTTCAGTTTGGGGTTCTCTTACATATCCTACTGATCAGATTCGAGTTTTGTATTTTTGGCAGAAATGTAGAGAAACGATGTGTCTTTTTTGGCTCATCATATCAAGAGGTACGTGATATTGCGTTGTCTGATTCTTGGTGATTCTGATTTTACAGATGACAAGTGTAAACAATTGCTTAAATTGTAGGCCTCCTATTAATCACATATGGAAACCTAGACAGACAGTTAGGAACCCACGCTCTTGCCCTGCAGTTGCTGGAATTACAATGAGACTTATGAAAGTGTTGCTGTCAGATGTTGTTTCTTGATTGAGTCAGAAGTTGGCATGAGAATTAGAAGTATGTTTTCACATGCAATGAAGAGTAGAAGAAATGACCATTACTTGGGTTTTCTCTTTACCTTGTTCAGTAAAGATCACATAACCTACCTCTCTCTCTCTCATAGCATGTTAGCTTCATTCAGAAAGCTCTTTGCTTCTTCTTAGCCTGGATAGCTGCTATTTCACTAAAAGCCGTTTCCAAAAGTTGGGTTAAGCACTGCTGCTCTATTGTCTCCCAAAAGTTTGGGTGCCCTTCCACTTACCACATTGTGTTGTGCTTGTCTATCAACTGAACCCAGTGGTCCTCAACCTTGAGTGTGTACAGGAAGCATCCAGTGAACTCATACAATATGCATATACCACCTTATGCAAAATGCAGACCCAGCTGCAGAGATCGTGATTCTGTTGGCCAGGGGCAGGGCCTTTCTTCTGCATCTGTGATAAGCACCAGATGAATCTAATCCAAGGGCTTCCACAGTTTGAGAAGCAGTCATTAGACTGGGAACTGCCTGTCTTTGAGTGTGGTTTCTCCTTGCCTAGTGAACAGTCCTTAAAATGAAAAGATACTTCATGAATGAATCACTGGGAGGAGGCGCTTCCTGAGTAGTGATTATCTTATCAGGTACTCAGTTCTGCTCAGCCACCCTCCATCAGTGCCTGGAGTTTTCAGAGGGACGTCTGACCATGATGGACTTGTTTCTCTTCTTTCTAAATATTTAGGAGAAAATTCTGTGTTTCCACTCAGCAGGAAAAACCCCCAGGAGCTTCTTACACATGGACTTTGCTATATCACGGGAAGGTCTCAAAAGAATTACCAGCTCACTGGTTCCTGACTCCTGCTCTTGCCTTCACAATGTATTGTTGAATTTCAAGCTCGGGGGGCCGCTTGAGGCTGAGGATGCTTGTTTGGATACATCAAGGCTCCTGCATCCACTGTTCTTGTTAACTTATTATGTCCTGTATAATGTATTTGTTTCTCAGTCAAGAGTCTGGAATCCCAAGCACTTCGATCAGCAGCATCTAGTAAGAGGCGGTGTGGCAAAAGGGGAAAGTATAGGCTCCAAGGACATTTAAACCTGGATGTGAGCACTTGTTTTAGTTCCTTCAGCTGTTATAACAAAGTACCTTAAACTGGGCAATTTATGAACAACAGAAATTTATTGCTCACAGTTCTGGAGGCTGGGAAGTCAAGATCAAGGCACAGTGGATGTGTGTATGATGAGGGCTTGTTCCTTATAGATGGTGCCTTGTATGTTTCCCCATAGGCAGAAGGTGCAAACAGGCTCTGTCAAGCATGTTTTTATACCACTACCATAGGGCCCAGGTTTCAAACAGGTGACTTTTGGGGAGACACAAACATTCAGACCATAGCAGTCCTGGAGCCCTGTTTTCTGTGAAAGTCTCAGTTAGCCTTGTTGAGCCTTAGTCTTTTTGGGATATTAATTTGCTACTTTGATGGTCCTTGTGAAGATTAAAGAAAACATGTGAAAAGAATGTAGCATGTTGCATAGTCTAGAGTGATTCCTTAATAAAAGCAGCCATTATTGCTGTTAGTTTAAGCAAATTCTCATTGGATTAGAAAATTAGGTACTCTGGTTTTCCTTTTCACCTGCAGTTCCATGTGAACAGTTGCCCTCTGTTCTCATTCTTTCTCTGACTAACTTTTTACATGTTTAGGAAGGAGACAGAATTAAAAGATAAGTGGGAGGCATCCTCTGGTAATAAAGTGGTGTCTTGACTGGACACAGCCAGTTTGTGCTGTGGAATATTCACTGGCTCCCTAGTACTCTGTGATTTTTTTTCCATCTTGGCTACTCACCATTTCTAAGCAGCAGCTTTTCTGTTCCCTGCATAAAGTCTTCAAGCCTCCAGTATTTCCTGTCCCTGCCCTGCCCCCTCAGGCCTTGCTTTTCAAGGAAAACACAGACCAGAAAGCTACCACTTCTGTCTTTGCCTTAGAACTTCTCTGCCTGCATATTTGCATGGCACCACAGACTACCTGATGCCTTTGTCTCATGCCTTCCTGTTTTGTTTTGCTTCTTCTACTGCCAGCAGAGGAGGGAAGAGGTGGTCCCAATTTGTTTCCAGTGCTTTCAGCTTATCTCAATCCCCAATGCTCCACATAGGTTTTAGCCCATCCTTTCCACCTTACCTGGAGCTTTGTCCCATCCATGTTCTCTTCTCTTGTTCTTTTCTTCTTCTCTGCCTTCAACAGTGAACTCTTCTGTTCTTACCTTGGAAAATCCTCCCCTTGACCTAGTAACTCTCTTTGGGTAGTATTTTATTCTGTGTTTTTCCATTCCAGGCTTATTTAAATGTTTCCAGTATGCCATCAATGTTGTTCCATGCTTATTTTAATCTTTGCATGAACAACAGTTTACCTCTTTACAGGGCTCCCCTTTTTGGTGCCACCTCTGCCTTGCTTGTCCTCATCCTCTCGGTTATACTTGGCAAAGCTGCTCATTCTCATCTTCTTGAAACTCTCCCTCCCATCCTCTAGCTTCAGTGCCTGAGATTCTTCCTCCTTGTTTGATTCATCTGGGATTGTTTCCTTCCTGGTTCCTCTTCTTTCTAGATCAGTTCCAGCCTCAGTGCTAAGCCCTCTGGTCTGTGTGTTCACTGTCGACACTTTTTGTCTTAGAGTCCACGTTCACTCATGATGTTAAAGTTTCACCTCTGCCTACATACATAACAACAGTTCCCGTCACCAGCGTGGCCTGCCAGCTAACCACTAGTTTCATTTCTTTGTTGGGTGGATATATGATTCTCCTCTCTAACTTCAGTTGTCTACAGAAGAGACAAATGGTTATGAAACTGCCCATATGTTAACCTGAAGAAAGGGGTCTCACAGGTATTACCAACTTTTGGAGGTTATATCATGTAGAGGAGGGACCGTTAGATATGTTCTTTTTTTTTTTTTTTTTTTTTTTTTCTTGATTCAGGGTCTCACTGTGTCACCCAGGCTGGAGTACAATGGTTCAATCAGAGCTCACTGCAACCTCTAATTGTAGGCTCAAAAGATCCTCCTGCCTCAGCCTCTTGAGTAGCTGGGATTACAGGTGTGCACCACCATGACTGGCTAATCTTTGTATTTTTAGTAGTGATGGGGTTTTGCCATGTTGCCCAGGCTGGTCTCGAACTCCTGGACTTAACCGATTCTCCCACCTCAGCCTCCCAAAATGCTGGGATTACAGTCCATTAGCCACCACACCCTGCCTAGATGTGTTCTTCGTGGCCCAAGTGTAGGAACTCCATCCTATTTGTACTAGGAGAGAGATTCCACTTTTGTTCAAGAAAAGCCAGCATGGGCCATCTCAGCAGGTGAGGGGATCCATCATCTCTATTAAGTGTGCATCAGAAAAATGCTTGGAGAAGAGATTGTGAGCATATTCAGGCCCAAAAAGGGTGATGGGAAGAGATACATAGTTTTCAACCTTAGTTCTGCTTCTCAAATGGCTTGGGGCAGATGGGTGGCTGCCGAGGGCTTCTGGGCACTCCTCACTCACTCCTGCTGCAGTACCTTTGTATTGTCCCATTTTCATTTGTGGATGATTTGGGGAAAGATTTTGTTTGAAAAAAGTTTATCAGTTTTAAAAAATAGACATGGATGATTCTTGAGCTTTCTGGTGTTCTGAGACTTTAGTCAGATTCTTTAGGGTGACTTTGTATCCTTCCATATATTTCATAAGCGTTACCCCTGGGCCAAGGTAGGGTCTGCAGAGACTGTATGTGATTCCCAGGTACTCTTCCATTTTGTAGAAGCTGCTCCTTTAGATGCTTGTTCCCGCACATCCACGGTCTTTTTTCATTTCTTGCCGTTTCCTTCTAAAAGTATGCCACCTTTAATGCCCCCTGCCTTCTCCCAGCTGTCCACTGCTTTAAATCCTGGCTTTGCTAAGCACTGCAGAGAGCCTCCTTTGTACTCAAACCTTTTCTGATCACATTATAATGCAGTCTTTTCTCCAGCTTTCTAATTTCTTATACCATTTTCTTTGCCTGTAGCTTTTATTTGCAGTTAATACATTTCACACATAACGTAATTCACATTTTTCTTTTTTTGTGCTCACTTCTCTTGAAATAGATTATAAGCTCTTGGAGGTCATCCTGTGGCTTACATACATTTGTATCCTTTGGTTCATCACATTGATCTCCATTACTGTGTGTCTACAATAGGTTTTAATTCTGAACAGTGAAGATAAGAATAAAACACTGGTCCTCATTCTCCAAACAGAAAAATTGTAACATCTCCCCTACCCCAGTATATTGGGAGAGGGTTAGTTCCCTAAAAGAAACACAGATGCATGTGTTTTAGGTAAGTGCGATTGCCTGCAGTTTTTCAACTACCATATTTCTATTGCATATTTAAGATATAATTCCATATGCATAAATTTGATTTACATGAGACTTTGAAAAGCTCATTGAGTAAAACTCATTTGAGTTTTTGTATTTACATGGAGTTTTGCTCATTAGTAGTAGTAATAATAACAGCGCCACACACTATGTGGCAGGCAGCAGAAGGCCTCGCACGTGGTATTTCATCACCTTACTACAGCCTTCAAGATCGACTTAGGCTCCCTACTTCATAATTATTCAAAGGTTCATTAACTTGCCCAAGATTACTCAGTTAGGAAGGTACTGATTTGAATCTAGCACTGTATGACACTAAAACCCAGGGAGGGTTTTGGTTTTATTCTTGTTGTGGAGGCGGAGTTTTGCTCTTATTGCCCCGGCTGGAGTTCTGTGATGCAATTCTGGCTCACTGCAACCTCTGTCTCCTGGGTTCAAGCAATTCTCCTGCCTCAGCCTCCTAAGTAGCTGGGATTATAGGTGCCCGCCACCATGCCTGGCTAATTTTTGTATTTTTAGTAGAGTCACGGTTTCATCATGTTGGCCAGGCTTAGACATTGCCAAATGTCTCTTGGGCGGTGGACAGAGTCTCCTCCTGTTGAGAATGGACTAGGTCAGGGTCTCCTGAGCTTGCTTGTGTATCAGAATCACTTATGAAACATGTTGAAAATACAGAGGATCATTGTATAGTGATCCAGGGTTCAGGGATCCTTGTTTTTGTGAAGCTCCCCTGGTGATGCTCATGCTGTTGGAACTACATTTGAAAACATTGCTGTGAAGGCCTTGAAATTTCTCACTCTCCCTGCAGGAGCTACCTTTGGCTCCTGCAGTAACTTTTAGTGAGTCATTTAAATGTAGTGCCTCAATTTCTCCATGAGGGAAATGGTCCTAAAAATTTTTAGTCTCTCCTTACTTTACAGAGAGTACAAACATAGCTTTAAGAGCTCATTTTGCTCCAGTTAAGAAAGATGTAAGAAAGACTGTGTGGTACTGTACCACTGCTTTCATACTGTCATAATAGGTGAAAAGATATTGGTAGAGGAATAGTCATCCTTCATCTGATTTTTGCAACTTTTGGATTTGGTAATGTAGCAGTTATTTCTTAAACTTCCTTTAAAATAAAGTGACTGGGGTACTTCCTTTTCTGGTTTTAGTGAGAGTCTATATAATAACCTCATAAAATCTTAAAATTTGCCGTGTTTTGAAGAAAACACAGCAAACATACCTCTCCCTTTAACTGAGCTGAGTTTAATTGAGCAAGAATGAACTCTTCCTTTCTCCTTTTCCTTCTGCAGATGAAATGCAGATTTTTAGTTTGCTCTGTAGGTGGTTGCTGGTGGGGTTCTCTTCTGTCCTACTTCCTTCCACAACACTGTCACTCTGAGAAGTTTGGGCAACTCAGAACACACCTATTAACTATGTTTTCTTAAGACTTCGTGACTGAGACTACTGACATTTCTAGAACCTTTTGTGAATGTTACACTTTGTGCTTATTTTCCTGTTAGGTCAGCAGGTTAATTGTGGCAGGGTATCTAAATATGTGAATTTCAATGCTGAGAAGGAACTCTGGGTACCCAGGAACACAACAGCTTGTACTTTAGCAGTACATAGACCAATGTGCAGTGTGTCCAGAACTCCAAGGAAATGAGAGCAGCCTCCGGCAAATAAAATATGTGCTTTTCTAGTTTCTTGTTCCTAGCCTTCTATCAAATGCATTCAGGGGTCAATGGCATCACCATCATGCTTGACTCCCACCCCCACATTCTCCACAGCCCCTCAAATAGCAGGTCCTGTAGAATCAGCCTCCTAAGTGAGCTTGAGTCCATCCATCCTTTTTCCATCCTAGCTGCCACTGCTCTAGCTTATTTCCCCTAGGTGGCTTCAGTAGCATCACAGCTGGCTGCCAGGCCACGCTTCTTCCTTCCCCTCCAATCCGTTCCCCTAGGCCTAACATTCTGTACTGGCTTCCATTGCACCTAGAATAGAATCCAGACGTCCTTGCTGTGGTTGGCAGGGCCCCGGGCTGCCCCCAACTCTTACCAGTGCACTGCCTTGCTTAGTGCCACTGTGGAGTTCCCCACCACCACCATCTGAGTTCTCATCATATGCAAACATTTTCTCCTTTCACAAACACAAATTTATTACCACTCCCAAGTCTTTAAAAATGTGATTTTCTCTTAACTAGAAATTACCCTCCTCAGTTCTCTGCATGCCTAACACCTGTTTATTCTTCCATCCCAGATGAAGTGTAAGTTCCTTAGACCTTTCTTTAAGGCCTTTTCTGACTCTTCAGACTGGATGAGGGCGCTTGCTGTGTAGAACTTGCAACATCCCACAGGGCTCCACTTGTCAGCATTGTAATCACTGTGTGATGCTCTGCATGGGCCAAGTGTGTCCCTGGCGCCAGCAGAGGGCCTGCACGTGGTAAACTCATAAAGGAGTGTTTGTTGAGTAAAGGAAATAAGTGATATTTATACTTTTTCTGTCTATTGATACAGACAATAATACGTGAACAGGAATGGCTGTGGTGAAGACATTCCTTGCCTTGTTTGCACCATGTATTCTAAATACATTATTACATTTTATAAATTGACTTTAGGAAAATCTTTGTGTGTCTTTCCATCAAAGCCATCTGTAATTAAAAGACAATCAGTGACTTTGAGACAAACCATCTCAAAATGATGATGGATGAATCCTTACTCTGGGACAAGTTGGTGGTGATCTGTTTGGATTGATCAGCCTCACCATCATGAGATGCTCATAATTTCCGGCTGTCATTTCTTCCTTGACCACCCTGACCTATATAAACAACCATCCATCTGCCTCTCTGCCTTGCTCATCTGCATGGCTCTTGTACCTCAAACTCAGCATATTCCAAACAGTCCTTGTTCCTCCTGGCTCAAACCCATAGAGTTTTGCTTTTCTTCATGTTTTCCTTTTCTTGGTGACAGATGTGAACTACACTCAGTGTGCTCAAGCTGACACCATGTGTCTTTTGGACTCTTTTTTTCTCCCTCATCTTTGTTATCCAATCAGTCATCACAGAAAACTTGTCTGCATTTTCTGGTTTTGGTCACATCTGCCGCTGCCACCCTCTCTGGACCTCTTCCTTCTGGTCAGTGTGGAAGAGTACAGAGAGCAGGAGAGAGCTTAACATCAGTGTGTGTTGAGTATCCTCAAAGACATCTCTTCAAAAGAGAGAGCATAATATCTACACAAACAGGAGATTATGAGGACAAAGCAAATGGGTATAAATTGTGAACAGGTGTACATGAGAAAGAGCCAACTAGACACCTTGTAAGTGAAAAATGCAGTAGTTGCTGGTGGCACGGTGGCTCATGCCTATAATCCCAGCACTTTGGGAGGCTGAAGCGGGCAGATCACAAACAAGGTCAGGAGATTGAGACCATCCTGGCTAACACGGTGAAACCAATCTCTACTAAAAATACAAAAAAAAAAAAAAAAAAAAAAAAAAAGCCAGGCATGGTGGCAGGTGCCTGTAGTCCCAGCTGCTTGGGAGGCTGAGGCAGGAGAATGGCATGAACCCAGGAGGTGGAGCTTGCAGTGAGCCAAGATCATGCCCCTGCACTCCAGCCTGGGCAACAGAGCGAGACTCTGTCTCAAAAAAAAAGAAAAAACCAGAAAAATGCAGTAGTCTTTCCCTTATCTGTGGGTTTGCTTTCCCCAACCAACTACCGTCGGAAATGTTAAATGGAAAATTCCAGAAGTAAACAACTCATAAGTTTTAAATTGTGCACTGTTCAGAGTACTGTGATAAAATTTTGCACAGTCCCTCCAGGACTTGCAGCACCCCTTTTTCCAGCGTATGCATGCTGTAGACACTTCCCATTTGTTAGTCACTTAGTAGCCATTTCAGTTATCAGATCAACTGTCATGGTATGGCAGCACTTGTGTCCAGGTGGCCCTTATTTTACTTAATAATGGCTTCAAAATGTAAGACTAGTGATGCTGGCATTTCAGATATACCCAAGAGAAGCTTCCTTTAAGTGAAAAGGTGAAAGGTCTAGATTTACTAGAGAAAGGAAGAAAAAAAATCAGTTGCTAAGACATATGGTAAGAATGAATCTTCCATCTGTGAAATTGTGAGGAAGAAAAATAATTCCTGCTAGTTTTGCTCTCAAACCTCAAACTGCAAAAGTTATGGCCACAGTGTATGATAAATGCTTAGTTAAGATCAAGAGGCATAAAATGTGGGGTGGAAGGTATGAAGAGAAACATGTTCTGATTGATGGCAGTCGGGTTCAGTACTATCTGAGGTTTCAGGCATACACTGGAAGTCTTGGAACATATGCCCCTCAAATAAAAGAGGGACTACTGTATATGTTAATAAAATGTAAAAAGAAAAAACAAAAGCAAACAGCAGAAAGATAAAACAATAAAACACAGAGTAACTCTAGAGTGGATTCGGCTAAAGAGAGAATTGGTAAATTGAAGGTTGAAAATGAGGAATTCATTCAGAACATGGCTCGAAAGAGAAAGGAATGAAAAATATTAATACAAATGCTAAGCTGTATTGAAAAGGATAAATTAAGAAGCTATAATCTATGTCTAATTGGCAGTTCCACTAATAAGGAAATGTATGTTGGAGACAAAATATTTAAAGAGCTTCTGGCTAATATCATGCTTCTCTGGAATTAAAGGGAAATCTGACAGTGAGAAAGAACAGGGGCTCTGGATTTGGCCACTTAGGTCTGTGAGACTCTCCCATCAGAAGCCATGTGGACTTAATACCCTGTCCAAGGGAGTAGAAAATGGAAGTTGTATAAGCAGGGGAGTGACATAGTTAGTGGTACTTTTAGAAGGTGTTTTTGGGGGCAAAATGGAAAATGAGAGGCTAGTTAGATTGCTCTTGCAGTAGCCCAATCAAGAAACAACTATGCCATGAACTGGGACAGAGATAGGGAGATAGAAGTTAGGTATGTGTCCCGTTGTGACATATGGAAAGACTACTTTGACAGAAAATTGATGATTGATTATGGGTGTGGGGTAAGGCAAAGTACAGTGCTAAGGCCAGTTCTGAGATTTCTGGTATTAACAACTGAAAGGATCTTGGTGACATCTGCCAAGATAGAAAACATCTGTAAAGGGCTGTTTAGGTGGACTAACGTTCCTCACGGACAACTTACAAAGGGCTACAGGAAATTGTTTAGGTGTCAGCATATCTCCTTTGATATTTCCTTTGGGTTTTGATACACTGGCCAGTTTTCCCGTTTTTTTTTTTTTTTTTTTTTTTTTTTTGAGACGGAGTCTCGCTCTGTCGCCCAGGCTGGAGTGCAGTGGCCGGGTCACAGCTCACTGCAAGCTCCGCCTCCCGGATTTACGCCATTCTCCCGCCTCAGCCTCCCTGGTAGCTGGGACTACAGGCGCCCGCCACCTCGCCCAGCTAGTTTTTTGTAGTTTTTAGTAGAGACGGGGTTTCACCGTGTTAGCCAGAATGGTCTCGATCTCCTGACCTCGTGATCCGCCCGTCTGGGCCTCCCAAAGTGCTGGGATTACAGGCTTGAGCCACCGCGCCCGGCCCCCGTTTTAACTTCTCTCAACCCCAGTACAATCCCTTATCATTTGAGAATGCACACCTGATTATGCTACTTCCCTGTCTAAAAACCCACATGGGTCCAAACCTTTAAGAGTTGTCATATTTCAGAATCACTAAAAGAATTGTAAATATTCTCACCACAAAGAAATGATAAATATTTGAGATGATGGGTGTGCTAATTACTCTGATTTGATCATTCCACAAGGTATACATGTATCACAATATCACTTTATACCCCATAAATATGCAGTTATTATTTGTCAATTATAACTAAAACCTAAAAGAGTTGTCTATGGGAATTAGGCATTTTTTTTCTCTATCTTGCCTTTTGAGCCACTGTCTCATCTTTCATTTGTGCGACATTGTCAGCTCCTCCCTATGCGAAGAGGTCATCCATTTCGCTCTGCCTTTGCATTTGCCCAAATGCAAATTCAACCCAAAATGCCTTAGGCAATCCACATAGCACTGACTTGTATTTGCTTCCCTGTACCCACAGGCAGAATAAAGAGGACAGCTTTGAGAGTCACCCGGGATTGCATTGGCAGGACAGAAAACAAACAACAATATGAAGGAGAGAGGGAAGATGTAGTGTTGATTCCAAGTTTATATTCTGACAAACTAGAAGAAGATGAATAAAAGTTGAAAACTGGGAAAGACAATTTTGGGGTAAGATTTGAGTTTGAGGTTATGAAAGGATGTACGTTCAAGTTGAAATGGTCTGAGACAGAAAGGACTACAAAGAAGTGGAGGTTGGAGATGGTGATTTGGGCATCCAGAGTGAGCTTGAGCAGATAGACTCTTCTGGTTGGTATCGAATGTTCCAGTGGTAATTTAGGATTTTATAATTTATGCGTGAGGAAGGATCATTTACTATTCATATGGTGATGCTAAAACATTGCACTTCAAATAACATTTGTCCTGAACTGCCTATGTGCCAGGAACCAAGGCACCCAGCTCCAGCACCCACTCCATAGGTGTTAGCCCTGAGCACTTGGGCTTGTTGTTCATGGTTTTGAGGACTTGGTAGATTTGGGATGGAGTTAAAGGGTAAGGATTCTGGAACTGTACAGGTCTGGGTTCAAATTCTGACTCTGTCCCATGTGTTATGAGGCTTTCAGCAAGTTATATAGCATCTTTTTTTCTTTTTTTTTTGAGGCAGAGCCTTCCTCTGTTGCCCAGAGCTGGAGTGCAGTGGTATAATCCTGGCTCACTGCAGCCTTGACCTTCTGGGTTCAAGTGATCCTCCCACTTCAGCCTGCCAAGTAGCTGGGACTGTGGGCATGCACCACTATGCTTGGCTAATTTTTGTACTTTTTGTAGAGATGGGGTTTCGCCATGTGGCCCAGGCTGGTCTCGAACTCTTGAGCTCAAGTGATCTGTGCACCTAGGCCTCCCGAAGTGTTGGGATTACAGACATGAACCACTGTACCTGGCCAAATTACTTAACATTTTAAGATCCCTCATATGGTCTGCTCATTAGTGAAATACACTTAGTAATATTATCTGGTAGGGAGTGTATGGTAGTCACTCAAAAAACAGTAGCTGTTGCTACACCGTATCATAATTAGAAGGGCTGGCCAAGTGATTATAGTAAAAGAAGACAGTAAAGTCTGGGTTGATGCTATATTGAAGGTAGGGGTGGAGAAAGAGTGTGAAATTGTCATAATTGTTTGCATAGTTTAGACCTTTCCTGAAAAGCCTGTGTTACTATTCTTCAACGCTGTAGGTTCTGCCTCAGATTGCCACCATTAACTTACTGGAACATTTTTTGAGACTCAGAAGCCACATCCCTCCACTACCTGCTGGCAGATGTCTCATGTCTATTGCCACTCAAGAAAGGAGGATGAATTGCCATTAGTGCATCCACTCGCAAACACGCAGAACAACTAGTAGCATAGAGAGACAAAAAATACAAGAAAAAAAAAACTAAATGAGAAACATGAACTCATTCCATACTTTTTTGCTCATTTGTTCCTTTCAGTGTTCTTTTGACCTCTGTCTTACTTTCAATCTCAGGTTCTTTGCCATTGATAAACCTTCATCATCCTGTGTGGAGATTGAGCCTGAACCCTACTTTGCCTTCAGGGCTTATTGGCTTTCTCATATCTACTCTCCTAGCCTGATAACATCCTATCCATTAACGCTGACAGTCATTTCTGTTTATCCTACTGAATCTCTCTGAATTTTTATTTTTAAGCTATGCACATAAATACAGTTAACTTTCCAAAGGTGAACTTGACACACATAAATAAATTATTTCACATGGGTGAAGGTAAGCAGACCATAAGGCCTGAATTGATTCTCCGTGTGAATCATTCATTTCCACATGAAAGGGAACACTTGATTGCAAAGGCATGGTGGAGTGCAGTGGCCTTCTGTGGGTCTAGAGTCATCTGGAAGTACTTGGAAAAGACTGATATTAAGGAAATTTGAAGACAATATAGGAATTAGGACAGTGGTTGTTGTTGCTGTCAGAGATAAGGAAATTTGGGAAAAATATTGTTCTTGATATCTATAGCAACATTGATATGTAACAATATTTACTAAAATAATCAGGAACTAGGAGGAGAATCACAAAAGATTATGATTGATCTAAGTAGTCCTTTATATTTGCATTGTTCATTTCTATAGTTCTGTCATTTTATAAAGTTGTAGATTCCCTTCTAATTGAAGGGAAATACAGTGTCTGCTGAGCAGAAGCATGTTAGAATATCTAAAGGAGAATGTAGGTCTGCTTGTCTTTAACCCATTAATACATTCAACATAATTATTTCTGTCTTTGTTTATCTTCATAGTTTAGTGATTTTTATGACACAAAGACTGTACTTTATCTTGGTAAAATCTAATACCTAATTTGTTTCATGAAGCTTGAAACAAGTCACTTTTGGTAAACCATTTAACCATTTTTTTAAAATGAATCATCATTTGTCAAGAAAAAGTTGGCAGAGCCTATCTTCTTTCAGTTTTTTTGTTTTTGTTTTGAGACGTAGTCTTGCTCCCGCCTGGAGTGCAGTGGCGCGATCTCGGCTCACTGCAGCCTCTGCCTCCCGGGTTCCAGTGATTTTCCTGCCTCAGCTCTCTGGGTAGCTGGGATTGCAGGCACATGCCACAACGCCCAGCTAATTTTTGTATTTTTGGTAAAGATGTAGTTTCACCACGTTGGCCAGGCTGGTCTCGAACTCCCGACCTCAGGTGATCCACCTGCCTCGGCCTTCCAAAGTGCTGGGATTACAGGCGTGAGCCACTGTGCCCGGCCCATCTTTCAGTTTTTAAAATTAATGTGATCCATGGTTTTACGACTGTGAAGAGGTTGCTGTAAGCCCCCTGTGTCATATTTGATAATTGCTTGAATCTCGTGTCTGTTATTCACACTGCAACTGTTGTCAGAATACTTGTTTTCCAAGAGCCAGCTGAATTTGCCTCAGGAAAGTGTGGCTTTGTCATTATTTTTCAGATTCATCAGGCTGTTATTAGGAAGATAGGGTATGGACACAGCCTTTTCAGAGCACATCCAATTCCTCCATGAAAAAGTAGATGGCTCAGAAGCATGGAGAGTGATCGTAGGATCATCGGAAGAAGAGTAAAACTGTTGTGAAGTGATTGGTGTCATTGACACAATGTCACGAGGTGCCTCTGGGAGCTGGATGGCTTATTGTACATTAAAGTTCCTTCAAGTCACATTGTATGCTTCACAGTCAACATGCTATCCTCTCTCAGTGGCGTCCTGACATTTGGAAGCTGGATTTCTTTTCTTCCTGGGCCAACATTACTAATAACTGCTGAGCAGAATATGTTCAATGAATTTCTACCTATAAAAGCAAAGTAAAATCCCAAGTGCTGTGCTATACCACCTCAAACTGTTAGAATAAAGCATCTGTCAGGTTTTTTTTTTTCTTTGTTTTGTGCACTGGAGAAATGCTTTTTAATAGTCTAGGACCAAAAACTTTAAGTCTTTGTGGAAAAGCATTTTGCAGTTAGAGGGCCATGAGGCTATCGCTGAACGGAAGGGTGGAGGAGCAGTGGGCACTGGGGACCGCTTCTGTCTTCCGCTTGCTGTGATCCATCTTTAGCTGCTCCCCTGAGCCTCCATGGCACAAAAAAAGAGAAAGAAGCTAAAAGTCTGGAAACAGAAGATGGGTTTTAAATCAATGTTCGTTAACTGCATGCCTTTCCAGGCCCAGCAGCCACGCACCTGGAAGGGGACAGTGTCCCGGAGGCAGTCTCTGCCGCCAAAGTAAGTGCCATGCAGGTGGCAAAACACAAGAAGATGAATTTAAGAATAACCAGCAGGATGCGGCAAGTGCCAAAGGCAGCATCGGGCTGGAGTCACTTTAAGGAAGAAGGAAAAATTGGATTTTCATTTGTTTATTCTCTCAATTTCTTTAACCAGCATTTTTTTTTTTAAGTATGTGTGAAGCATCCAAACAAGGGATATAAGTAAATAAAAGAAGCTATCTATAGATAACATTATGTAATGCCCTACTATGTACCAGGTGCTGTTTCAAGGATTTTACACCATTATCTCAATTTATCTTCATAACAGGAAGAGAAAACAAGTGTTGAGAGAGGTAACAAGCCCAAGTTCCAAAGCCAGGGACTGCAGAAGCCGGGATTCAATTTCAATCCCAGGAAGTCCTCTGAAGTCTTTGATGGCCAGGTGTGGTGCTCATGCCTGTAATCCCAGCACTTTGGAAGGCCAAGGTTGGAGGATTGCTTGAGGCTAGGAGTTCAAGAACAGCCTGGGTAATATAGCGAGACCCTGTCTCTACAAAAAGTAAACCAGCCAGGTGTGGTGGTGCACACCTCTAGTCCCAGCTACTCAGGAGGCTAAGACAAGAGAATCCCTTAAGCCCAGGAGGTTGAGGCTGCAGTGAGCCAAGATCATACCACTGCACTCCAGCCTTGGTGACAGAGTGAGACCCTGTCTCAAATAAATAAATAATAAAGTCATCCAAGAGCTCATAGTTGGGGGGAAGAGAGAGAAAAACACATAGTCAATACAAATTCATCATTCTAAAAGCTTTTCTGGTATCTATTCACTTGATACTACCTCATGAACATTTTCCCCATATCATTAGAAACATTCAAAATGAATAAACCTGATGGAAGCAGCCTTTTTTTTTTTTTTTTTTTTTTTCTGGGTGATGCCCATTTTGAGGCAGGCAGAGGCCTGAGAAGTGGATGTCAGAGCTGAGAACGGCAGCCCACACTCTGTAGTGGCTAAAACAGGTGTGTGGGCACATTGGCTGGGGATGCTGCCAGCCTCAGCAGGCCGGTGTCAAGGCAGAAATGTGGGCAGCAACAGACTTTTGAGCTCTCCAAGGTGAGCTTTTGGGCTTAGTAAAGTCCCTAAGCCAGGTGCCTTGGCCAACAGACAGGAACAGGTGGCTGTGCAGCCAGGGCCTGCCAGTGCTCATCAGAGGCGGGGCAGGGAGGGGCTCTGATGAGGGCTGACAGCTGGCAGGGGGTCTCCTGGGAAAGTGCCTCCAGGAAGGCTGGACTGGCCACCTCCTAAATAAACAGCCAAGGACTCCCCAGGTGGCTGGGTCTCCAGTGCCTTGAAGGAACATGTATTCTGAGTGAGAGAGTGATCATATTTTTTTAAGAGATCAAAAAGAGGCAAAAGGAGAATTGTTTAGTAAGAAAGAAAGAAAAGTGTTTAATTTAAAAGGGTGGCAGGGCATCCTTGTGATCCATGGATCTGCATAACGGGTTATGCAGGACTAAACCTAGAAGATGGCTCAGAGGGGAGACGTGGATTTAGGAATTAGTGGTACCAGCATTATATTACAGGCAAAGGAAAAAATATAGAAAGGAAAGCAAAAGACCAATACCCACTTTAAGGAATAGAGAGAGATATAGATTGAAAATCAGCTGGTAGAGAATTTGGCCATTTTCAATAATCTAGCTTTTTTTTTTTTTCCCTCCGCCTCCTGGGTCCAAGCAATTCTACCTCAGCCTCCCTAGTAGCTGCGATTACAGGTGCCTGCCACACCCAGCTAATTTTTGTAATTTAGTAGAGACAGTTTCACTGTGTTGCTCAGCCTGGTCTCGAAAGTCTTGACCTCAAGTGATCCACCCGGCTCCGCCTCCCAAAGTGCTAGGATTACAGGCATGAGCCATCGCGTCCAGCCTTAAATCTAACTTATTTTACAAAAATTGGCAATAAATCTTCTTGTGTAGGAAATTTGCTTTGTGGACATACTCTCTTTAGTAAATTAAGTTAATGAAAGAACTCTTTTAGAGAAAGAATTAAGATAAAAGAGAGGAATACACCCTTAATAAGAAAAACTACTCCTTGAGTGTAGCTATTGACACATGGTACTTTACCAGTCAAATTCATATGGAAATGCATACTTCATCTAACAAATAACAATATTTTTGCAAACTTTAAAATTTCCCCAGAATATACTATAAAGCGAAGAAAGACTTTCATATGCTGCAAGATGACCTCACTGTTGGGAAGGTGAATGGGGAAAAGAATGTGGGGTCAGGGCCTCTGTGCTTATGGGCCTTAATCCCCGCACATAGAAATGTGGTAACTGCCTAATATTCCAGGTTATTCTGAAAAAATTCCTGCTCTTGTTTTTCAGCTGTCTGTTGAGTCTGAGAAGGCAGTTTTGATCATCCAAACAAAAAGCTTAAGACATTTAGTGATGATTTGTATAAATTAGGGAAACATACTGAAGCAGTTAAAATAATTTGGCCTCAATATTCTAAAACCAATTTTTTTTGAGACAGAGTCTGGCTCTGTCACCCAGGCTGGAGTGCAGTGGTACTATCTCGGCTCACTGCAACCTCTGCCTCCTGGGCTCAAGCAGTCCTCCCACCTCAGCCTCCCAAGTAGCTGTTACTATAGGCACATGCCACCATGCCTGGCTAATTTTTGTATTTTTGTACTTTTTTTTTTTTTGGACAGAGTGTGTTACTCTTATTGTCCAGGCTGGAGTGCACTGGTGCTGTCTCAGCTCACTGCAACCTCTGCCTCCCAGATTCAAACAATTCTCCTGCCTCAGCTTCCTGAATAGATGGGATTACAGGCTCCTGCCACCATGCCCGGCTAATTTTTGTATTTTTAGTAGAGATGGGGTTTCACCATGTTGGCCAGGCTGGTCTCGAACTCCTGACCTCAGGTGATTCATTTGCCTCGGCCTCCCAAAGCGTTGGGATTACAGGCATAAGCCCCTGCATCCAGCCTTTAGTTTTTATATTTTTTGTAGAGATGAAGTTTTGCCATGTTGCCTAGGCTGGTCTCAAACTTCTGAGCTCAAGCTATCCACCTGCCTTGGCCTCCCAAAGTGCTGGGATAACAGGCATGCGCCACCATGCCCAGCCCAAATATTTTCCAATAGGGTACAGAAGTTAATTTTTAGGGCCAGGTGTGGTGGCTCATGCCTGTAATCCCAGCACTTTGGAAGGCCAAGGCAGGCGGATCGCGAGGTCAGGAGTTCGAGACCAACCTGGCCAACATAGTGAAACCCCGTCTCTACTAAAAATACAAAAATTAGCCAGGCATGGTGGTGCGCGCCTGTAGTCCCAGCTACTGGGCAGGCTGAGCCAGGAGAATTGCTTCAACTTGGGAGGTGGGGAGGTTACAGCGAGCCGAGATTATGCCACTGCACACCAACGCGGGTGAAAATGTGAGACTCCATCTACAAAAAAAAAAGGAGTTACTTTTTAGTTCCTGTAGGGTTTATGGAGTTATAGGGAGAAGAATCAAGCAGTTTCATCATTTTGAACTGCATTAATTTCTCTCCTGGGGCTTTTCTTTCAATGAAATGAAAAGCAGATTATTCAGTGGGTCTACAGAAAGCTATTAACGTATTACTCATATCACTCTGCTCCCAGGTCTTGGAGAATTGGACAGATAGACAGGCATATCTTACGCAACCTTTTGGGCAAAAGTTAACTAAAAAGTCCAAAAGGCAGGGCTGGCGTTTGGCTTGGAATTTACTGATCAGGCAATGAGCTCACATCAGACAGGACTTTCTATAGGAAATGAGAAAAGCGGTGATACCAGGCTAATGTTGTCAAAATAGTTGGGGTGTCTTGGTCAGTCTTGTCTGCTTATGAGAGTATAAGGCTCACCTCTTTGGTCATGCTTACTGAGGGTGACACTTGTTTGATTGGTATCTGATGTATCTGTTGAATTACATTCTTTATCAGCTGGTGCTCAGTGCTCTTCCAAGCCATGAATTGCCTAATTCCTACATGAATGATTCTGCACAGGGAGTAGTGACAGCTTTCAGTGTCTAACAGCTTATGGCCAGCAGCTGCTCAGTCACCCAGCAGTGGTAGGAAATGGGAAATGTGCTGGTTAATCCAGGCTATCATTAAAAATAGTTGGCTTTTTGTTGTTGTATTTTAAAGGAAAGTTCGTGAATGTATAGATTTTTTCATTTAGCAGAGGTGTATTGAGTCTCCTATTAGATCCCGTTAATACCTACATACTGTGGTAACTAGTACTGAGGGGTGGGGAAGGCTACAGAGATGAATTAAGATGCCGTGTTCTCAAGGGATGGGGAGATAAGATAGATATGCAGTCCTCAGAAGTGATTCATTTAATCTGCTAAGTACACAGAGGGAGTAATTACATCTATTTAGGGAGATAAGGGGGCATCTGGTTAGTGGGGGTGGCTTTGACATAGACATTAAATGGTAGGTAAGAGTTCCTTGTTAGAGTTGGAACAGAAAGAAGGAGAGGGCCATTTCAACAAAGCAAATGGCATGAGTGGAAGTGTGGAGATGGGATTTTTGTTTGTTTTTGGTGACTCACCATCAAGATCCAGAAGCATGGGGAACGTGTACAGAATAGTAGAATTATGGAGACCAGATTGTGGATGGCTTTGGGTGACAAGCTAAGGGACTAACTTTTTTTTTTTTTTTTTTTTTTTGAGACGGAGTCTTGCTCTGTCACCAGGCTGGAGTGCAGTGGTGTGATCTCGGCTCACTGCAACCTCCACCTCCTGGATTCAAGTAATTCTCCTGCCTCAGGCATGCGCCACCACGTTCAGCTAATTTTTTTTTTTTTTTTTTTTTTGTATTTTGGTAGAGACAGTTTCAGCATATTTGGCCAGAATCGTCTCAATCTCCTGCCCTCATGATCTGCCCACCTTCGCCTCCCAAAGTGCTGGGATTACAGGTGTGAGCCACCGCGTCTAGCTGGGACTGACACGTTTATTGGAGCAAACGAGTGATATGAGCAAAGTTTGTAGGGCAAGTCTAATTTTGTGTATTTATAGTTGACATGGGGATTGGAGAAAAAGAAATTGGAGATGTGGAGACTTACCTGCAGGAACCTGGTGATGGGATCTTTAGAACAAAAGTGGTAGGAAACGGCTGGAAAGATTAAAGGGAGAGAGGTTGTGGAAGTAATGATGAGACTTAGTGTCTTGCAAATGTGTATGTCACAGAACATATTAAGGAAGAAAGAGAAGACAAGGGCAAGTTGGCTAGAAATGTGCCTCAAAGAACTGCTGAAAGTAGGCAAGTTGAGTGTAGGAACTGATGGAAGATATGATTTGGGGTTGATTTTCTAGGGAAACAGTTGATTGGAAATTCATGGCAAATAGTTATTAATGATGGGCTGGTACTCAGGAAAGGTGGTGGGCAGAAGAAGCAGAATTAAGGGTGATGAGATTGGGGCATACACTCAAAGATCTATTTGATGGCAGGAGTTGGAATGAGGAGAGTCAGGAGTTCAGAAGAAGAGTTAGGCCGTGAGAAGCAATGCTGTGGACATCACAGAGGAAACATCTACATAACCTGTTAGCACCTTATGTCTGAAGAATGAAGACATAAAGGTTAACGAGACTCCTGGGCAATAGTGGTGCCATAATGAGGGCAGAGAAGTGTGGGATCTGAGGGGCGTGTGCTACCATTGGGTAGATTGAGGGGTAGGGAATGTGAAAGTGGTGATTTTTGTTTCCACTTTTAATAAGATCCCTGCAGGAGAGTTAAAATGTTCCGTCTAAGAGACTGTCAAAGATTTGCAAGAAAATATTTGGGACTACAGCTGTAGACTTAGGACAATTGAATAGAATGAGATCCATGAGGAACTGACTGACTAAATAAAAGCAGAAAAGACGAGAAAAAAAATCTGGAGTTAGAGAGCTATAGGTAAAAGAGCAACTATGAAGGATTTCTTGGACTTCATTGAAGGATTAGTTGTATGTGTAGGAGAATGAAGAAAATATGGTGCTATATCATAGCTCTGGAAAGGGGGTTTCAAAAAGAAGAAAGTAGTAACAGTGTCAAATAAGGCAGACAGGAAAAGGAAGGTAAGAACAGTGAAAAGGTTATTGGAATTAATTTTTGGGTGGTGAGGGCTAACGTTTGATTGAGGTAGATGGGAGAATGGAGGGGCCCACCATTATGTAACACTCATTTTAATTGGCTAGGCTACCCTATGGGTGTTCACTCAACTATAATTCCTTTTCCTCTGTGGTTTACAGTTTTTCTTTCATCTTTCTCTATTAAGTCTCTAAGCTTTGTGCATCTGTGGTCTTTATTCCTTTCATATATCCAACTTCATTATGTTCTAGGTATAATAGTACCCTAGAGACCTCTGTCTTTTAAAACTCGATTCTCTATGAATCAGACCTGAGTTGAAATCCAAGTAATTCCTCTAAGAGACTTCAGTCGCTAAGTCTAAATCTGGGAACAGTTGCTTTTGATGCCTTCCGCTACCTCAACAATACCTTCTTGACCTGACTTTTTGTTTCAGTGTTATTTAAGACTAAAACCTGGCTCTGTTATTTGTGTTTCAGTTTTGAGGGTGCATGAAGTGAGATTTGGGGAGATTCTCTGATAAGTCATCACAAATTGATAGCGTAGAGGGATCTTTGGCAGCTGGAAGGGCAAAATTCTTGTCTTATGGAAAAAAGTTTTGTTTCTGAAGTTCCTTAGTCATTTGGTTGAGAGAACACATTTGTTCCTCAGCTCACAGCAAGAGCCATTAACAGTGGACAGCTTCTTGCAAAGGCCTAGGACTTGTGTAACATGTAACTACAGTAGAACCCAATTGCCATTGTCATCTTATTCTAGAGGACAGATGCAGGATATAAGGAATACCCCCACCGTCTTTCTGATCCTCAGTAATTCTAGGTTTCCCTTTTTCTCCAACTGTGTTTATTCATTTTTTAACTTTTGTGGGTACATAGTAGGTATATGTATTTGTGGGGTACACGAAATGTTTTGATACAAGCATGCAATATATAATAATTTTATTGTGGAAAATGGGGTGTCTATCCCATCAAGCATTTATCCTTTGTGTTACGAACAATCCAGTTATACTCTTTTATTTTAAAATGTACAATTAAATTATTGGCTATAGTCACCCTGTTGTGCTATCAAATACTAGGTCTTGTCATTCTTTATTTTTCTTTGGAACTCATTAACCATCTCCACCTCTCCCACAAACCCTGCCGCTGCCCTCCCCAGCTTCTGGTAACCATTCTTCTACTCTCTCTCTCCATGAGTTCAATTGTTTTGATTTTTAGATCCCACAAATAAATGGGAACATGTGATGTTTGTCTTTCTGTGCCTGGCTTATTTCACTTAATATAATGGCTTCCAGTTCCATCCATGTTATTGCAAATGACAGGATCGCATTCTTTTTATGGCTGAATACTTCACTGTGTAAATGTACCACATTTTCTTTATCCATTCATCTGTTGATAGACTCTTAGATTGCTTTCAAATCTTGGCTATTGTGAATAGTGCTGCAACGAACACCTCCAACTGTGTTTATAGTTGTAGGCAAAGACACATTCTTTTGCACACATAGTAGTGAATGTGCTCATAGAGGATGGAGCTCCAGTGGGAGAGAGTTCATTGGAGGGACACTGCACGCTGAATTGGGCCTTTAGCAGGGGTTAGGGAGGCCCTTGGAGAGGACTATGCAAATGGTGTTCAGAATTCACCAATAGGGCAGGCATAGTGTCACGTCCAAGGGTGAGGATGCAAGGAGGAAATGGAGCCCTTTCAGGAGTCCTAATCCTTTTTTGAAGTCTTTTGCTCTTTGTATTAATTTAAAAATATAATTTATATAGTTTAATTTTTGTAACAGCTTGAGGGGTAGGTAGAAACTATTTCCATTTTACAGATAAACTAACTGGGGTTCAGGAAATGAAGGAAATTGCAGGTTACTTAAACAGTAAACAGGTTGATAGAGCCTGGATTTGAACTGATCTCTTGGATTTAGAATCTCTTTGCAGATACCACATTTCCCTTCATATAGACAGGAGTAAAACTTGCTTATATGTAGACAGCTTTTTTATGGTTGTATCTGAAAACCCAGGACCATGTATTGTACTTCTCTGATTTCTCATCTTCTCTTCCTCTCTTCCCCATTCATTTCTTGTCTGTGATTGTTCTTTGGGTTGACATGATACTCGCCATCCTAGAGACAGGGTCTTGTTTGCATCCAAAACAGGAAGAGTTTCCACATCTCTAGGAGAGCTGGTGTGTCTCTCTGCTGCATTCCTTCTATCTTGGGGGCAGGCGGAGCACAAGTGTGGCTGTCCAAGAGCACAGCTGTAGTCACCCGCCAGTTGACCCCAGGGCACATGGTGTCATGGTCGCATTACTGGAGTGTATCTGGCTCAAGCTGCTGCGTGATTGGCATTTATCGGGGCCATCGTCAGGGGAAGAATTCTATGTACTTTGTAAGAACCATTTCGTAACACTTCATATTCCATTTGCCACATGTTCTCATAAAAATATCATCAATCCACGATTTTTGCATAAAGCCAAACTGCAGCTTGCCTGATTCATGTACTACTCCTGAGGGATTCTGGTTTTGACTTGGCCTCATGGGCTTCCGTTGTCTGTGAGATCTTTGAACAAAGCTGTATTTTCACCCTAATTTCAGTGTGGCTAGATTAAATACGATGCATGTTTTGTTCAACTAATAATGCTAAGTATAGAAAAAAGGACCACAGGGGTAATAAATCATTAATACATTTGGTGGTAACAGCTGGTAGATTGTTACCTTGAGAAAAATAAGAGGCTCATTGACAACTAAGAGTAGCAAATGTAAATTCTGTTTGCTTAGATATCCTTTTATGAAGCTTCTTCTTTTTCTAAATTTAAAATGATGAAATGAAACTAACAAAGTATTTCCTTTTTTGTTATTTTGCAGAAAAAACCACTGTCTGCAATAATAAAGGAAGTCTGTGATGGGTAAGTGTTACTCAGGATTTATCTAAGGCATTCTAGTTGATAAATTGACAAGCAAATAATGTATTTCCAGTAGGATAGTAAAATATTATTCATAAGTCACCCAGTGACTTGCTTAAAGTCACTAAGAATTACTCTGTAGGAGTATCACACCCTTTTCCACCAGAATTTACCATTAGTCCTCATAGAGCAGAAAGTGTGAAATGACTGTTATGTGCACAGTGGGGTTGGCTTTATTTATTTTAGGAAGTTGTGTTCCTTTTGTCCTACCCAGCAGGGAGTACTCTAAAGGTTTTTGAAGGCACAGTACACACTTGATCTGGTATAAACTGAGAGGACCACTCAGGTCCTCATAGAGGATGAAAGAACTGAACAGACAAGGCGGTGGGTCATTGTACTGCCCCATGGGATCTCACAATGATATGACTTTCCTACTTTTTTGTGGCTGCTCTAAACAATACAAAGGAAATGTATATATGGTAGCTGCATGAGTTTTTTTTTTTTTTTTTTTTTTCTTTTAAACCAGAACTGTGAAAATAGTTGTGTTAACTGAAATTTATGTAAGGCCTAGAGTACTTAATTGGAGTGTTTCAGTCTGTAACAACTATACTGATAGGGGATTGTAGAATACAGAGACAATTAAAATGTGCCAAATATCCAAAACTTAAATTGCATTTATTTTCTTTCTTTGCTTCAATCCCTTAAAATCAGTAGAATTGTAAAGATTTGTATTTAAATCTGCCACAGCAAGCCTTGAAGATGAAATGCTTAAAGGTGAGCAGCAGGCCTAGCATAAGGTCTAGACAGTCCACACATGAAATGTTTGGTCTCAGGGTATGGAAGGTAGGCTAAAGTCATTTTGCTTTAGGAACTGCATTGTGATATATTTTGGGATTGGTCCAGTTCCAATCACAGGGTGCTTATTTCATCCAACACTAAAAAATTACACAAATGAAAATGGCCACTTTCATTTTTCTAATCAGTATATGCTTGTATTTTTAAGGTGGTCTCTTCCCAACCATGAATATTTTGCACTGCAGCATGCCGATAGTTCAAACTTCTATATCACAGAAAAGGTAGGTCAACCACATTATTTAATATGGGACACATGTTGAAGGAAAGTAAATCATGATGATGTTTCCTCTGTTCAGGACTAGACATGCTGGTCTAAATTTTACGTCTCTACTATCCATGAAAATAGGGTCTGTAAAGCAAATAACTGCTACTTTAGCATCCACAAGATGATATTTAGCAGCTCAAGAGTAAAGACCAAATTATGTTTCGTGTCTTGTTCAGCAACTGCAGTTGCCTTCGAAGAGTGAATATGTTATCTTTCTTTCTTACTGCTTGGTTAAAGAATTTATTTGATACTTAATGACTTAGTTGGGTTTTCCTTTCTCAGATTTTGTTTTTCCAAAATACCCTCTAACCCTTGCTTAAAGTACATGAAATAATGACAAGAAACCTTTTCAAATGTGGCATTAGGTATCTGGGCACTAAGAGTGTTCTATGGGAACCCAGCTCTCTTCTTGGGTGATTTTAACTCTTTTTAGCAAGATTAAAGGAGAAGGAGGGATTTGTGAAGACAGCAATGGCCCTGGGAGCAAGTAAAATTAGTATGTACAAGATCCCTGATAGAAGAAGGGCACACTGGAATTTACTGAGTGCATACCATGTGCCAGGAACTGAGCCGTGCACGTTACATCTGTTCACAGATTTCTTCCTTAAGACTAACCTGGGCTATAAAAATACTGGCTTTGGGTAACAGGTATGAAACTGAATCATTGAGGACAAATGGTTAGACTAATGCTTCATACTTGATTCTACAAGAAGCAAGTTTAGATTTTGTGCTTCTTTGATTTTGTCTTTTGGAATTTCCACAATAGTTTTGCGTTCAACGTTTTAGGCCGAGCTCACTGAATTGCATATGAGTCAGTTTTGTCTTCATGAAACTGATCTTGTGGGGTCAGCAGGGAGGGAAGGAACACGCCTGTGAAAAGCTGTCATTATAACAAGGTGGCGGCCGGGCGTGGTGGCTCAAGCCTGTAATCCCAGCACTTTGGGAGGCCGAGACGGGTGGATCACGAGGTCAGGAGATCGAGACCATCCTGGCTAACACGGTGAAACCCCGTCTCTACTAAAATACAAAAAACTAGCCGGGCGAGGTGGCGGGCGCCTGTAGTCCCAGCTACTCGGGAGGCTGAGGCAGGAGAATGGCGTGAACCCGGGAGGCGGAGCTTGCAGTGAGCTGAGATCTGGCCACTGCACTCCAGCCAGGGTGACAGAGCGAGCCTCCGTCTCAAAAAAAAAAAAAAAAAAAAGAAAAGAAACAAGGTGGCCAGTGCTGAAACAGAAGTGAGTACAAAGTGCTCTTGAAGGAGAGAGAATTGGGTGGCCTCAGGCTTCAGTATCTTGCAGGCTTTGTTTGTCCCAGTCAGTAGTCCCTAGAGTGACTGTAATTTTACCCATGAATCAGGTGGTGGTAGGAGGTGGAGGCAGTAACAAGGGTCCTACTTCCACTGATGACTCCCTTGCTCTACCCCAAAGAGGGAGGGAGGGATTCAGTTCAGCAGCAGAGAGGCCGCAAAGCCCGAATCCGTCTCAGAAATTGTGTCGTTCTTCCCAGATGGACACTGGGAATTTTGTAACTGATGCTGTTTTCTTCTTCACGTTGATTGCTAGAAAGCTGAGAAAGGGGCCAGGTACGGTGGCTCACGTCTGTAATCCCAGAACTTTGGGAGGCCAAGGAGGGTAGATCACTTGAGGTCAGGAGTTCGAGATCAGCCTGGCCAACATGGTGAAACCCCATCTCTACTAAAATACAAAATGAGCTGGGTATGGTGGTGGGTGCCTGTAATCCCAGCTATTTGGGAAGCTGAGGTGGTGGGAGGATCGCTTGGACCTGGGAGGCGGAGGTTGCAGTGAGCGGAGATTGTGCCACTGCACTCCAGCCTGAGCGACAGAGCGAGACTCCGTCTTGAGAGAAAAAGAAAAACAAAGCTGGGAGTTAACAAGTGAACTCAGTTTCCTGCCATGCCTTGTATTTATTAAGTTTACCTTTGATTCCTTTGACTTCTTCCATATAAACATTTAGTTTCCCGTCTTTATTTTCCCTTTGCTTCAGTTTCTTAATATTTTTCCTTTATTTTATACTGCATCGATATAATCTGCATGCTATTCTTTGTGAGATTAAAGAAGTTATATAGAAATACAAGTTAAATGATAGCAGTTGAAGGTATCACCATGGTTTCATTCATAGCAGTTACTGGGTAGTGAAATCAGTTCAGTTAGTTACCAGAGCATTAAACACTGGAACATAGTAGAGTAAATTAGGTCAGAGTATATCTCCTGTGTTGCTTGTGAAATATTTGTTCCTCCTACCCACATGTATAATACATGCAGATTACACTGGTGATTTACCCTCGGTTGTGGTAAAAAAAGCTGTTGAGTCATGAATAGTTCTGGCTCTGAGTAATCTGTGCTGGCAGATGGCCCCCAGTGGCATCCTGTCTTCTGTCACCATTGTCTGGAGACCTCAGTGTAGTGAAGATCACTAAAGATGAGGTTCTTAGACTTCAGAGAGAACATAAGCATGGCACAGAGAACCTTAGAAAAAAAAACGTGGGGCTTTAGATCCCAATCCCAGAGACTCAGAGTGAGTGGGACTTGGCTATGGCCTGGGAGTTTTCATTTTTAAAGCACCCTCTGGGCAGTCTGATGCTGGATACCTGGAACCACCGGGAGAAACAGCCCTGGGGCCTATTTTCTAAAGAACTGGAACACATGTGTACAGGACATTACGCCTTCTGTCCAGAAGTTGAGCACAAAGTTCAATTCAGGAATGTAGGCTGGGTGCGTGGTTCACACCTCTAATCCCAGCACTTTGGGAGGCCAATGCGGGTGGGTCACCTGAGGCCAGGAGTTCAAGACCAGCCTGATCAACATGGCAAAACCGCATCTCTACTAAAAATACAAAAGTTGACGAGTGTGGTGGCTCACGCCTGTAATCCCAGCACTTGGGGAGGCCAAGGTGGGTGGATCATGAGGTCAAGAGATAGAGACCATCCTGGCTAATACTGTGAAACCCTGTCTCTACTAAAAATACAAAAAAAATCAGCTGGGTATGATGGCACGCGCCTGTTGTCTCAGCTAATCAGGAGGCTGAGGCAGGAGAATCGCTTGAACCCAGGAGGTTGCAGTCAGCTGAGATCGTGCCACTGCACTCCAGCCTCAGTGACAGAGCGAGACTCCATCACAAAAAAAAAAAAAAAGTTGGGTGTGGTGGCACATGCCTGTAGTCCCACTCAGGAGGCTGAGGCAGGAGAATCACTTGAACCTGGGAGGTGGAGGTTGCGGTGAGCCAAGATTGCACCACTGCACTCCAGCCTAGGTGACAGAGCAAGACTCCATCTCGAAAACAAAAACGACAACAACAAAAAAACAAAGTATGTAGGAATGTGTTTGTGTGCTGCCATTTCTTGGCATAATTTGAAAATTATTAACATCATATAATGGTTATGCTTTTTTTCTAATTAAAATTCGTGTATATGCAGAACATTTAAACTGTAGAGAAAGGGAGAAATTATTATTTTATGGTGCATCTTAGTGATTTTCTGGGAATCTTGTTTTGCCTGAGGACATTCTTGAAACTGAGTTTATAAAGGACTGGCCACCAAGTCTGTTACGCGGAGTTTTTCATCTTCCGTGGGCTGTAGCAGAGATTATTCTTTTATGAAGAGTTTAGGGAGTGAGAAGACTCATCTTCCCTATCATAGTTCTTTGTTTGTAAATACAATGTCGTCGCTCCTCCTCATGCAGCTGTCACTGGGCACAGCTGTGGGTGTGCATGTGTCACGGAGCTCCACACAGACAGAGCAGGAGATGATGGTGACTCCTGGCTCCACAGGGTTCATCCTGGGCTGCCTTCAGTCTGCTGCTTAGGTCCATCTAGTTCCTTGCAAGTATTCCTAAAAATACAGACACTTTTTCCCATTTTAAAAATAATGTACGTAGCATCATCTTGGTTACTTACAGCCCAGTGAGTTGTTAGGTAATATTTGCATCACCATGGTAACCGGTGACTCATTATTGAAACTTGTGTGTGCTGTTAGTTACTGATTTTCCCTTATATATGAGACGGTCTCTGTCTTTTCGCTGAAGATGAAAATCACCTGTAGTTTCAGAAAAAAATGTTCTCTAGCTGGCCACTCAATCCAATAGAAATAGAGGTTGATGGATGCTTGTGATTCTCTTCTAAGATCCTCCAGAAGGCACTTTCCCTGCTTTTCTCATGTTCTCCAAGCCCATTTTTTGAAATAGTCTTCCCTTGCTTATTAGGCCATTAACTGAGGTTTTTTTGGTGCAGTGGGGGAAAATGTCATGTTAAGTAGCATTCAACAGAAGCATCACTTGGAAATGCCTCAGAGAAAGTTAAGATTCAGTGATTCACAAGTTAAAATTCTGCTCCAGAAACTTAACTATTTCATGGTGACGTCCGGGAGAGAGAGAGAGAGAGAGAATAAAACATGTTACGTGACGCGTATGTTTAAGTGGAATTTGTCTTTTGAATAAGAATTCTATTGAGACAGCACTAAGTATTGTTTGTTTATGATTGTCATCACAGTGCAATGATGCAGGTATTGGTATCTTCATTTTACGAGAAAAGTGAGACAGAGAGGTTACTCAACAACAAATCTATGGGTCGTACAGATTGGAAGTGGCCAAGCCGAGACTTGGACCCCGGTAGGTCTGATCCCAGAGCTCTCTATGTCGTCTCTGAAAAACCTTCTGTACCATTGCCTCAGCCCCAATTTGTTTATGATGCCCTTTCTTTGGGCATCACTGTCATCAAGCCAGTGATCCTGATGGTAACTGTCCCCAAAACAATAAATACAGGAAGTTACAGATTATGAACGTTGGTTACCAGCTTCAGTCTGTGGCTTCCTTATTCCTTCTGAGGGTAACTTGGAGGAAGTTGCAACAGGTAGTCTTCCACTTACTAGAGTGTCACAAAGTGCATTTATATTTGCCTTTGGTATGGATCGTATGACTGCCTAAGACAGTGCGATTGCATGAATACCATTCTTTTTAGACAAACAGGAAAATTGCCTTGTCATCCTTAATCGTAAGCATGTATGGAGGTGAGTCCCCAGAAAGCATAGGGCACAGTGGAGGAAGCCATGAGGAGGTTGGGTTGTGTGCTTGTGGATAATTGAGGTTTTATTTTGATTGCAGGATGATACTTACTTCCTCCCTATTGAGACCTACTCTAGCATGTATGAAGTATAGTGATGTATCACTTAATGTCTTATTTAGATAAATTCCTTATCTTGTAATCACAGAAATAAGCTAAGCCTCATTCAGGCCCTCTCTGCAAAGCTGGCCCCAGGCACCTTTGGTGAGGAAGTAGGGTTGTTTGGGGGGCACCCCCTTTTTTGTCTTTCCCACTTCCTAAGTGCCCTGGGTTCTCAGCTCCCGAGCCTCCCAGAATCCTGGCAGCCAGAATTGTGCACTCCTTTGGATTTGTGCATTTCATTCTGGTCAGGAGATGACTCTACTATTTTGCAGAATTCAGTTCAACTATCATGCTTCGGTAGATCCAACTGTAAGTAAGCAGAGTAATCCCAGTCTCCAGAAAGGATTGAGACTTAGAGGTAAGCAAGGATGAAGGCCTGGGAGGGAATCAAAGGAGATGGACAGGGAGAAGCCTGCAGTCCTGATTTCCAGCTCTGGTTTCTGTGCTTCCTGTCTTTGCATCCTTGTGAGATAACTGCTGTGGCTTTTCGGTTCCCGCCCCTTTGCTTAAATCACTTTATGCTTGCCTTCGTTACTCTCAATCAAAGAACTTTCTCTAGGGCAGGCATTTTAATTTGAGCAAACTCATGCCCAGGAAAGCTGTAAATTTCCGAAACCAGCCAAATACCCTCTGCAACATTCCCTTTCTTGCTGCCTTTGGTGAAGGATTCTGTTTGATCAACAGAAGTCACTGTGGCTGCCTCAGCAAGACACACCAGCAGCCCTGGGCTAGCTCCTGTTGGACCAGTCCATAGGCAGTAATGGGTGGAGAAAAATGTTTCTGCCTGATATGGTTTGGCTGCGTCCCCACCCAAATCTCATCTTGAATTGCAGCTCTCATAATCCCACGTATTGTGGGTGGGACCTGGTGGGAGATAATTGAATCATGGGGGAGATTTTCTCCATACTGTTCTCGTGATAGTGAATAAGTCTCTCAAGAGCTGATGGCTCTGTAAGGGGAAACTCCTTTCTCTTGATTTTTCATTCTTGCCTGCTGCCATGTAAAATGTGCCTTTCGCCTTCCACCATGATTGTGAGGCCTCCCCAGCCACATGGAACTGTGAGTTCATTAAACCTCTTTTCCTTTATAAATTACCCAGTCTCAGGTATATCTTCATTAGCAGCGTGAGAACGGACTATTAACACTGCTTTTCCCTTTGGCCTGTCCCTTTATCTCTTCAGGGTTTCCTGACTCCAAGCAATTCTCCTGTGGTGTCTATTCTTCCTGTTCTGAGACCCTGCTGCGTACTGTCTCCTCTGTCAAACCCGTGTGTTGCTACCCAATTCTTTCCTTTTTGCCTGATGACCAAACTGATTTCTGCTACGGATGCTGTGTGGATGCCCAAAGGCTGCTTGTATTCTTGTCCCCAGCCTTTGGCAACACTGGACTCTCCTAGATAGGCTGCTTGTCTGGACTCTGACTCATCATTTGGGCAGCCAGAGACAAATGGCCATGGTGGGAGGAAAAAAGCCACATATGAACACACCCAATAGAGAAAACTAGAAGTGACTCCCCAGTGTGTGCCAGGTACTGTGCTAAACCCTGGGGATATCTCTAACCTTCCTGATTATCACAGACAGAATAAATCTTTACCTGAAATTAACCAGCTACAGTGACAATGAGTGCCACAAAGGAGAAATGTGAATGTCTGGGCCCAATTAAGCCTCGAGGAAGTGACATTTAGGCAGAGATCTAGGAAGAAAGGAGGGAGGATAAATGGGAACCTCTTAAAGTGGGCCAGATTCATGGTGTGCAGAGAAATAGTGATAAAGCCAGTGTAGGACCATCCAGATGTGTCTGGAAAGTTTTGCATATGCCCTGATTTTCAAGACTTTTTAAGGTCATCTTAAAGATCTTGAGCTTCATCCTAAGATCATTGGGAAGCCTTGAGATGGTTTTCAGCTGGACTTGATGACAAATGATTGGATTGCAGACTCCCTTGTGATTACACTGAGTACATTCTGTTGGAAGAATCATCAACCTATGGCAGAAACAATGAGAAAACTGTTGACTTGGAGAGGAAAAGAATGCATGGGTGTTTTTTTATTATTTATTTATTTATTTATTTATTTATTTATTTATTTGAGACAGAGTCTTGCTCTGTCTGGCAGGCTGGAGTGCAGTGGTGCAATCTTGGCTCACTGTAACCTCCATCTCCCGGGCTCAAGCAATTATCCTGCCTCATCTTCCCGAGTAGCTGGGATTACAGGCATGTGCCACCATGCCTGGCTAATTTTTGTATTTTTAGTAGAGACAGGGTTTCACCATGTTGGCCAGGCTGGTCTTGAACTCCTGACCTCAGGTAATCCACCCGCCTCGGCCTCCCAAAGTGCTGGGATTACGGTGTGAGCCACCATGCCTGGCTGCATGGGTGTTTTAAAATACGCATAGAGATTGACAACGAATGTTGGGTAGCACTTTGATTCCAAGGAAAACATAGAGCAAGACGATCGTCTTAAATGTCTGCCTTCAAAGAGTTTACTATCTATTATCTCCTTGACAACTTGGCTGAGGGTAGTAATGATACAGTGCAGTTGAATAAAACTGCTCATTTTATTTATTTCCAAAGTGATATATTCTTGATAAATTTGTCTATTTACGCAGCCTGATAAAATGTTAATATTCAGTTACCTGATGTATTCGTTCATGTCATTTCTCATGCTGCTATAAGGACATACCTGAGACAGGGTAATTTATAAAGGAAAGAGGTTTAATTGACTCACAGTTCCACAGGGCTGGGTAGGCCTCAGGAAATTGACAGTCACGGTGGAAGGGGAAGCTAACATGTCCTTCTTCACATGGCGGCAGCAAGAAGAAGTGCAGAGTGAAGCGGGGAAAGCCCCTTATAAAACCATCAGATCTGTGAGAACAGAATGGAGGTAACCACCCCCATGATTCAGTTACCTCCCATTGGCATGTGGGGATTATGGGAACTACAGTTCAAGATGAGATTTGGGTGGAGACACAGCCAAAACATGTCACCTGACTAATTTATACCAAATTTTAACTTCTCCTTTGGACACCTAATTTAGGATTCAGACGCTCCTAGTGTAGGACTATAAGAAGGAGAAATGAATTTGCCCAGATTTGACAGTTAATGTGCTGCGATGAGAACGATAATTAAGGTACAGTCCTTGTCTCCACAGAGTTTTCAATCTAGAGGAAGATTGGGCTGATAACAATTCCAGTCATTGGGGTGATTAAAAGGGGTCCTGCTTGAAAAGATTATTAGGAATATGATTTTCGAGTCACTTAGGTTTATAATTTGACCATATGATTCTGTGTACCTTAAAAAATATTTTGACTAGGATATGAACTCCTCTACTATTTTTTTACATCATAATTGAGGTAAGATTTATACACCCTGGAATTTGCCCATGTAAAGTGTACAATACAATGGTTTTTAGTATATTTATAGAGTTCTGCAGTGCTTTATTTTTTCGATAGCAAAGCTGTGATATTTCCACCTCCAGTATTTTCGTCTTCCAAAGCAGTAACTCTCAGCCTTAAATGTAGATTTTGGTTCCAAATTTAGAGATTCAGATTCCGTAGCTCAAGGCTAAGGTTCAGGCATCTTTAACAAGTACAGCTGGTCCTAGTGCTAAGCTCACTTTCCAGTGGAAGTGTGAGCAGCCTCTGGATCTTTCCGCTATTCCTGCATGGGATGAAAAACCATATTTTGAATTCATATTGGCTTGTAGGCATGGACTCCCCATGTACTCCCTGAGCTGGGGATGTCATTCTGATTGGTTTCCACTGTTGCCAACAGAGAATGAAGTCCAACCTCCTTTCTTAAGCCAGATGTCAGGGTGCATCACAAGTCAACATTTTCAATTTTATTCTTTCTCTTATTACCTCAATTTTAGCCAAACTGCTGTAGTGTTCTCTAAATATATCTTGATTTGTCTCCTTTGTGTAGCTTTACTAACCTGAAATTCAGTTCTCTTTATCTCTCTCCCATTATTTCAGGTTTACTAACCTGAAATTCAGTTCTCTTTATCTCTCTCCCATTATTTCAGGTACTAGATTAGGTGCTGAGGATAAAGAGCTGAAATGACATACTCCTTGCTTCGAGAGCTGAATCTTAGAAACACACACACACCTAGGAGCAATGTCATTTAAATGACTGCCATTTCAGGACAACAGTTCATCCTCTTCCTACCAATCCTAAATTGTTTGAGCTGGAAGAAACCCTGGCTTCTTGCCTAACATAACTGTAGCCCCACTTTTGGAGATTCATCTCTTAATTCAATCCTCTAATAAATCTCTACCCTTCCTCTCTGCTGCTATAGGTATTGTTGTCTACTAGTTCTTTTTCTCTCAGTTGTCTGTATTAGCTGATCAGGACCTACATTGCTTTATTGTTGCCTTGAGCTGTTGTTTAACTATTTCTGTGCTGATTTATGTTTTCCTCTCAGCAAGATTCCAAGTACTTTACATAAAAAACTGTATGTTCCAGCTGTGTGTCTCACATGGTTCTGTGAATATAATATGTAGGTGTTGGAAGGTTGTAGGTTTTATGTTACATAGTTTTCTTTGTAAGATAAAAGTACAGTTAGTGCTTAATAAATTATGTATGATGTTGGTTAATTCAATTACCAGAAGATGCACATACACCTTAAGATTATTCACAGTGGAGAAATTGTAGGTGAATAAATGAATCTTAATGTTCCTCTTAGAGTCTTAAAATGGTATTGAAAGTTTAGTTTGGTTTTCAGTCTGCAACAAATGATTAATTACCTTTTTCAAAGAAATATGTACATTCACACCACACACAATATCTGTACTGTGCTGGATATTGACCACAAATTCTTAAAAGATTCATGAGATTTCACAAAATGATATTCAGCAGGACATAAATTTACAAAATTCTCTTGTTCTCTCTACCAGGAACGACAAGGTAGAGAACCCATAGATAAATAGATAAATTGACTTCTATTCCCCCCCTCCAAAAAACAATCAGTTTGAAAAACCCATGGATTTAGAATATATGAGCTATTTATTTAGAATCCCCAATTTAGAATGATCAATCTATTTCAGAGAACTTAGTCAGCTCTAGGAATTTATCTCCAGTTTACAGCAATAGTGAGAGGGAGGGAAATAAGGAACAGAGACTCTCCGGTACCTTATAATATACAAATAAACCATCACTATGCAGATCACCAAACAGAAATATAATTTCAAAGTATTACCAGTTTTGTTCTCATTATAGCAAATAACATCCTCTAAGAACCAAGTGGTGTTTGTGAGAGATAATGTACTCAAAATTATGTTATTGTTCAATTTTGAGAAAGTGAGTTTTACTTGATTTCACCCCAGGCTAACATCCATTAATATTCACGTGGCTCACCCATTTTCAGTTCTTCAGTTCAGGCAGTTAACTCTGTGTGAGCAGTGTCACAGAAGATAGAGAGAATTGTTGGCTTACATACATACAAAACTTTAGAGTTTCTGTGAAGGAAAATATGGGCACTGACTTAGAAACCTTGCTGATACTCTCTCCCCTACCCCCCACATGCTTTTTCATTAAATAAAGGAAAAGTTTTGCACAGCCACACTCTACTGTGGTGACATATTTTTCAATAACCAAGGAACAATTGAATGCACCTGTTTACAGTCAGAATTCTCTATACATATGTGAAAACAAGCTGCTTAAAACAAAAGTTGGAGCAACAATTTTGGCAAACAGGAAAAACACTGAAATATGCCATCTTCTAGTTTGCTTTTTTTTCTTTTTTGAGATGGAATCTCGCTCTGTCGCCCAGGCTGGAGTGCAGTGGCTTGATCTCGGCTCACTGCAACCTCCGCCTCCTGGGTTGGAGCGATTCTCCTGCCTTAGCCTCCTGAGTAGCTGGGATTACAGGTGCATGCCACCACGCCCAGCTAATGTTTTTATTTTTAGTAGAGACAGGGTTTCACCATGTTGGTCAGGCTGGTCTTGACCTCAGGTGATCCACCCTCCTTGGCCTCCCAAGGTGCTGGAATTACAGGCGTGAGCCACCACGCCCGGCCCGAGTGTTTTACTTTCTTCCTGTCCCCACCCCACTACATTTCAGGTTTCTCCAAGTCAGGAGGCCAGAAGATTATTAATAGTATTAACATCTACTTTAAGAACAAATTGGATATTTTCCAATTCAGTAGATACAGCAAGGTTGAGCCAAGGGCAGGGTGATGGTCATGGGTCATGCCTGGGCATTTGGTTTCTGGGATGTTGATTAGGAGAGAGAGGGAATGGTAGGTACTACTCTTAGACTCCCTCTGCCCTTTCATTTCAGTTTGTTTTGAGATGGAGTCTCACTCTGTTGCCCAGGCTGGAGTGCAGGGGTGTGATCTTGGCTCACTGCAACCTCCACCTCCCAGGTTCAAGAAATTGTCCTGCCTCAGCCTCCTGAGTAGCTGGGATTACAGGCAAGCAGTTACCATGCTTGGCTAATATATATACATGTATATATATATATATAATATTTATTTATTTATTTATTTTTAGTAGAGACGGGATTTCACCATGTTGGCTAGGCTGGTCTTGAACTCCTGACCTCTAGTGATCCACCAGCTCGGCCTCCCAAAGTGCTGGAATTACAGGCATGAGCCAGCGAGCCTGGCCTCCTCCACCCTTTCTCAATTCATTAATCACAACTTGTGAAAATTGAAGTGCGTGTTTACACACAAACACACACACACAGACACACACACCCTCCTCAGATTGTCTTAACTTCCCCTAGGAGCTATCCAGCGCTGGCATTGGGCTTCAGCCAGTCGTTCCTCTTTCCATCAACGTCACCCCTCTTTTGCCCTGGTGTCTTGGCTTGTGGTGACTCAAACTAAATTGGCAGTAGACTTTCTGAAGTTGTCTCTAAAAACATTTTTGGGTGGTTTTAGACTTTTCTAATTAGAGTTTGGGAACTGGATGGGAGCTATCATTTTAAATCATTTGGTATGTTTCCTCTAGAGAGGACTTGGAAGCATATATACTTATTTCAGGATGAAGAAAAAAGAAAACAGCCTAAGTTGAGTCACCTAAATGAGAGGGAGCTTGGAAGAGCAGGGCAGCGACCGCCACCAGCATTACTCAGATGTCGGTGGGTTTTATGACATGTTATTTAATGTTTACCACTGACTGTTGGATAGAGGCTATAACAAGATGATTACACAGGCAGCTAACTTTGTAGCTTAGGCTCCCTAGCTTATGCTTGGTAAGATGCGACTGCCTCTAGAATTGCAGGCAAAGACAAATGCCAGAGGTCATGATAATTCCATGTTCTCCAGTTCAGCTATTAAACTAATGAATAGATTGACTCAAGTACTGAAACATTTAACTGTGTAATGCTCAGCTGGAGAATGAGTGACACATGGGTTTCCTCCAAACAGACACTTCTTTACCAAAAATGACCCTAAAACACCAGAGCACTTTTCCAAACAAAACTAACTATAGTGAAAAGCAAAAACCATTATTAGTAGAGAACATTAGCTCCAATAATTTGTTACCAGGTCAGAAACGTAATCGCAAATCTTCTAAGCACACTCCTGTTCATATTTTTTATGCTTCAAAGATGAGATTTGTTTTTGAACAGCAATCAGATTATGTTTCTCAAAGTTTGGAAATACACATTGTATATATTTTTTTGTGTTTGTGTGTCATGGGTAAATAAAATATCCATGAAAAAATAGTGACCTTACTACTTGGAATACCTTTTGTTGTTGTTTTAGTCTGTTTTCTGTTTTTAAAATATTTGTTAGAACTCATCAGGATGATTTTATGACTACTGATGGTTGTGCTCCACAGATGGAAAAACATTTCATTACACTCTTTGCTCTACGAGGTCAGACACAAAGCTAGGTTTCCTCACTTTGGTTATCCCAGTGTCTAGTGCAGTACTCTATAAATATTTGTTTAATGGAATAATGAACACCTACTATGAAAATAAACTGGTGACCCAAGGGCAGGCATAGGGGTCAGGCATGAAAAAGACCAAAAAGAAAAGCAGAAATAGAAGAAAGGTAGAAAGTTAGTCAGAAAGTCTGGGGAGAGATAAGAGGAAGGTGAACTTATCTCCACCCAGGAAAGGTAGTGTGCCTGCAACTCTTTTCTGGAGATGACAGTGACATTAGGGTCCTGGCTTGCCCATTCTTTCCACTGTGATTAGAATCAAGTTACAATAATTTATTGTCTGATTGTTTCTTTCTGATCCCTATGGTTCTGGTTATCTATTGACGCCTTAAAAAGCAACCCAAATTTAGTAACAAAGCAAAAATTCATTCTCAGTAGAAATGATTAGTTACACTCACTGATTCTCCAGGCCAGGATTTGGACATGACATCTTTGCATCCTTATGATGTCTTGTCTCTTCTTGATGCCTGGAATCACAACTGGGAAGACATGAACAGCTGGGGACTAGCAGCATTCGGAAGCCTCTTCTTCACTCATGTCTGGCTTCTGGGCTTGGATGCCTCAAAGACTGGGCTCATTTGGGATGGTAAACTGGAGTGCCCTACACATGTCCTTTCCATGCAGCTTAGGCTTCCCCACAGCATGGTGGCAGTGTTCTGAAAAGGAGTTCCAACAAGAGGGCACTTCCAGAGAGCAAGTGTTTTAAGAGAACCAAGCAGAAGCTGCATGGCTCATTATGACCTAGCCTTAGAGGTTTACAGGATCACTTCTGCTGTACTCTATTGCTCCAAGTAGTCACAAGCCTGCCCTGATTAGAGGGGATGAGACATCGCCTGGTGCATGGCGCACACCTGTTGTCCCAGCTATGGGGACTGAGGTGTCTGCAGGCTGTGGTGAACTATGATTGTACCTGTGAATAGCCACTGCACTTCAGCCTGGGCAATATAGCTAGACTCTGTCTTTAAAAAAAAGAGGGGAGTGGAGGTGGGACCTAGACCCCTCCTTTCCGTGGAAGGAGTGGCAAGGAACCTGGGGGCTTTTTAATTAAACCATCCATCATGTCTTTACATTTCTTTTTCAGGGAAAGTTGTCAGATAGGTATACTATTCTCCAGAAGTTATCCAAAGATGAAACCGTGTCTTTTGCTTTTGCAATTATTTAACTTTTAAACCAAGAGGGAGAACAAAAGATAAAGTTAGAAAACAGAAGAAAGTGTGCATCATACAAACACAGAGCAGCAAGAATGCGGCAATTTTCTCTGTTGATAAATGGTACAGATCTATTGCTTCTTTTAAGCGTGGGGAGGGGGAACAATAATTGTGTAAACCAAGAAATTTAGAGGAAATTTATTTGGCACTTTGATATTTGCACCTTCTTTTGAGCACAATTTTGGGAGAAATTGGATTCACTGCCTTTACCATATCTGAAGATTAAAGTCAAAAAATAAAAGTGCTTTGTTGCCATCAACTGCACTTGTAAAGCAGTAACGATTCTTTATTTTTCCAAGGCAGTCTTATACTTGGTGCTTTGACTGAGAGAAAGGGCTGGAGAGGGGTGGGTGGGTGTGTGAATTGCAGCTCTTTCCTGTCTCTGGGAATGGCGTAAGTTAAGGCAACCTTGGTCATCAAGCACAGTTCATTTGCTTTGAACTCCTATGGGGGAGAAATAGTACAAAACACAAACTTTAAAAGTGATTCATTGTGATCTTGTCTGAGATTTTTCATTTCATTAGGAGATAAATAGGAGAGGATAACTTCCTCTTCCAATTGTGTTTTTCTCCCGATATATTTGTTCTCATTTCTCATTTTTTCTCTACTCCCTAATGCTTATTTTTCTTTCTCCTCTGGCCATTTTTCTTGTGATTGTTTTTCCTTCCTTTCCTTCTCTCCATGCTTCATTCTTATTTTGCTCCCTCTCTTTCTCACTAGCTTCCCCTTTATTGGGTTATTAGCCATCTTTTTAAAAACTTCCTAGTCTCTGTCCACCTACTTTTATTCCACCTTTTTTATGTTCAAATCCCCCCTCTTGCAGCTTTAGACTTGTCAACACTGTAGTTAGGTTTAGATTTTTAGAAGTTAAAAAATGAGCTGCCACTTTACTGATTTAATACAACTAGTTTAAAGCATTCTTTTTTCAGTGCCTGCTGCTCTGAAGCAAGCAGATACAAAATCTCAAGTATCTTTAAAAAACGTTTATGCAGATTAGGCATATTGAGACATATTAGAAGAAAAAAGGTAAATTAAAAAAAAGGATCAGAATCCTATTAGAGAAAACCAGTGGCATTCTACTATATCTGCTTCAAGCATATTTAAGTCTAGAAGTATATTTGTATTTTACAAGTGTGGAAAATACTATACATATTGTTTCACAGCTCTAGACTTAATATATAGCAGCCATCATGACACAGTGGTTAATATACTCTGCCTACTTTATTATATAATGAGGATTAAACAAGGTAAAGCCAGCAACACAGTTTGCAAGGCGCTTAGCCCATAGTCATTCCTCAGTGAGTCACATTTCCTATTTATTTGTCAAACTTTCCTAATGGCTGAAAAGAATTCAACTCAATTCTTGAAGTCAGTTCTTTGTTTTTGGACTTTTAAATTGTTTATCTTCCTCTCTCTCTCTCTGTCTCTTTTTTTTCAAACAGTGCTAACGGGGTCGCTCTTTAAAGTAAGGCTATATGTAATTCCGTAACTATTTCCTTATAAAATATTGATAAAAGTTGAATGATGAGTCAAATAAATTGTGTCATCTAGGTATATGTGGCCATCATTTACGAAGGACCCTCTAGGTGCCAGGCACTTTCATGGGTTATTTCATTCAAACTTTTAGGATTCACAGTAGTCTTAGACATTTGAGAGTTTTAGGTCACACAGCTTCTTAATGCCAGAATTGGAACTGAAATAAGATCTTTTATATTATTGTGAAGAAAGTTCCATTTCAGCGACTTTTCAGAGGTGCTTCAGGAATTGCAGAAGGAGTTGACTTATACAACCTTTAAACATACTGTTTTACATGATTTAAACATGAGAAAAACAATCAACATAAACTCTGATAATGGATAGGAGCACTCTTCATTATTATTGTGAAAGCAAGCTTCATTATTATTATAGCTTAAGCTGCCAGGCTAAGTTGATTTTGAGAGGGTCTCAATATAAAGCATTTTATTTCCTCCTCTCCCTGTGCATACATTTACACTTCTTATAAAGTGTGTCGTTGACTGGGAAGATTGCTTTTATCTTAAATCAGGCATGAATCCACCCACTCAAGAAAAATCATCTCAGCAAGTTCGCTGCTGCTGCACCTGTGTCCTTGGCTCATGGAAGGTCAGGGATAGTTCAGGCCTATTGGCTTGGGAGCATGTCAGGTGTCTAATAAAAGTGAAAACCTAATTTTCCTCTTTTCTGTAAGTTTTGAGTACTTTCCCCCGATTTCTAGTATTTATTCTAAGAAACAAAAGTTGAGATTAGATGTTATTTATACAAATTTACGTGATAAAATACATATCCAAGTATCTGGAAAGATTCCTGAGATTTCAAGATAAGCTCTTAAGAGCAATTTCCAGCTAATGCTCTATGTTGACAGATAATGCCTTGTGTATGGTAAGTGGAATTCTGAGATGGCCCCAAAATTCCCACACCCTTAGTGGTATGCACCCATCTAATCCCTGCCTCTTGAGTGTGATCTGGGCCTGTGAATAAGGGGGGCTATCACTTCTGTGATTGTGTCACAGTGTATGGCAACAAGGATTTTGTAGGTGTCATTAAGGTCTTTAAACTGGTGATTTGGGAGTAATCAAAAGGGAGAATATCTTGGTGGCCCTAACCTAATCAGATAGACTTTAAAAAGAAGATGAAGCATTAACGAGATGTCTTCCTGTTGGCCCTGAGAAATAGCGAACTGCCTTGTTGTGGAGAGGGGTACAGAGAAAGGCCCTAAGACCAACCTCTCAGAGCTGAGAGTGGTCCCTGGCCAACAGCTAGTGGGAAATAGAGGGAAGAGGGATCTTGGTTGTGTAATCGCAAGAAATGAATTCTGCAACAACCTGAGTGAATGTGGAAGAGGGCTCTGAATTTCAAATGAGGACCCAGCTGACTGACACCTTGATTTCACCCCTCACAGACACCCAGCTAAAAGCTGCTAGACTCTTGATCCATAGAAATTGTGGAGATAAATATATCTGTGCTGTTTAAACTCCTAGGTTTATGGTAATTTGTTATACAGCAATGGAAAACTGGCAAATACACGGTGGGAATGTATTCACATTTCCTCGACATTAAGTAAGACAACAACACACAAAAAGCACATTGAATGTGGAAACTTGCTATATTATTATAATGATCACTTATAAATCAGAGATTGAGTTTTTATGTTAATAAAAAAGCCTCATTATTCCTGCCTATTACCTTAATAAAATATACATTGACAAACCTAAGCTCAAAAAACATATTAATGTTGATACAATATCTCTTTTTCTATTTGGGCGCTGAGGCATTATCTGAACTTTTTTTCCTCCTTCTAGAACAAAAGGGTTCCATTATTTGAAAACCACTGTCTTGACTAATAGGCGCTTTTTAAAAAGACTGCATTTTGGTTGTTGTAAGAATGTAACTGTTGGCAGGGAAAGGAAAAGCAGGATTGTGCAAGGCTAATTTATATTCAGTACGTTGTTTCAAAGTGTATGTTTATCTTTAATTGTTCTCTCATTATAAAGTAATGCATAGATGTAAGAAATCCAGCCATCCTTTCAGACAGATGAGTTTTGTGCTAGTGATACTGTTTTTTGAAATCAGAATTCATTTAAGTAGTAATTTTAAAACTTTTAAATCATACAGTATTTCAAACAGATCAAAAAACTACAAAAAATGATATAACTGACACTTGTACAGCCCACCGTCTGGATGTTGATAGATGTTAACATTTTGCCTACTGTTTCGAATCACCTTTAAAAAAACTTCCAAGCATAGCTAAAACCTTACCCTGTCATTTTTTCTGCCTCTCCTTCTATTCCTTTCTGCCCAGAGGTAAGTACTAGCCTGAAACTGATATATATCATTCTCATGAATGTTTTATAGGTTTTCTACATATGTATGTGTTTGTGAATAATATCAAGAATTGTTTTATGTTTTAAAATTTAAAGCATTGATATCCTACTGTAGGTAACTTTTGCATTTAATTTTTTCACTCAGAGTAGTATTTTTTGAGATGAATTATGTATGTAATATATTTGAGATGAATTTGTGATATCCCATGACATAAAACACAGTTGATTTATCCATTTTTGTAACCAATAATCAGTTGTTTCCCCAATTTTGGTATCACAAAGAATACTATGCATGTATTTATGTGGGACTGTTTAAAAGTTTCTATAGAATAGAATGTAGAAAGTTTTTGGATTACAGGAAACATCATTCTCACCTTTACTGCTTTTCAAAGTAGTTCTACTAGCTTGCAGTCCCATCCACAAGTTACCAGCTTTTCTGTTCCCCTCACTCCAACCAGTGCTTGTTGGCATAGCCTGGCTAATGTTAGCCAACTGACTGGGGCACCATGGGACTTCTCCTGTCTTTTTTTCTTTTTTTTTTTTTAAACAGTCTCGCTCTGTCACCCAGGCTGGAGTGCAGTGGCAGGATCTTGGCTCACTGAAACCTCCGCCTCCCGGGTTCAAGGGATTCTCCTGTCTGAGCCTTCCGAGTAACTGGGATTATAGGTGCAAAGAAAGAGAAAACCCAAGCCTATGAATAGAAAAGTGGGTTATGTGCAAAGCAAACATCAGGCAGACCTCAGGATCTTGCAGTGTGAAGTCAACATAAACATACTTCCAGATTTGTATTGATTCTGAAAATATATTAATCTTTTACCTCTATTTTAAAAAGTATATGCCATGTGAATGAGAGAAAACATGAGATATCAAATTCAAGAGTGTAAGTTGTATGGTGTCAAAAAGTCGGGCAGTAACAACTGATAACTCTTAGTTCAAATAACTGTATAAAATTTACTTAACGACGCCAAAAGCAAATCTCATCTTTATATATAAAGAAGAAGATACAAACTACAGAAGATATTTAATTAAAATGTTAGTGGAAAACTTAAAATTATACTATGAAACCCAGGAATAAAATTTTTTATGATAGAAAAAATGGTTTTTAAATTTAACAATTTTTTTTAAATTTTTTGATACTGAGTTTCACTCTCGTAGCCCAGGCTGGAGTGCAGTGGCATGATCTCGGCTCACTGCAACCTCCGCCTCCCAGATTCAAGCTATTCTTCTGGCTCAGCCTCCTGAGTAGCTGGGACTACGGGCGCCCACCACCATGCCCTGCTTATTTTTGTATTTTTGGTAGAGATGGGGTTTCACCATGTTAGACAGGCTGGTCTCGAACTCCTGACCTCAGGTGACCCCCTCGGCCTTCCAAAGTGCTGGGATTACAGGCATGAGCCACCACACCCTGCCTACGTGTCTTTAATTTGCAATTCTCAACTGTGGAGGCTGAGTTATTTTTCTGTGTTTACTATCCAGTCAGTTTTCACTTCTATAAACTGCCTATACATTCTTTGTCCAATAATGGGTTTGGAGTGTTTCATTGTCATGGATTTACAGGAGTTGTTTGTATGTTGTGGAAACAAATTCTGTTTCCTAAGTTTCCACCCAGTCCATAGGTGTTTTAACTTTTCTATTGTGTCTTTTGTCAAACAGAGGTTTGTAAGACCATTTTAGTCTATCAGATTTGTCCTTTTTTTCCCCTTTGTTACCTGGGGTTTTTGCATTTTGTTTAAAAGCTTTCTCTGTATATTTTAAAGAGATACTCTTGTGTTTTCTTTCAAAAGTTAGAAAGTTTTGATTTTCGTATAGGTCATCAATCTATTTTGAAAGTGTGTGTAGGGCGGTATTATATGGAGATCTAATTTTATCTTTTTATGGAGACAGCCAGTTGTCTTACCACTGTTTATTGCATTATTCATTGTCTATCTCCCACTTCCATGATTTGCATTGTCACTTCTGTCATTTGTCAAGGTTTTGTGAATATAGGGGTCTCTGTGGCTCTCGATTTTGTTCCATTACTATATACAGCTTTGATAGCTTCCAACTGAGTAACAAGACTAGATTTCTAGTAGAATGAATCTCTGTGCCTTTTCTTCCTCTTTCTCTTCTCTTCTTCAGTGTCATCATCTTCTTCTTGTTCTGCTTTTTCTCTTCCTCTCTTCTTACTCTTCTCCATCATCATCATCATCATCATCATCATGAAAATCACCCTGCTTCTACCTTTTACTCCTCCATATGAATTTTAGTATATGCTTGTCAAATCCCATTAAAATTTTGATTAAAATTGAATTGAATTTATGGACTAATTTTGGGGGAAATTTGCTTTCTTTAAGATATTGACTATCCCATCTATGAAAACAACATATCGTTTTATTTATTAGAAAATTCTTTAACATTTTCAGTAAAGCTTAACCCTTTTCCCCTTAAAATTTTGTATATATATTTAGTAAGATATATGCCTAGGTACCTCAGAATTTTGTATCCATCATAAATTGTACCTGTTTTAAGCACTTCCATTGTTTATAGCTATTTATGTACCTCTTGTTGAATAGTTACTGTGCATAGCAAATTCTGTTGAACTTAATTAATTTCTGCAAATACACTGAGATGTATTTATCATGTTTTAAAGATTAACAAAATTAAGTATCAGAGATTACATAATTTAAATATGATTGTATATGACCAGTGTACAGCCTGGATTTGAACTTAGTTTTATCTAAATCTTTACCTTTTTCTAAGAGCCTTTCCTTTTAAATCAGCTAATGTTTTTCTGACATATGTTATCTTGTTTAGCAGGATTTTTTTAATACTAAAAAACCAAAATCTCATTACAGAGCCTGTATGTGAAAGAGGCACTTAATTCACCCAGTATGTCTCTTAATATCAATTAATTAATTCATCTGGATAGCCACATTCATGGCAGAGAGTAAATCTATAAAATAAATGCTTTTTCTGGTCATTATCTTTGGATCAGCTCTTAAGGAAAACACCCATCCTAATTGAATTAGTGTGGCTTTCCTAATTGCTTACTGCCCTACTTATGCTTAGGCCTGTGTTGTATTAGTCCCTCCCAACAGCTCTGGAGGCAAGGCCTAGAGCATAGTGTGGGTGGTCCAGGGCCAAAGGAGAAAAGCTAATGTGGTAAGGTAAGATGAAGACAAGTTTTTAATGCTTTAAATGTTTGAAATGTTTAACTCTCTCCTCTGACACCTAGTATCCCTACTAACTCCTCCAAAAAAAGCCTTAGATTTTAACTTCACCCCTGACAAAAAAAAAAAGGGAAAATAGAATAGAGAGAAAAAATCTCGAATACAATGCAAGGGCAATTTCTCAGGTGTGTGCTGCTGGCTTGTTTGCTTCCAGCTCTCAGTCCAGATCCCATTTGTCTGGAGTTTCTTTCTGGCATCCTCTCTCCATCTCATACTAGGCCCTTCCTCTTAGGGCTGCAGCAGGTGCATTTCTGGGAATGGTCCTGGACAGCTTTTTGAGCCTCAGAGCACAGTAGTTATAGATGCCTGGGCTGTTTATAACTTTGCTTCAGTGTTGAGGCTACCTGGTGCTGTGGCGTCAGTGAACAGCTGATGGCAGATGGTTCATTTCTGTGCAGGACGTGTTGCAGACGTGTGGATTGGTAGTGGAAACTGAGCAAATATATCTCAACTCTCTCTTTTAAAAAATGCTTAATAATAAGTGTGCTCATAGTAGGTATGAAATAAGCATCCACTGGTTGACTGAAGGTTATAGAATAGGGAAGGAAAGGAAGAATGGTTTGAAATGTATTTGCATTGTGAGAGGGGGGAGGGGATTGTTACCAGTGAACTTCAGTTTATAGATATTTTCACTATTGTTCCAGACTCTGTTATAATATTCATTCCATTCATTCAAAAAGCATTTGTTGAACACATTTGATATACCAGGCACCATTCTAGGCACTGGTGATGAACAAAACATGGAGATACCCATTCTTCTTGGGCATTTGTTCTTTCGGGTGCGGAAACTGACAGGAAAGGTTTAGAAAAAGAACAAGGCAATTAATTTTAGATTGAGATAAGTGCTATGAGGAAAATAGAGTAGGAGAGCCCCCAAAAAAGACATGGGGGCAGAGTGTGGTGGGTATTGCTCCTTTGGTTTAGTCTGCTGGCTTGGCCATAGAATATAGGTTCAAGAATGACCCAGAAATGTGACTTGCCTGAGTTCATGTTTATAAACAACCAGATTTCAAAAAATAAGACTACATGTGGGTGGACATGGTTTCCAGAACTGAGGGCTTAAGGCCCTTCATCCTCCAACCATATGAGTGTTGAGGAACAAACTTATACACTAAGGCAGTCATTCTGCCATGAAGATTTGTGCTAACCAAGGTTAATGTTTGGGTTCTCCATCTTTGCAGTGTGGTTGTGCCAGCTTGGGGCAATCTGCCTCATTCTGCAAGGTCCTGGTTGTCCATCTGTAGGCCTTGGCCAAGATTGCTTTAAGGCATCAGGGAAGGTCTTTTTAAAGAGGTGGCACAAGGCGGGGTATGGTGGCTCATGCCTGTAATCCCAGCACTTTGGGAGGATGAGGTGGGCAGATCACCTGAGGTGGAGAGTTCGAGACCAGCCTGACCAACATGGAGAAACCCTGTCTCTATTAATAATACAAAAATTAGCTGGGTGTGGTGGTGCATGCCTGTAATTCCAGCTACTTGGGAGGCTGAGGCAGGAGAATCGCTTGAACTCAGGAGGCAGAGGTTGCAGTGAGCTGAGATCATGCCGTTGCACTCCAGCCTGGGGAACAAGAGCACAACTCCGTCTCAAAAAAAAAAGAGGTGACACACTTTGGGAAGCCAAGGCTGGCAGATCACCTGAGGTTAGGAGTTTGAGACCCACCTGGCCAACATGGTGAAACCCTGTCTCTACTAAAAATACAAAAATGAGTCGTGTGCGGTGGTGTGCACCTGTAATCCGAGCTACCCAGGAGGCTGAGGCAGAAGAATTACTTGGCCCCAGGAGGTGGAGATTTCCATGAGCTGAGATCACACCACTGCACTCCAGCCTGGGCAACAGAGCGAGACACTGTCTCAAACAAACAATCAAACAAAGAGATGACATTTGAGCCAAGACTGGAGGATAACAGGGAGCCAGACCCTAACATTCCAGGAAAAGGAACAGCTAGCACAAAAGTCCTGCAGCATGAAAGAGCTTGGTGTGTTAGAGAACAAAAGGGAACAGGATAGTGAGCTGGGAGTGAGAGGAGGTACCAGATAAATTGTAGATGTTGACTAGGGCTGCATCACAGTGTCTTCTAAACTATAGTAGGAATTTGGATGTCCTTCCAAGTACAATGAAAAGCTATTTTATCCTGGGGTTCATGAACTTGTGTAGGAGAAGCATTACAATCGTATAAAAATGTAAACTTTTCATAGCTTGAATCACAAATGTCAGCAACACGCCATGATAGGATAAGCAGTATCTGCACCTTTATTACCAATAGAAATTAAAGATACATCCATTTATTACTGTTATCACAGTTATCTCTAAATATCATTTATCATCTTATGCCTAATTAGAAATCATGGTAGTTATTAGACCTTACAATAGATCTTGTTATTTAATGCTTTAATACAGGGGTCAGCAACTATAGCCTGTGGACCATGTCCAAGCTGCCACCTGTTTTTGTACATAAAACTTACTGGAACACAGCCATACCCATTTATTTACATTTAACAGTTGCAGCAGAGATGTTCTAGCCTGCAATGCTTAAAATGCCTACTGTCTGGCTGGAAAAAGATTGCTGATACGTGCATTGATAAAGCAGCATATATATTATTATGATACAATTTTTTTTTTTTTTTTTTTTTTGGGAAGGAGTCTCACTCTGTCACTCACACTGGAGTGCAGTGGCGTGATCTTGGCTTACTGCAACCTCCGCCTCCCGAGTTCAAGCAATCCTTCTGTCTCAGCCTCTCGAATAGCTGGGACTATAGGCACATGCCACCACGCCTGGCTAATTTTTGTATTTTTAGTACAGATGAGATTTCACCATATTGGCCAGGCTGCTGTCAAACTCCTGACCTCGTGATCCACCCGCCTCCACCTCCCAAAGTGCTGGGATTACAGGCATGAGCCACCGCGCCTGGCCTATGATACAATTTTAAAAATATTTGGATAACTGTTTGGTTTCTTTGCAAGCTTATTTATTTTATTTTATGCATTTAAAAACATTATTCTGAAAAGAAGATCCATAGGCTTCACCAGAGTTCTCTAAGACATCCATGACTAGGAAAAAAAGAGAAAGAAAAAGAATTCCTGTATTTCACGGTCTTAGGCTGGAGATCCAAATGGGTGGACTTGTATTTTTTTCCTCTGCCTGAGATTCTCTCCCTTCTCTCCCTCCTTCTTTGGCAGATTTTCCATTTCTTTTGGAGTGTGGTACTGAAGCGGTCTCCTTTTTATGAATAACATATTGGATCCTACACATTTACTGAATGAGCCAAGCAGAGGCTTTATTAGCACTGTTCAAAGTAATGCCCATAATAACCCTGTGTAGTATGGATCTGACCATCTTCATGTAGCACTGTGGAAAGGGAGGCCCCAAGACATTGTCTTGTCCATCATTCATTTATCCTGTATTCACTGAGCACCTATTGTGTGCCAGGGGCTGTGCCAAACTCCCAGGTGACAGAGCTGTTAGGGTGAAGCCAAGTTTTGGATCAGGCTCATCTGACACTAGTGTCTGGGTGGCTCATGCCACAGCAGGTTATGTTCAGGATGCCACATGACACCCTGATGCCTCAGCTTGGCCACTGCTCCATCCCTCGTGTTTCCAACCACATTGTGCCTTGGCTGTCAGCTGTAAAGGGTTTTATCTCATCCTCTCTCCACAGACCACTATTTGCATTGTTTTGCCTAGAACAGGCCATGGAGTCAGTATTTTCCCAGCTGTAGTAGCATCTTCGGTGATCCCTGCTCATGCCACTGGAATGGCCCTTTAAAAATGTATTATTTATTTATTTATTTATTTTGCAAGCACGAGTTTCTTTCCTGTAAGTGCAACTCTTTTTTCTTGTCTCTGTAGCACTTTGTGGCTTTCTGAGACCACAGGCTCTAACTTGCCCATTGCAACCCATGTTTAAGCATTTGCACATGGCATTTGATTGAGGGCTAAGTTAAAACTGCTGGCAATGGGAGGGGCTGGCAGTCAGGTCTCTTATCTCAAGTGGATGGAAAAATAAGACTGTTCAACGTGGTTCGCTCAACTCATACAGGTCCCTTCTGTCCAAAACCAGGGAGATTGCTTCTCCCTTGGAAACACAGGCACTCCTCATTGGCTGGGTCAGGCTAATACCCACACTATTAGGCATTTTCCCTGCTTTTTTCCCCTTCTTTTCCATGTTGCAAGTGATGTTAATGTACATGGGATTATCCAACTGGTCACCAGTACTTTCTCAGTGCATGAACACACATCATATTCTACATGTTTGGTGCAGTTTTGCTATTTTGCATCCTGCTTTTGTCACCACAATGCAGTGTCCCAGGGTCCCATATTACTGAACATTCTTTCATAGCAGCACTTCGATGGCTACATGGTATATCTTTGGCCTGCCTTACCATAATTTACTTCAGGTTTTCTTTGTGTTAGGGGACATTTGCAAGACTTTGTGTATCAGCCAGCATCTAATCAGGATACAGAAACCATACTGTTATTTAAACAGGGGATATTCCAGTGTAAATCATTGACAGCTAGTAGAAGCTGGTTAGTTGTGAGTAAAAGAGAATTTCTATGGGTCCAGAAGAAGCAGTTGCAGAAAAGAAACTATGGCCTCCAGTTTGAGGAAGAGTGGGCAATTGAGGAATTAAAGACCAAGAGCGGGCATTGCTCATCCCCCAGGGTTCTTCAAAGAGGGCATGAACACCCCAGGGACGTCACGACCCACGGGTGGTACAGAGACTTGTCAGAGGAAAGCAGCTGGCTGTGTGGCACTATAGATGTGTCTCTGTTGTCAGAAGCTTGGGTAGGCAGAGCTGCTTTGAAGCAGTCCCTGTAGGGAGAGCAGAGCCCGGGTGCAGGATGCTTGAGGACTTGCCCATGGAATAGTAATGGTGGATCCCAAAGGGAATGTGCTTTCCCCAGGCAGAATCACTCCAGTGCCCTCTATTGGTGAAGTGTCACATTGCCGCAACTGGCAACCTGTCAGAAAGCAGGGCCAAGAATGGTTTTGAGTTGAGAGACAATAAATGAATAACTGGAATATTTGGGCTTGCTTTTAGCCTTTTTTTCTGTAAACAGTGTTGTAGCAAACATCTTTCATAAAATGTTTATTGCATCTGTGATGTGTTGGTAGGATAAATTCATAGAATTTGAACATTTCGAAGGCCTTAGTCATATGTTACAAAATCATCCTGTTGACTCTAGTGGGTGCTGTGTATGGGAGCAAAGGCATATAGCCTTGTTTTAGAACTTGTTCCTCCTTTACCTTTCGAATCTTGGCTTTGTCTGCTGGGTTGTTAACTCTTAGGCTGAGAGATGCTCAGAGCCGGCGTTGCCAAGGTTGGAGCCTGCAGTCTGATGTAATAAGGGCCAAGCTCTGCCGTGGAGGGAGGGAGTAGTGTGTTGCTGAAGTCCTCCCTCACCTTGCTCAGTCTACTGAACGCATTCCCCTCCCATTTCATTAGCTGCTTCAACAAATTCATTTCCCTAAAACATCCCCTTCATCCTATCAGTAGTCTCTCTCAAAAGCTGTAAATGTTTCCTCTTTGTTTATGGCAGTGCAAATGAAAGAGAAGAGGAGAGAACTGACCAATGGCCCTGGGTCCCTTGCCTCCATTCTGTTGATGAGGGACTGAAGCAAAATGACATGCCCAAGGTCACATGGGAAGTGAGCTGGTCAGGCCCAACCAGGGCTTCCTTCCTCCCAGTCCTCTGGTTCTTGCAGTTGCCAGACCACTGTGGCTCCATCACCGTAACTCCTCGTTGTTCTCCCAGCGCAGCACCTGTCCCGCGAGAGGTTTTATTAATGCGTATCACACTCCTCTAGTGCTCACACTATGCCCTTGCTGGGGCTGCCCCACTGTCTGAAATGCCAAGATGGCCCCCCTCAGCTGCTGTGCTCAAGGGGACTGCCTATACCTAACTTCAAGGCCAAGTCCAAGATTCACATCTACATAATTATATTCCATTACTGTTTAACAGATTAGAGTCAGTAATTCTTATCCTACAGTATTAGAGATGTGGACATGAACTGGGTTCTACCCTGAGCTTTTGGTCCCAGCCTGGACACTAGGCAAAAGTAGGTATGTGCTGTCTTCTATCATGTGAAATTGACTAAGGAAGCAAGCAACTTCATGTCTTTGAACAAGGGTCTGCTTTTTTGTTTGTTTGTTTGTTTGTTTTGCAATCATGGACATCTGATAGTGCATGTTCCTTTAAAGCGAGTTTGTCCTCTCCAGAAAAGCATGTTGTTCTTTCTTTCTATCTTCCACAAGTCCTTGGTTAAAACCCTGAAGGGGACAGGCAGTCTCCTTCTGTCCTTTCCCTCAGGCTTGCCATGTCCTGACAGATTCCCTTGGCTCCTGGAAGCTGTCTACCCACCTCTGTCTGCTCCTTCTGACCCAGATCTTATTACAGATATAGAGAGAGCAAACCATTTATTGCAGAACAGGCCCTTCACCTTCATGTTCTGTGTTTACAGACCACAAATAGGTAGTTAATAGATATCTCTTAATACTTGTCTTGTTCTTTTTTCGGCTTTGGGAATTGAGTACAGTATATCCGGGTCCTGTGGAAAGTGAAATGATTGGAGAAAAAGACAACAGCTGAAAATGGAATTCTCACTTAGGAGCATGAATAAGGAGTAGAAAAGAAGTCAAACCACAAATTCTTCAAATTAATGGGTGGGAACGAAGTGCTACCACTCTAATGGGGTGGCGGGGTTGCCGTTTCTGATGGTGAGCAGCCCCTGGAAGGCTGGAGCCTCAGTTGTGGGGAATGGGCATTTACAGCAGCTGACCACTTTTTCTTCCTTATGCTTCTTCCTCATCCCCAACTCTTTGCCTTTTTTCCTGTGTGTTTTGTTTTGTTTTTTTTTGGCGGGGGGTGGGTGATGTCTGGATTTTATTTTAGGGTGTTTCTGACATGCCTCCTTAACGATCAGATCCATAGTCCTGTCTGGAGACATAGCTCTGTAACTTAGCAACCAGCGTATCATATATTGCCCTCAGTTGTTTCATTAGCCTGAAGATGTGAACAGCAAAAAAATGGACACACAGTGGACAAAAGCGATCAGGCTTGCATGCAGAAACAGTGTCTGTGATGATTAAGAAATAGACCTGAACAACTGCATTATTTTACAGTAACATATCCAAAGTAAGGGCCTCCTCACATCTGGAGGAAGAGGTAGATACAGACAAGGATGGAGAGGGAGTGAGAAGAGATGGAGCCAGGGAAGATGCTGGAGCTTCCTGCCCTCCACAGGGCCTGAATGCAGGGGATCGGAAGCCTTCCTCCCTGTGGACCTCCTGTTGCCCTTGCTAAAAGACAGGAAGGAGAATAGAATTGGGATTTTTCAGTAGGCAAAATTCTTAATTTATCTGACTAAGTAGAAAGTTGGCATACTGAGAAAAACAGATTTCAGAGGGAAACATATGACAACAATGACATTTTTCTGTGCCATCTTATTACCCAATCTGCATAGAGGCTGAGTCGATGAACTAGTAAAGACACAAAGACATCCTATCGAGATGCCTGTGAATGGCAGGGGCTGGTACAGTCTGGAACTGCTGGGTATTGGTAAATATGACAGCAGGGCTTTGGCTGACTTTCACTGGGCCACTTGTCATTCTCCTCATACATTGTGTTCAGTCAGGACATTTCCCTGTAGAAATGTTCTTTCTGCTGGTTTTCTCATTTTTGAGAAGCTGGCATGAGTTTTGTTTGCTTCAAACTTTATTATTTATTACCTCAAAATTCAGAATATTTATTCCAAATGTCATGTGTAGTCTTAACGAAAGTTTAGACTGTGATGATTCTGAACTTCATTTTGCATCAGAGTTACTTGGGATCATAGTGAAAATGCAGCAAACCAGGCCCCTGATTCATGGGCTGTGGAGGGGAATCCCCAGAAATCTGCATCCTAACACTCACCCATGGTGATTCTAAAACAGATGGTCTGAAGATCATAGGAGAAATGAAGGATTAAAGACTCATTTTCCAGAGAGGGCATGTGGCAATTTCTTGGCACTGTGAGTTGATAGATACATTCTTTGCTTTCATGGAATCCCTTTCCCTGTTTGTGGGGGGTATTGCCTCATTGTTTTTTTCTTCTTCACACACTATTTATTTCCCATAAGTTATTGGGGTACAGGTGGTATTTGGTTACATGAGTAAGTTCTTTAGTGGTGATTTGTGAGATTTCGGTACACCTATCACCCGAGCAGTATGCACTGCACCATGTTTGTAATCTTTTATCCCTCGCCCCCCTCCCGCTCTTCCCCCCAAGTCCCCACAGTCCATTGTATCATTCTTACGCCTTTGTGTCCTCATAGCTTTGCTCCCATATATCAGTGAGGACATATGACGTTTGGTTTTTCATTCCTAATTTACTTCACTTAGAATAATAGTCTCCAGTCTCATCTAGGTTGCTGAAAATGCTGTTAACTCCTTTTTATGGCTGTGTAGTATTCCATCTCATATATAGATGTGTATGTGTGTGTGTATATGTGTGTGTGTATATATGTGTGTGTATATATATGTGTGTGTGTGTATATGTGTGTGTGTATGTATGTATATACACCACAGTTTCTTTATCTACTTGTTGATTGATGGGCATTTGGGTTGGTTCCACAATTTTGCTATTGTGAATTGTGCTGCTATAAACGTGCGTGTGCAAGTATCTGTTTTTGAATAATGACTTGTTTTCCTCTGGGTAGATACCCAGTAGTGGGATTGCTGGATCAAATGGTAGTTCTACTTCTAGTTCTTTAAGGAATCTCCACACTGTTTTCCACAGTGGTTATACTAGTTTACATTCCCACCAGAAGTGTAGAAGTGTTCCCTGTTTACCACATCCATGCCAACGTCTACTGTTTTTTAAATTTTTTTGATTATGGCCATTCTTACAGGAGTAAGGTAGTATAGCATTGTGGTTTTGATTTGCATTTCCCTGATCATTAGGGATGTTGAACATTTTTTTATATGTTTCTTGGCCATTTGTATGTCCTTTTTTGAGAATTGTCTGTTCATGTCCTTAGCTCACTTTTTGATGGGATTTTTTTTTTTTTTCTCTTACTGATCTGTTTGAGTTCGTTGTAGATTTTGGATATCAGTCCTTTTTCAAATGTATAGATTGTGAAGATTTTCTCCCACTCTGTGGGTTGTCTGTTTACTCTGCTGACTGTTCCTTTTGCTATGCAAAAAGCTCTTTAGTTTATGTCCCAGGTATTTATCTTTGTTTTCATTGCATTTGCTTTTGGCTTCTTGGTCATGAAATCCTTGTCTAAGCCAATGTCTGAAAGGGTTCTTCCAATGTTATCTTCTAGAATTTTTATAGTTTCAGGTCTTATGTTTAAGTCCTTAATTCATCTTGAGTTGATTTTTCTAAAAGGTGAGAGATGAGGATCCAGTTTCATTCTCCTACATATGGCTTGCCAATTATCCCAGCATCATTTGTTGAAAAGGGTGTCCTCTCCCCACTTTATGTTTTTGTTTGCTTTGTTGAAGATCAGTTGGTTATAAGCATTTTGGTTTATGTCTGTATTCTCTATTCTGTTCCATTGGTCTATGTGCCTATTTTTATACCACTACCATGCTGTTTTGGTGACTATGGCCTTATAGTGTAGTTTGAAATCAGGTAGTGTGATGTCTCCAGGATTATGGCTGCCTCTGTTGAGTCATGCAGGTTGTCAGGGAAGTGGGGGAAGGCCAGCAGTGACAGGCTTCATCCAGCTCCCACGCTAACTGAAGGGCCAGTCTCACTCCCACCATACAAAGTTTGGCTACAGATTTCCTTCTCTCCGTGGAGTTATACCCGCTGCTCCACTGGCCACCCTCCCGTTGGATCCCTGTGGTGCCAGGCGGTAATGGCCTGCTAGGCGACTTAGCGAGCTCCCAGGACCTTTCTGCTGCTTCCTCTACCTTGTATTTCTCTCGGTTCTCTAAGTTGGCTGAGCTCCAGGTAAGGTTGGAAACTTCTCCCACAAACAGACCTTCAGCTTCTCTAGTGGGGGTGTTTTCAGAGAGGAGGGTCTCCCTTTTCTACTTCCACAGTTGGGGCACTCACAGTATTTGGAGTGTCTCCCGGGTATTGCGGGAGCCAGTCTGCTTCCTTCAGAGGGTCTGTGGGTCCTCTCGGGATTGCTGGTTTGCCATTGCAGTCTATCTGGAGCTAAAATCCACAATGCGAACTTCTGCACGCTGCACTATCTGGAGCTGCAATCTAGTCCTGCCTCTCGTCCGCCATGATGATCCCCTTCCCATTTGCCACTTTAAAGCCTTAGAGCCAAGTCTCCCCATTCAGTTGCAATGCCCCAGTGAGGTAGTAGCCCTCACATACTTTTTTTTTTTCTCTTGAGACAGAGTTTCACTCTTGCTGCCCGGGCTGGAGTGCAGTGGTGCGATCTCGACTCACTGCAACTTCCACCTTCCATCCAGTTTCAAGCGATTCTCCTGCCTCAGCCTCCTGAGTAGCTGGGATTACAAGTGCCCGTCACTGCGCCCGGCTAATTTTTTTGTATTTTTATTAGAGACTGGGTTTCACCATGTTGCCCAGGCTGCTTTCGAACTCCTGACCTCGTGACCCACCTGCCTTGGCCTCCCAAAGTGCTGGGATTGCAGGCTTGAGCCACCGCGCCTGGCCCTTCACACACTTTCATATGTCATTTGATGCGGTTTCTTTGGCCTGAGAAAAGTGACCTTGCCTCAGTTGAATGTTGCTTGGGTTGACCCTGTCAAAAGATGGCTCCCAAGTGTCACCCATACCACTTGCTGATAAGACAGAGATGACCTTGTTGCTCACCTTGTTGAGGGAGAACATCAGCATGCAACGCTTTGTCAGTGTCTCAGGCAGAGGTGAATTCGTCAGGACTCCACTAGAGATGCAGCACCAGTAGGAGATGTACTGGAACTGATTGCAAGGAATTACCTCGTGAGATTATGGGAGCTGGTTAGGAAAACACAAAATCCACAGGGCAGGCTGGAATTCTGAGACACAGACTAAATCTGCTATCTACTGTCCACAGATAGAATTTGTTCCTTCAAGGAACCCTCAGCTCTGTTTTATTGTTAGTGTTTTGTTTTTTGTTTTGTTTTGTCTTGTTTTGAAGAGACAGGGTCTTGCTTTATTGCCTACGTTGGAGTGCAGTAATGGGATCATAGATAACTGCAGCCTTGACCTTCTGGGCTCAAGCAATCATCCCACCTCAGCCTCCCAATTAGCTGGGACCACAGGCATGAGCCACTATGCCCTGCTAAACAACTCTGTTTTTAAGGCCTTTCAATTTATTGAAGCAGGCCCATTGAGATTATCTAGGATAATCTCTCTTACTTAAAGTCAAGTGATTATAGACTTTCATCACATCTACAAAATACCTTACAGCAACATGTAGATATAGTATTCGCATAACTGGAAACTGTATTCTAGTCAAGTTGACACATCAAAAAGGCCACCCAGTACCACACCACCCCCAGCCCTACCAAAATACAAAAAAAAAGGAAAAAAAAAAGGCTGTCACAGAAAGTAAAGTCAGAATTTATTGAGAATTGGAAGTTTGGTTTAGTTGGGTCTTTCAAAGCATGTATGGGTTATGATACAACAGTTCGGATTGGTGGAAATTGCAGGTTTCGAGGCAAGGGATTCAAAGAACCTTAGAGGACAAACAGTTGATGTTTTTCATTTCAGTTTCTGGGTCTTTCAGAAAGTTCCTGTAATGAGCAGTCATGCCATCTGCCAAAGCAGGACACTTCTGGAAGAATAAAGTTATGTCAGTGAAGACAGAGGAAGCATACAAAGTGCTGTTACTGCAGACATTGGAAGGTGTGCATTCTCAGTGACCAGCTGAGTGTGGGGGTGAGGTAGATGGTTTCTGTTCTCAGCCCAGAGGCTCTGGATTCCTTTCTCATGAAGCGGCCACATGACCCTTGTTCCCAAAGCCTGAGCTTTGCAATTCTCCTTCTCAGGAGAATATTTGTGGACAGATATGACTGCCATATTGCCCAGCTGGCTTCTCAAGAGAGAGATGACACGTTTGCTAACAGCAAATCAGAGCTGGAGCGCCACCCCTTACTCCTGCTCCTCCATCTTCTTAAATGGTGGAAGATCAGTCTGCCTTTCAAGTGTCCCGTCTTCCTTTTCTTCCTGCATCTCCGGCTGTAAGCGACCACACAGGACTTTTCTCTGTTCCATGAGGATGGCTTGTCCTTTCGTGCCTCAGAGCTTTGAGATGTGCTGTTTCTGCCTCTCTCCTGGGAAATCCTGCCTGTGTGCAGAGGGCCATCTTGAATGTCATCTCCTCTAAAAGCCTTTGCTGCACACCCTGTTCTTCCCCTCTCCTCGCATCACATCTATGTGCTGATGCAGCGCTGGTCACCCCCAGGTCTCTGCCATGGTACAGATATAGTTATTACACGTCAGTTTCTCTCACTGACCAATTCCCAGCAGACAGGAATTAGTCCTATTTAACTTTGTATCTGCCTTGGTGCCTCATCTGTGCCTGGCATAGAGTAGTTTAGCCATTTATTCAACAGATAGTTTTTGAGTGCCGGCATGTGCCGGGTCATAGGTGTCCACTGTTCTTGATGGGAGTGATATACACATAATAAACTATCTGCTCTCATGGAGGTGACATCTTAGGGGTGAGGGAGACAGCCAATGAACAAAAAAGATGAATAAGTAAAAGCACATAGACAGCACTTACTGATGCTTAGAGGGCTGCTCCCTCTGAAACAGACTGAGGGCTGAATAGGATAAAAAAAGTGGGTGAGAGATTCCCTGCCTCCAATACAAAGCATGCTTGTGAGACAGAATTCCTCCTTAGACATGCTGGTCAACTTACAGAAGAGGTATGCGTTTGCTAATATTTGTTATCCTGCTGGGTAGATGTTTCTGTCCTTGGTGTAACATAGATTGTATTATTATTTTTATTTATTATTTACGTATAGGGTCTAGCTAAAAACAAGTAAGAGTATAGCAGTGTGCTTTTATGTATTATTTTTGTGCTTAATAATAAACAGTGAACTCTCTCCCTTTCTCTCTCTGTCTCTCTCATTTCTTTTTAGCATTTGCAATGTGCCAGGCACCGTTTTAAGGACTTTAAATGGGTTATCTCACTTGGTCCTCAGAATAACCTTAGGAAATAGGTAATATCCTCATTTTCCATGTGAGGAAGCTGGGGACATGAGAAAGCTGGGAGCATAAGCTTTGCTTATAAGCTTTTGCTTATGCACAGCCATGCCACTTGCACCAGGTTTTCCCGCTTGGAAGTGAAATGTGTGTCCAATCTGGGTGGCCCCATCACTTTTAAGCTATGCACTGTGCCTCCTGTGTGGGATTTATGAAATCAGAACAATGACAAGCCTCTTCCTTTGTTAATGAAGTTTACATCCCAAGTTAGGCCTTTCTTACAGAGCCAAAGGTGTCATCAGCACATGGTGAAAAAGCTGTAATCCAGTTGACTTTCTGGATAGAATATGCAGTGGTCTACCATTGCCTTTGTTTCTGAGTTTGCTCTGCCTTTCTGTCAGGACCTTAAATTTTTAATGCATATTTTATTTGTTCTTCTACATATCTCCTTTTCATTTAAAGTACAAGACACTGACTTAAAATCATGGGGGAAGGAAAGGAGAGAAGATAAATGTAATTGTTGACTGAGAAGGCACAGGCAGAAGGTGCTGCTGTCTGTGGGACAGCAGGAATTGCTCCCATTCTTCAGCCAGTTCGAGTCTAGATGCAGTGCCTATGTCCGTTTCCTCTTGTTCTTATTCACCTCTAACAGTGCATTGTTTTTCCCACTTTTGGGAAGAGAACTTAGGTCTGAGGAATTAAGTAGCTTGTACTGAGTCCACTCAGCTGTTGGGAAGCAGAGCAGGAAGTGAGCCCAGCTTTATCACAGGATTTAATCATGCTTTGCTCTGAAACAAACAATCATCAAGACCCTTTCTGGAAAGCAGTCTTGCTTGGGTTCCAAAAAGGAAGCAGTGAACCTTGAAGGAGTGCCTGAGGGAGCCTAGAGGCCAATGAGGAGCTTCTCCCAGCCCTCCTCCCACCCAGCACCCAGTATGTCGCCTTGGGTGTGGTGGGGAAGCCCTGGGACTCTGGGGAGCATTCCTTAGCACTTAGGAATCCAGTCTTAATTATTTGCTGTCATGTATGTTGAGCGACTGATGAACTCTCTCCTCTGAGGGTAAATGCAAGGTCTGGGTCTTGCCTTTGTCAGGCAGACAGAGCACAGCCTTTGTTGTCAGATTACCTGGGTTTGAGTCCTCTCATCCCCTCCATGATGTTGGGCAAATAACTTATCCTCTCAGCAGCTTTGCTTTCTTATCTTTAACGTGGGCATAGAGGTGTAATGTTGGTTACATAAGCTAAGCATGAGAAACGAAAACTCCCAGCCCAGTTCCTTTCAATAAATGTTAGTTTATTGCTTTTGTTAGGAATGCCTCATCACAACTCCAAACTTCCATGATTATTAGAAAGATTATTTCTGGGCCAGGTGTGGTGGTTTACGTCTATAATCCCAACACTTTGGGAGGCCGAGATGGGCGGATCACAAGGTCAGGAGTTCGAGACCAGCTTGCCCAATATGGTGAAACCTCATCTCTACTAAAAATACAAAAATTAGCTGGGCATGGTGGTGGGCGACTATAGTCCCAGCTACTTGAGAGGCTGAGGCAGGAGAATCGCTTGAACTCGGGAGGCAGAAGTTACAGTGAGCTGAGATTGTGCCACTGCACTCCAGCCTGGGTGACAGAGTGAGACTCCTGCTGGGAAAAAAAAAAAAAAAAAACCAGAAAAAAAACCCAAAGATTGTTTCTAAACCCTCCTGGCCTTTTTATACCCCCTTCCTGTTTGGAAAATTTGGTAAGAATAAATTAGACATCTTTCCTCTTAAGAAGGGACCTGCCTTAAGCCTTACATGAACAGGTGTGCCTGACCCAAGGGTTCAGTCAGCACGTCTGCTGGCTCACTCTGAGACTTGTTCTTCATAGTCACTAATACAAAGGATTTTTCATTCTCCATCTTATTTTCTCAAGTTATTTAGAGCTTGAGCAAAGAAAGGGTATGTTATGTATTCGACTTCCTTAGAACTCTGTTGTTAGTATTTGCCATCTTCCTTTTCATTTCTCACAGAGTCATAGAATTTTAGAGTTGAAAAGAGATTTTAAAAACGACTTGAATTCATTTCCCCATCTCCTATCTCAGCCTGCCTGCCAAGAGGCATTCAGTACCATGCTTGCATGCTTCCGGTAATGACGAGCTAGCTCTCTCTAGAGGTGACCCAGTGCATCAGGGGATGCTCTACACTGGGGTGAATTGCACACATAGGGCCTGAATCTGGTGGTATTGGGTTTTTGGGCCTGCCTGTACTTGGTGTGAAATGTTCAGATCTGCTTTTCTTTGGGAGGGAATTCTGGCCTGAAGGCTGCCCCCTTTTGGGTGGTTCTTTTAGAAAATTTCATTGTCCAAAAGATCATCAGAATTGGCTGAGGAAGCAAGCAATTTTATATGTCTTTGGCATCTCATCAAGAAATTTCCTACGACCTCAGTGTGTCTACTGAGTCCTGAGCAAACTCCAGCTTGTGGCTTGATCTTAAATTATGCAAGGTAGTGATCCTGAAGGCAGATTTATTAACCCCCAACTTCAGCATACCAGGTAGGGCATGCAACCATGGTGAGTCCTGGAAAGCCTCCTCCTGGAAAGTGGGTGTGGTGTATACTCTACTGGAAGAAAATAAAACCACCAATGAAATTCTATCTTCAATGTCAAAGATGCTGTATTAATCTGTTCTTAAACTGCTATAAACAACTACCTGAGACTAGGTAATTTATAAAGAAAAGAGGGTTTAATTGACTCACAGTTCTGCATGGCTGGGGAGGCCTCAAAAAACTTACAGTCATGGTGGAAAGGTAAGCAGGCACGTCTTACATGGCAGCGGGTGAGAAAGTGTGTGAAAGAAGCAAAGGGGAAAGAGCCCCTTATAAAACCATCAGATCTCATGAGAACTCACTCACTCTCATGAGAACCGCATGGGGGAAACTGCCCCTGTGATCTGATTGCCTTCCCCCAGGTTCCTCTCTCAACACATGGGGATTATAATTGAAGATGAGAGTTTGGTGGGGACACAAAGCCAAACCACATCAGATGCTAAGTGATAGCTTCATAACACTCACTTCAAATATACTTGCCACATGGAGGCAGGCTGATTGGAGAGCTGCTTATTTATGCTATTTGTTCTTAACTTCAAGGCAACATACAAAAGAAACCAGCAAATGTTAAGAAACCAAGGTCCTTAATAACCCTTTTAAAGAAACAGCTTTACTGAGACAGATGTCACAATGATCCACCTTTTAAAGGGGGTGTTTAATGCATTCACAGTGTTGTGTGGCCATCATCAATCTAGTTCCAAAACATTTGCATCACCCCAAAAGAAAACACTGAATCCATGGAGCAGTCATTCCCATTCTTTCCCTCCCCCAGCCTTAGACAACCATTTATCCTAATGCCTGATTCTATTGATTTGCCTGTCCTGGACATTTCATGCAAATGCAATCATGTAACATGAAGCCTTTGTGTCTGGCATCTTTCACTTAGTGTAATGTTTTCAAGGTTCATCCATGTTGTAGCATGTATTGGTACTTTATTCCTTTTTTTAATTTTAAGAACAAGTTTCACTCTTGTTTTCTAGGCTGGAGTGTAGTGGTGCGATCTCAGCTCACTGCAACCTCTGCCTCCTGGGTTCAAGCAATTCTCCTGTCTCAGCCTCCTGAGTAGCTGGGATTACAGGCACCCGCCACCATGCCTAGCTAATTTTTTTTTTTTTTTTTTTTTTGTATTTTTAGTAGAGACGAGGTTTCATCATGTTGGCCAAGCTGGTCTCGAACTCCTGACCTCAGGTGATCCGCCTGCCTTGGCCTTCCAAAGTGCTGGGATTACAGGTGTGAGCCACCACGCCCAGCCTTTCATTCCTTTTTTATGACTTACTGATTTTCTTCGGAATGGATGGAACACATTTTGCTTATCCATTTATTAAGGAATGGACTTATGTATTGTTTCTACTTTTTGGCTCTTACAGATGATGTTTCTGTGAACATTAGTGCACAAATTTTTGTGTGGACACATGCTTTCAGTTCTATTGGGTAAATATGTTAAGAGTGTAATTGTAGGAGTCAGGAATTGTAGAAATGTAGGAGTCAGGTCATATGCCCCTAAAAACCTTTTAAAATTACTTTTTTTGTTTGCTATACTTGGGACCCATATTCCTTTTCTTTGGGTTTATATTCACTTCCTTTGTACTGAATATTGTCAGATAGAAAGTTAACAGCCTTTCTAGAAATAATTAAAAATTATTCAAGTGAGAATAAACTGAATGCCTGTTTTATCTGCTAGATTATATTTGCCTTTGTTCTCTTCTTTACCAAGCTTCTACTTGAAGATTTACAAAGATTTTTTATTTCTTTTCCAGAACCGCAATGAGATAAAAAATGGCACTATCCTTCGATTAACCAAATCTCCAGTAAGTCGATCTCAGCTTCTAACTTCCCAGTAAATTCTTTGCTCTGCGTTTCTGCTATATGTGAGATATTAATTTTTGAGGATGACTTTAGTGCAAAGCAAAAGGCTTCCAGAATGTCCTGACACGCAGATGCTGAATTAGGAGGATTGCCCCTCCATAGATTTCCCACTGCAGAGGAGGAAGACCTTACTCCAAGCGAAGGGCAAGCTTGTCTGACCTGTGGCCCAGGATAGCTTTGAATTCACAAATTCGTAAACTGTCTTAAAACATTATGAGTTTTTTTGTATTTTATTTAGTTCATCAGCAATCATTAGTGTATTTTATGTGTGGCCCAAGACATTCTTCTTCTTGTGGTCCAAGGAAGCCAAAAGATTGGACACCTCTGCTTTAAGGTTTGAGTTTGGAGGTCATCTTAACAACTTCCGTGTTACAACTGGGCTCACTCACCTGTACCAACTGGTTTTACCCACTTGGTCACACAGCCACCTAATGCCATCTGAGCAAATTCAGACAACAAACAAAACCAAAGTCAGTTATTTCCCTTTAAAGTCAGTGTGTGTGTGTGTGTTTGTGTGAAAGAGAGAGTTTAAGTACTTTGTAGCTTTAATGGGTTATTACGACAATTCATAAAAATAATTTAGAAATGTTGGCCACTTCACTGTTCCATTGACAGCTGATTCTACATAAAGAACGTTAGAGTCTTCTAAATTAAAGCTGCTAAACAAGATGCTACAGTATATTTAGACTATTGTAGTCGATGATGCGATGATGTCTCTTTTCTTGATCTTTCCTACTTGCTTGGAGATACTTTAGGTAGTAACATTAGCATATTTAACTATATTATTTTACAGTGCATTTCATTTTTTTCTTAAAAATCTGCCCCAAATACACCACGTGTTACTATTTTCACTCTGCATATGTGATGAAAACTGTGTCTAACTATCATTTTCAGTTTCCACTGAAGCCATGCGGTAGGCTAAAAATAAATTTAAAAATTGGGAAAAGCATCTGGCTAAAATTAAGCTGTGGGTACTTTAACTACCATAAATTCTTATTGTTGAAAATTACATTAGAGCGCCTTGGAAACTCCTAAACATTTTACCCAATAACATCCTGAACCTAAAAACAGTGATGAGCTCGGTGGAGTGAGTTGCTACAGTTGGCAGAACTGTCTTTGATGCCTGCTTTGCTACTTAATGGAAATTATAATCTTTACTCATTTTTCAGTGGCTACATGATGAGCTGAGGCATTTTTGTCTGACTTTGCATTGGTCTTCTTACTCAAGTCAGCATGAATGAATGTTAATTTGACCTTTAGACCATTGTTTTGTTTGTTTTTTGTAGTTTCTATTTATCCTGCTAAATGTAATCATCTGCTTGCTGGACAGAAAAAGTAGACCTTTCCTTTTATTTCCTTTTAGAGTCTAAAAGACAGGTTTTTAATCAAAGCCTTCTCTAAGGCAAAGAAGGAGTTAGTTTCATTTTTTTATTGCTGCGGATTCATGAACAAAATTTCCACAATCTCAGTCACTCCTTGAAAGAAGGCTAGATATTAGGGTGAAGTTTTTCAGCATCCCAAAGGAAACTTAGGATGACTTGTCATCAGGGAGAATGGAATTTGTGTTCTTGAGAGAATGATCCTCACATTCCCAGCTCAGTGAATGGAAAGATGTGAAAGCCTGTGTAAGAAGCACTGTTAAAGATGGGAGCCCACCTACAAGAGACTGGCTTACGGTTTCCAAAAAGCAGTGGTCCCCAAACCTGGATCAGCTGTGAAACTTTGAAAATGCTGATATCTGGTGCCTTAATAGAGAGGGTGGATTACAGTATTTGGGAATTGGCCCCAGGAATCTGCATTTTTAAGCAACCACGTTGTGTTGTGGCTGTGGCCACAGGGTCTAGAATTGGGAAGTTACTCTATAAGCAAGACATTTTTGATCTGTGAACTTTAAATAGGTTGTTTTTTATAATTTTGCATTTAGCTGAAAATACAGATTGCATGTACTCATTCATTTTACATACACAATAAAAATATGTTTAAAAAAAACACCTATTAAGCTACCATAAAGAAGCCAGCAGATGGTGTTATACTAGCTTTTGAAGTTCCTTCTGCCTCAGCTGAACTCTCCCTGAAGCCAGATAAGGACATCTCAACACCCACACGGATATACATACGCACGCATGTGCACACACAACACACACACACACATACACACACACACACACACTCCTGTTTTTATGTGATGTGTAGCTATGCTGAGTTTTACCTCCACTCTGTCAAAGGTGGTCTTTTTGTTGATTGATGAATTTGTTTTCTGTCTCCATTTATCACAGAACAGTCCCTTCTGGATTGTTCCTAGAGAATTAGGTCACTGATACTAGAGGATCTAAACAACCTGCACTGTTTAATTTGTAATAGGCCTTGTACATGGCAGCTGCTTCTCCACTGCATGGTACATCTTGAGACAGTCTCTCTAGTGGCCGTGTTAAACAATTGTATCTTTCTAGTGCGGTGTGTTTATCCATCTCCTGTTACCATAAAAATATAGGCCGGGTGTGGTGGCACACACCTGTAATCCCAGCACTTTAGGAAGCCAAGGCGGGTGGATCACGAGGTCAAGAGTTCAAGACCAGCCTGGCCAAGATGGGGAAACCCCGTCATTACTAAAAATACAAAAATTAGCCGGGCATGGTGTGGGCGCCTGTAATCCCAGCTACTCAGATGGCTGAGGCAGAGAATTGCTTGAACCCAGGTGTTGAGGGTTACAGTGAGCTGAGACCACTCCACTGCACTCCAGCCTGGGCGACAGAGTAATATATATATAAATATATATAGAAAGAGAGAGAGAGAGACAGCGAGTGAGTGTGTATGCACGCCAGGAACACACCCAGAGAATGTGTGCAAATGTGTGTGACCTTTGGAGCCGTCAGGGTTTGGGGAACTTCTGAGTGCAGAGCTGAATAGTGTGTCCTACCTGCCATGATCATAGTAGCTGTGGGCATGGAGTCTGAGGTCCTCTGTTGCATACAGCATATTTTAAAATCAGCTTTGGCTATTGTTCTTATCAGAAGAAGCTTGGCCTGCCAGACCGTTGTTGTTCCTTTTCTGAAATTTTTGTTTTAAGAGGTGCTTACAATGACTATATTTGTAGTCTTGAAGTGGAGAGAAACTTCTAAATAGAACACAAAACACAGAAGCCATAAAGAAAAAGATCAATAAATTTGACTACCAAAAAATTAACCCCACAAAATTTTGTGTTTGGAAAGAATTCCAGAAGTATGTATGTGTCTGTCTATCTATCTATCTATCTATCTATCTATCTATCTATCTATCTATGAAGAACTTCAGTCTCTCTTACAGATGAAATCTACAGTCCTAGATAATCAAAGTGTGAGGAAAAGGTGCTGTGGGGTCAGGATTTTGAAAATTTGAAGTAGAGTCTATTTGTGTGCCTTCTTTGGATGCAATTTAGTGATTCACCCAAGTTTAAAATACATATACCTTTGTCTTAACAGTACTGCTGCTGGGAATTTATATAATAAATAGACTCACAAAAGCATTGCAGGATGAACACACACACACACACACACACACACACACACACACACACACATGCCCAAGCATGGCTATATGCATCATTGTTTTAGTGGTCAAAACTGGGAACCTGTTATATGTCTATCAGTTGGACTAGGTAAGTGCTGCAGGTAATTTTTATGTTGCAGAATACTGTGTAGTTGTTAGTAAGAATGTGATACGTGCTGCCGAGGAGGTATCTCTAAAGCATGTTATTAACACAAAAGCAGGTTGCAGAACATCCTGTATAGAAGGATACCTGTTATGTATGTGGAAAGGAGGTGTGTGTATTTACAGATAAAGGGATACAATGTTTCTCAAGGGATACCGACAAGAAACTTAACTTTGGGCTAACTTTATTTTTTTATTTGATAACTTCCAGTAGCATGCTGTGTGTGTGTATGTGTGTGTGTGTGTGTGTGTGTGTGTGTGTGTGTGTGTGTGTGTGTATATATATTCTTATTATTTTTTTGAGATGGAGTCTTGCTCTGTTGCCCAGGCTGGAGTATAGTGGCACGATTGTGGCTCACTGAAACCTCCGTCTCCTGGGTTCAAGTGATTCTCCTGCCTCAGCCTCCCGAGTAGCTGGGACTACAGGTGTGCACCACCATGCCTGGCTAATTTTTATATTTTTAGTAGAGATGGGGTTTCCCCATGTTAGCAAGGCTGGTCTCGAACTCCTGACCCCAAGTTATTCTCCTGCCTCAGCCTCCCAAAGTGCTGGGATTACAGGCGTGAGCCACCGCACCCAGCTATATTCATATATTTCTACCTGTCTCATTTGCTGTTATTATTTTTAATTAAAGAAAACACAAATACATATTATAAAGCCATTATAGTACAAAAGAGGCGAATCATAATGTCCCACGCTAAAAACATGTCAGGATTGCAAACTATGAGATTTTTTGTGAACACTATTATATGCGAACTGAATTATTGCCCGTTATGCCTTCTTTTGGCCTGTGTGGACGTATTACAGAAAGCAGAACTGCTCATCAAGTCCCTAGTGTTGCTTTGTCAGCTGCAAGCATAATCTTCACTTTCTGCTCTTTCTGGTTTAGGGAGCTGGTATCAGCATTATCTAGGTCAGAGGGCCTGTCATAATGATTTTTGGGTCTTATTCCCTCTGGTAATAAGAAAAATGGTATTATCTCAGTCACTGTGTGGATTCAGGTTATCGGAGATTCTTAATAAGCCCATTAATGCCTTTTTTTTTTAAATTCCATTTTTCAGTTCAGGTTTTCCATTTTTCTCTCCTGGTTTGAGAAACTAATAAAGAGTTGTAAAATGCCTTAAATTCTGTTTCTTGCCATCACTTTCGGCAGCCTGGCTCATGGGAGAAGAAACCAGTGGAGGCTGGCAGGCAGAGGAGTCACAGGATGCCCAGGCTGCTGCCCAAGGACAGATTGCAGTGGTGGCCAGGGCACAGGGTCAGAGTTTCTTGCAGGTTCAAGAGATGCAGGGGGCTTGCTTGGGCTACCTGCCTTGTAGGGAATTGGAGAGTTGGAAGGAGTGTTGTGGAGGGCGAGCCCCAGAGCTTCAGGATGTGGTGCTCTTTGAGCTAGGATGTGCTGTTCCTCCTGGTGCTCTGGCAAAATTAACTGAGTGCTGTTTACTGGAATAGAAAGGTGGAGAGGATGAAAAGTTTGAGATGCTCATTATGTGTCCATGAGGATATGTCATCAACTAGGAAGCCTGGAGAGATGCAGGTGTGCCAGCCACCCCCGTAGAAATGTCATTTAAAGCTGTGGGCTGGAAGAAGTCACCATGGGGAAAGTAGAGGAGAGGGCTCAGCACAGAGCCCTGGGGACACTCTAAGGTTTAGAGGAGGAGCCGAGCAAGAAGCCAGGTGAGCCAAGTGTTTCAAGGAGGAGGGAGTGTTTAGGTGTGTTGGAGGCTGCTCAGGTAATAAGGAAGATGAGATGAGGGTGGTTCCTGGGCTGCCATCTAGAGGTATTAATAGCATCGTAGAGACTCTCCGTGCAGGGCTGGACAGGGGCGCCTCGTAAGAGCGGGGGGAATAGGAGGTAGAATGGAGGCAACACTTTAGAGCTACTCGCTCTTCCAAAACTTTTGCTGAAAATGCAAGCAGAGAAATGAGGAAGTAGCTGTAGGGAAATTGGGTCAATGGCTGTTTTTACCTTTCTGTTTATTGTTTTTAAAGATGGGAGATTTTGGAGACTTTTGCAGTTGGAAATGATCCACTACAGAGAGAGAGCTGATGATACAGAAGAAAGGGAGATAAATATGAAGTAGAATACTTGAGAAGGCCAGGGGAGAGGAGATCCAGAGCTGAGGGGAAGAGTTGATTTTTGATAGGAAACAGGATCCCTGCCACACAGCATCTATCAGGAGGAAGCAGAGCTTGAGGGTAGAGATGCCAGCAGCTGGTGCTGTTAGAAGTAGGAAGATGAAGGAACTCCTGGCTGATTGCTTTGATTTCCTCAATGAAATGATCACCAATGGAAGGGAGGCAGCAGAAAGGCATAGAGGGGGTTTAAGGAGAGAAGAAAAGATGTGGAGGAGTTATTCTGAAAGGGCATAGCAAACATTCCAGGAAAATATTGGATTGCTGGGCAACATTGACCATACATTTGAAGATATCTATTAAACTGTTGAACCTAAGGATGTTTCTAGACTACTCTTTAATTGGCATCGTGGATCCAGAGTTATGCTAGCAGTTTCTTGGGGATGATTTTAACTTGTATCTTCGGGAGAGAGATGTTAAATGCTTGACACGCACACGCTACCAGTACCCTTTCCTGTGCCCACGGCTAATCCTTTATGAGCTGTTTCCTCCCTTGGAGTCTGGAGTCTGAGTTCCAGAACCCTTTCCTATCTGGGACATGAGGTAGCCACATCTAGCTGTTTCAATGGCCCAAAGTAAAACTTTTTTTCTGTCCTTAGAACAATACCAGAAAATACAACTTGCTGTCTGATACAGAGATCTATATGACTATGAGATTCTTTTCATGTTTGCTGGTTGCTTGAAAAATCAGATGTAAGGCTATCTTATTTTTTTAATAATGTTGACTCTTTCCTCCCAAATATAAAAATGGTGCAGACTCGTTATGGAAAATGCAAAAACTAAGGCTTCCTGCAAAGAAAACTGTTTAGAATAATACAATTCATAAATAAGCACAGGTCACATCTACTTGCTTTCTTTGATCATTTGTATGCAAATGCGTGAATACATATATGTGCATACATGAATGTATATTCATTTATAGGTTCATATATAGATTCATTTAGACGTTCATATATATATATGTATTCATTTGTACATTCATTTAGTGAAATGTGTTTTGAACTCATGGTAAACGCCAGACACACGTCTCTGTGTTGGGTGACATTACATTCTAGCAGATACACACACTCCACAGCACATATTCCCACCTCCCGCAAACAATAAAATATGTTTGCATCCTGGCTGTTTCTCGTAATATTGCCTCATGAGGATGTTCTCACTATTTTACATTCTCTAAAAGTTCCATATGTAGTTCCATATAATATTTCATCCTATGACCATATCATGTCTATTTCACCATTGTCCTATTGGTAAACACGATGGCTGCTCAATGTTTAGCTATGAATCCTGTTTTAAGGGCTCCAAATGTACCACACATTCATCTCAGATACATGCATCCATTCAGGGAAGCACATCACCACCAGGGATTCCTTCAGCTCTGCATGCTCATGAACATCCTAGGCTACGTTGTCTGCCGCTTCCACACCCTCACTTCCCTCCACACCCCCTGGCCTGCAGACCCCAGACACATCAGTCCTCTCCTTTCTCTCCCTCCAGACATACCAGGCTTGTTCCACCTGAATCAGGGTTTTGACACTAACCATTGATGCTGCCCAGAATGTTCCACTCCTCGATGTGGTGGGGTCCTTCTTGTCAGTCAGATCTTTCCTTGGATGTCACTACTTTAGGTTGCTTGTCCCTGAAAACCACTCCATCTAAAGAAGCCATCAGTCACTCTCTAATGCAAACCCTCCACTTTAGGTTTTGCTATAAAACATCAATATTTGATTTTTTATTGTTAATTTTAAAAGTTATCCACCTGCCACACCAAGCTTGGGTGAGCCCCAGGAGGGTGAGAACTTTGGCTGTCTTATTTGTTGCTGTATCCTAAATGTGGAGAACAGTGTCAAGCTTTTCAGAAGTATATGTTGAACCAGTGAATGAGGATCCTGAGGATTTTGAAGGGACATTCCTTTCCACTGGATAACTGGAAAGACTTGTCTGAGAAGAGGCTAAGCAAAATTATATACAGAATGATCTGCAATAACTAATATCCAAAACCAAAATTTCCTTACAAAACTCCAATCTTTTAAGAATAAAACCTTTGATTCCCACTTTTTTTTTGTATAATAAAAGCTGTATTTCCAGATTATTTAGGAATTAGAGAAGATAAAAAGAAGGTATATCGCTGCCTGTTCTGGATTCAGTTGGAAAAATATTGCATTAAAAGAGTCCCACCAGTTTGACATAACATTTTGATTGGTGGTCACTTGTGGGACTCACCTTTGTGGATCACCTTTTCCTAGCAGACTCCATGATGAGGGTTACCGCCCAGCTGAGATGCAATGTGTCACACTGTGGGTGGAAGGGAACCTTAAACGTGATCTCATCACAGTTCCTTGGTGTACCTACCGACGGGGAAAATGAGGCCAAGAGAAGTGAAGAGAGAAGTTCACTGTGGCTGCAGAGATAGCCAGTGAAAGAGATGTAAGTGGCCCTGCTTCTGACTCCTGGCTCATGGAGCTTTCCATCATGGTCCCCTCACCTCCTGGCTTGCCACACTCCTCCCCTCCTCTTTAGTGACGTATCTCCTCCAGTTGTTCACCTATGTCCTAGGTTGAAGAGGGAAATTTACCCCAAAGCAAACATTGTGGGAACTGCACTTTTTAAAGAACACCTGTCTCCTTAGATATGGGTACCAAGGGAAGGAGCAAGACCTGCAGGAAGTTAAGAACAGCCCCATGCCAATAGAACACATCATTCTCAGGCACTGGGCTGAGTGCAGGAGAGGGGTGAATAGTTCTATAGGAACTTTCCAGGCCATTGAGTCTATGAGCTTTGTTGTAGTGTGGCAGTTTGGAGAAGGCTTTACTGCTATTGTGGGAGTGACTCCTTGGCTAAGATCCCAACAAGTTAGGATATTGCTTTGCTATTCTTACATATGACCATCTTGGTAAAATATTTTCAATTTCTATAGCAGCAACCCATGAGCGGTTATGGGATTTGGGAGGACTCCACAGTCTTGACTCCTCTGCCTGGGACACTTGTCCTTTTCAGGTTTCCGTTCTCTCCTCACTTCATTTTAAAATTTATTTATTTATTTACTTTTAAGTAGGTAAGTATGAAGGCATGTAAATGAAGTAGGAAGAATAGGTATAATAAATTATATATTAGTAAGTGTAGGTATAATAAATTCCATCTACTTAGCTTCCACATTATTGACTTTTTCTTTGTTTTCTTAGCAAAGGTTCTTCCTTAAAAGTGCACAGCTTTTAGAAGGGCAAGCACATTTTCTTTAAGTACTGTAAACCAGGAGGGCCTCCTTGTGTTACAGCTGGGAAAGATCAGGTGGTAGTTGAAAAACACAATCACCTGGGCGCGGTGGCTCACACTTGTAATCCCAGCACTTTGGGAGGCCGAGGCAGGTGGATCATCTGAGGTCAGGAGTTCAAGACCAGCCTGGCCAACATGGTGTGAAACCCTGTGTCTACTAAAAATACAAAAATTAGCCAGGCATGGTGCAGGAACTTGTAATCCTAGCTACTCAGGAGGCTGAGACAGGAGAACCACTTGAACCGGGAGGCAGAGGTTGCAGTGAGCCGAGATTGTGCCAGTGCACTGCAGCCTGGGTGACAGCAAGACTCCGTCTCAAAAAAAAAAAAAAAAAAAAAAAAAAAGAAAAAAGAAAGAAAGAAAACCACCACAATCAGAGCTGCTTATTCTATAATCACGGAGAGATGCAGCATCCTGAGTGATTCAGAGCAGTGGTCCTCAGTGTGTGATTCCCAGACCAGCAGCAGCAACACCCAGGGTCTTGTTAAACACAATTTTTGGGACCCCACCCCAGGACTTTAGAACCAGAAACTGTAGGGGTGGCCCATGGTCTGTGTTTTAAGAAGTCATCCAGGTGATTCTTACACAGGCAACAATTTGAGAGCCACTGTTTACAGTGTGTTTTCTGGAGTCCAGCTGCCCAGGTTCTATTTTAACTTCAGCACCGATAAGCTGTGTGACCTTGGGCAAGTTACCTAACTTCCCTGAACTTCAATTTCCTTTGTCAAAGACTATGATAGGACCTACCTGGTGGGACTATTGTGCAGATTAAATGAACGTATTTAGAATAGTGGCTTATAAAAAGTGCTAGGTAACTGTCGGCCTTTTTTCATATTGGTATCAACTACATCAAACACTATTAGTTAGCATTAATAATGACAATGAAATGATTTTTGGGTACTCATTATTGTCATAACCTAGATAGTAAATGCAAACATCCTTCTTGGAGAAAAAATACACTTTTCAAGGAATTTGAAATGATTTGTTTGGGTTAACTATTATATGTTCATGTGAATGCTGTATATGCATTTGAAAATTTTGGAAAATACTATATCCCTGAACAATTTTAAGAAATAAATAATTCTCACCCAGCTCTCCACTCTCCCTTTTAGTATTTGAGTGATGTGTGGGTTATCTGTAGATCAGTGAATAGATAAGTAGGGAGGGCTCTTGTTTTCCTCCCTGCTCTTTTCCTTCTTTTATAATTTCTGAGGCAAAGCGTCTGTTTTTGGTTTTAATTAAATGGGAGACCTGAGCACATCTGTGACCAAGTGATGGGGGCATGGGTTCTATCCCTGTCTCGGGTCCTAAAGAATTGGATCAGTTCCCCTGTTGAATCCTTTTCTCTTCTTGAGGGCTGCTTCCAGGTGACAGTGGAGGGGGAACTGGGCAGGGAGGGAGGGCTCCGTGGCTGTGGACCTGCTGGGGTGGAGTCCTTCCGCTCTTAGGACCTGCGTGGATTCCCTCCCCCATTCCAGGCAGGGTCTGTGGCCAGCACTGGTTTTGCCTTCAATACCTATGTGGTTCTCCTGCCTCCACTCTGCAACCTTAACCTGTGATAGTTCACAGGGGGTTCCTGAGAGAGTTGTAACCAGTGTCTGTTGAGGAGAGATACCTCATTAATGTGGTCAGCACCCTATCTTCTCCCTCTCTAAAATATAACACGGTTTCAAAAGAGAAAGCAAGTACCTGAGGAGAATATGATGATGGTGTAGTGCTTCAACCACAGTGATTTTGAGTTAAATAAAACCACGACAGATACTCAGTTATCTGTATTAAGCAAAAACACAGGCAGAACATTTTATTCCTTTGTGTTTCTTACTGCTTGCCTCAGCTGAAAGGTAGATATGAAAACCTCGACTGGATGAATAAGACATCTGGACCATAAATTATTACCCAGAAGTTCAGCTTCTCTAATATATTTCGATTCCTCTATGTCCTGCATGTAGAAGCCAAGTGTAAATGCCTTGAAAGTAATTCTAGGCATAGCTGTTAATTTGGTTTCCTAATTATTTAGTTTTAAATTCACACAAGTAGCCAATGCATGTGAAACACATGTTGTTTAAAATTGAAATTTACAAGCATCATTGTGGAGTGCTGGAAGATTTGCAGTAACCTAGAAAGATCATTTGGGTGGCTAATGAAGCTTCCGAACACATGGTAGGCAGTTATTACTCACAGTATTGACTGAACAGGTGAGTGTGCTGTATAAATTTGTGTAATTGCTTAACTGAGCAAATAGCTTTCAGTCGCTTTTACATAATTTTACTTAAAGGGTAAATACTTCCCCTTTCCTCCCTCCTTTCTGCCACGTCCTGTTCAGTTTCTAGGGCTTTAATATTCTTGTACTCTTGCTCTTGGTCTTTTCCTCGAAATGGAAATCCAACTCCTTTGAGAAGAACGCAACTGTTTCCTGTCCTCACATGAGCTGACCTTGCTCTGAAGGTGGAGTGTTGGGGTTGAAAGCCTTGAAGCCTGTCCTTGAGATGCCCACTCTGTAATATGCAGATAGTCTTGTGCTTTTGGACTTTGTAGCTCTGTTTCTCATTTAAACATAAATCTGTTTTGCTGTTGTGGTTTCCTTTGTCAACACTCTTCCCTTTGCTTTTGCCCTGGAAGGCTCAGAACGCCCAGCAGCTCCATGAACGAATCCAGTCCTCGAGTATGGATGCCAAACTGGAAGCCCTGAAGGACTTGGCCAGCCTCTCCCGGGATGTCACATTTGCCCAGGAGTTTATAAACCTGGATGGCATCTCTCTCCTCACGCAGATGGTGGAGAGCGGCACTGAGTAAGCGTCTTTTTTTCCTAACTTCCACAGCTGTCCTATGTGTCTCAGCGTTTTGAATATTATTACATTCCTTACACTTGCAAACTGTTTTAAAGACCAGAGCATTGGTTAGACTCAGGAACAAAATAGTTTTTAAGATAGTGGCAAGGCAGTGGGTTTGTAATTTCAGGAGTTCTCCATCCTTTGCCCACCAACATCTAGTATCGGAGACAAAATAGAAATCCATCAAGTGCTAGAAATTTCAGATTTATGTGGAAAAATATCATGTCATTATCTCAGAGGGCCTTGCCAACAATGAAATTATAACTCGACAAAACATTAATCCCTCATATTCCTTGCCTATCCCTAAGAAAAATTTTCCATCCCTTAATCCATTAAAAAATTAGATTACCTAATTATGTTTCTTTCTTTATTGACAGCTCAAACTAATTCAAGTTATGTTTCAAAGTATAAAACCAGGTCAAGATATCATCCCTGAAGTAATTTTAAAACTTAATACTTGAATGATTAAATACTTGTCATTAATTACTTGAAATTAAATGCAGTCAGCATATATTAACGACCTACTGTGTGCATGCAAAAGAGTTGAACATGGGAAAATTTTTTCTTTTTTTTGTTTTTTTTTTGAGACGGAGTCTCGCTCTGTCACCCAGGCTGGAGTGCAGTGGCCGGATCTCGGCTCACTGCAAGCTCTGCCTCCTGGGTTCACGCCATTCTCCTGCCTCAGCCTCCTGAGTAGCTGGGACTTCAGGCGCCGGCCACCTCACCTGGCTAGTTTTTTTGTATTTTTTTAGTAGAGACAGGGTTTCACCGTGTTAGCCAGGATGGTCTTGATCTCCTGACCTCGTGATCTGCCTGTCTCGGCCTCCCAAAGTGCTGGGATTACAGGCTTGAGCCACCGTACCCGGCCTGGGAAAATTTTTTCATATGAGCCTTGCCTTCCAGAAATTGATGGAGACTATTATATGGGCAGAATTCTATTGTGTATAATTCCTCTTGAGAGCCAGGAGTCTAGATGGCGGACCCATTATCCCTCTCTGTCTTTTTTTTTTTTTTAATTTGAGATGGAGTCTTTGTTGCCCAGGCTGGAGTGCAGTGGTGCAATTTCTGTTCACTGCAACCTCCACCTCCTGGGTTCAAGTGATCCTCCCGCCTCAGCCTCCTAAGTAGCTGGGATTTCAGGCATGTGCCACCACACCAGCTAAGGTTTTTTTTTTTTTTTTTTTTTTTTTTTTGAGGGGGGGTGCAGGGGGAGACAGAGTCTCACTCTGTACCAAGCTGGAATGTAGTGGCACGATCTCGGTTCATTGCAAGCTCTGCCTCCTGGGTTCAAGCGATTCTCCTTCCTCAGACTCTCGAGTAGCTGGGACTACAGGTATGTGCCACCACACCCAGCTGATTTTTGTATTTTTAGTAGAGATGGGATTTCACCATGTCTGCCAGTATGGTCTCGATCTCTTGACTTGGTGATCCACCCGCCTTGGCCTCCCAAGGTATTGGGATTACAGGCGTGAGCCACCGCGCCCGGCCTAATTTTTGTATTTTTAGTAGAGATGGAGTTTCATTCACCATGTTGACCAGGCTGGTCTCGAACTCCTGACCTCAAATGATCTGCCTGCGTCTGCCTCCCAAAGTGCTGGGACTACAGGCATGTGACACCACACCCAGCTGGTTTTTGTGTTTTTAGTAGAGACGAGGTTTCACCATGTCAGCCAGGATGGTCTCGATCTCCTGATGTCATGATCCACCTGCCTTGGCCGCCCAAGGTGTTGGGATTACAGGTGTGAACCACTGTGCCCAGCCTAATTTTTGTATTTTTAGTAGAAATGGGGTTTTACCACGTTGGCCATGTTGGTCTCGAACTCCTGACCTCAAGTGGTCTGCTTGCCTCTGCCTCCCAGAGTGCTGGGACTACAGGCATGTGACACCACACTCAGCTAATTTTTGTGTTTTTAGTAGAGACAGGGTTTCACCGTGTCAGCCAGGATGGTCTCGATCTCTTGACCTCACGATCTGCCCGCCTCAGGCTTCCAAAGTATTGGGATTGCAGGTGGGAGCCCCCACGCCCGGCCTAATTTTTGTATTTTTAGTAGAGACAGGGTTTCACCATGTTCACCAGGCTGGTTTCAAACTCCTGACCTCAAGTGATCTGCCTGCCTCTGCCTCCCAAAGTGCTGGGATTCCAGGCGTGAGCCACCATGCCTGGCTGGAACCCATTATATCTCAAAGAGCCTCACAGAGGAGATGAGTGTGAACTGTCCTTGAGGGAGCTGGAGTTCCATCGCAGGGAGGAAGGAATGTGCCTTCCTGCTGGGGAGCTCCCCTTCTCAGTGAAGGCTTGGGTTCTCTGGTGTGAGTGTGGAGCATCAGGAACCAGGCAGAACTGATGCTATGTGTGTGCCTTGTCAACATTCTTTTTCTCAGTGCTGTGGCCTTACTTTACGACACATCTTCACCTGCAGAACAGCCCAAAAGATTCACCATTCCTCAGACCTAGGATGGGGAACAGCAGTTCTGAATTCTGTCTCCATGCTCCGCATGTATTATACAATGTGAGAGAATGTCAATATTGAACGTATTTTATATGAACTAAAGCAACTGAATGCCTTCCTTAAAAAAAGGAGTATCATGCTCATTAATATCTTAACTACAGTCGCGCACTGCATAAGAACGTTTTGATCAGTGGTGGACCACAAATATAATGGTGGTCTCATGAGATTATAATGGAGCTGCGGTATACAGCTATACTATTTTTTATCTTTTATGCCATGGTTTTACTATACCTTTTCTCTGTTTGCATACATGAATATTTGCTGTTGTGTTACCATTGCCTGCACTACTCAGCATAGTAACATGCTGTACAGGTTTGTAGCCTAGAAGCAGTTAAGCTGTTGCCACATAGCCTAGGGGTGTGTCGTAGGCTATACCATGTGTGTTTATGGTAATACACTCTATGATGTTCCACAACAAAATCACCTAATGATGCCATTCTTAGCATGTATCCCATTGTTAAGCAACACATGACGGTTATTAATAATATCAGTAAGCCTGTCCTAGCTTGATACATACAGCCCGGTTTCGGAAGATAAACAGGCTTAAGGCCAGGTGTTAGGGGAATTCTATTTTGCATTGTTCTTACACTTTCCGCATCACACTATGTTTGTGGGGAAGGAATGATCTCCTCTGGTTCACCTTTTGTGCTCCCCCCTTCCCTGTTTTATGTAAGTTCAAAGTTACGCTACTTTCGGGATGGAGGAAGGAGGGACGAGTTGCAAGGACTACTGCCATCCTTCCGCTGGTCTGCATCTCATGCTCCAGAGGTGGCTTATTTATGTTAATCCAAGGCAAATTTTTTCAGATCTTTTGCTAAAGATTCAAAAGAAAAAGAGTCATTTTTCTTATAAGAAATCCTGCTTCTCTGTTAAACTTAGAGCAAGACTCAATTAATTAACAGAAATCTTTTGGATAGTAACCACAACAGAATTAAATAGGTCCTGCATTTGGAAGGGGACATTTAGCATGACTTCCTGGGCAAGTTCCAAGCTGAAGAAGGTGGGAGTTTCCTAAGAGGACCCGTGGAAATTTTCGTAAACATGAAGAAATTGTTGCTAGAATTTTTTCGCCTTACTTTTAGGAATAATGAGATTCAGAGATGACTTGCCTCCTCCTCATTATCAAGGCTGGGCTTTTTTTTTTTTTTTTTTTACACTTGATAAGTTGTTGGATACATGTGCAGCATGTGCAGGTTTGCTACACGTAGGTAATACACATGCATGGTGGGTTTGTGTACCCATCAACCCCGTCATCTCATTAGATATTTCTCCTTAATGTTACCCTCCCCTAGCTCTCACCACTGACAGGCCCAGTGTGTGATGTTCCCTCCTGTGTCTATCTGTTCTCATTGTTCCAACTTCCACTTATGATGAGAACATTATGGTGTTTGGTTCTGTCTGGTGTTAGTTGTCTGATAATATGATGTTTTTCCAGCTCTCCATGTCCTGCAAAGTACATGATCTCATCCCTTGTTTATGGCTGTATAGTATCCATGGTGATATGTGTGCCACATTTTCTTTATCCGTCTTATCATTGATGGACATTTGGGTTGATTCCAAGCTCTTTGCTGATGTGAACAGTGCTGCAGTAAACATTACGTGTGCATGTGTCTTTATAGTAGAATGATTTATAATCCTTTGTGTATATACCCAGTAATGGGATTGCTGGATCAAAGTTATTTCTGGTCTGATCCTTTGAGGAATCGCCACACTGTCTTCCACAATGGTTGAACTAATTACGCTCCACCAACATGTAAAAGCGTTCCTTATTCTCCACTCCTCTCCGGCATCTGTTGTTTCCTGACTTTTAAATGATCACCTTCTAACTGGCATGAGATGGCATTCATTGTGGTTTTGATTTGATTTCTCTAATGATCCAGTGATGATGAACTTTTTCTTCATATGTTTTTTGGCCACATAATGTCTTTCTTTTGAGAATTGTCTGTTTTTATCCTTGACCCACTTTTTGATAACGGTGTTTTTTTTCTTGTTAAATTTGTTTAAGCTCCTTGTTGATTCTGTTATATTAGCGCTTTGCAGATGATATATTGAAATTTTCTTCCCATTCTGTAAGTTGCCTTTTCACTCTGATTATAGTTCTTTTGCTGTCCAGAAGCTCTTTAGTTTAATTAGATCCCCATTTGTCGATTTTGGCTGTTGTTGCCATTGCTTTTGGTGTTTTAGTCATGAAGTCTTTGCCCATGCCATGTCGCCTGAATGGTATTCTAGGTTTTCTTCTAGGGTTTTTATGTTTTAGGTCTTATGTTAGTCTTTAATCCATCTTGAGTTAATTTGTGTATAGGTGAAAGGAAGGGCCCATTTAGTTTTTCTGCATATGGCTAAGCCAGTTTTCCCAGGCGCATTTATAAATAGTGGAATCCTTTCCCCATGCTTGTTTTTGTCAGGTTGTTCAGAAGATCAGATGGTTGTAGATGTGTGTGGCATTATTTCTGAGGCCTCTGTTCTGTTCCATTCGTCTATGTAATCTGTTTGGTACCAGTACTTTGGTGTTCTGGTCACTGTAGCCTTGTAGTATAGATGAAGTAGGTACGTAACGCTCCAGTTTTGTCTTTTGCTTAGGAATGTCTTGATTATATGGTCTTTTTTGGTTCCTTGTAAAATCGAAGTATTTTTTCTAATTCTGTGAAGAAAGTCAATGGTAGCTTGATGGGGATGAATAGAATCTTATAAATTACTTTGGGCAGTATGGGCCATTTTCATTTGTTGTGTCCTCTTTTCCTTGAGCAGTGTTTGTAGTGCTCCTTGAAGAGGTCCTTCACATCCCTTGTAGTTCGTCATTCCTAGGTATTTTATTTCTCTTTGTAGCAGTTGTGATGGGGGGAGTTCACTCATGGTTTGGCTCTCTGTTATTGGTGTATAGGAGAGCTTGTGATTCTTGCACTTGATTTTGTATCCTGAGACTTTGCTGAAGTTGCTTACTCAGCTTAAGGAGATTTGCGCTGCAGATGATGGGGTTTTCTTTTTTTTTTTTTTTGAGCGGAGTCTCGCTCTGCGCCCAGGCTAGAGTGCGTGCCGGTCTCAGCTCACTTGCAGCTCCGGCCTCCGGGTTCACGGCAATTCTCCTGCCTCAGCCTCCCAAGTAGGTGGGACTACAGGCGCCCACCACCTCGCCCGGCTAGTTTTTTTTGTATTTTTAGTAGAGACGGGGTTTCGCCCTGTTAGCCAGGATGGTCTCGATCTCCTGACCTCGTGATCCTCCCGTCTCGGCCCCCCAAAGTGCTGGGATTACAGGCTTGAGCCACCGTGCCTGGCCGATGATGGGGTTTTCTAATTTTGCAATCATATCATCTGCAAACAATTTGACTTCTTCTCTTCCTATTTGAATACCCTTTATTTCTTTCTCTTGCCTGATTGCCCTAGTCAGACCTTCCAATACTATGTTGAAATAGGAGTGGTGAGAGAGGGAATCCTTGTCTTGTGCCTGTTTTCAAAGGGAATGCTTCCGGCTTTTGCTCATTCAGTATGATATTGGCTGTGGGTTTGTCAGAAATAGCTCTTATTATTTTGAGATGTTCATAAGTGAAGGAGAAATAAAATCCTTTGCAGGCAAGCAAATAGTGAGAGATTTTGCCACCACAGGGCTGGGCTTTTAAAAGGTCTCTCTCCAGCTGGTACTGGGTGGGGCCGTGGAGCAAAGTCAGTAACAGAGGAACAGTGAGGAAGTGTCATTTTGACAGAGCATGAGCACAGTGTTTAAAACCTGAGTTTAATTGTTCTATCCATCGTGGGGTTTGGACATTTCATTCCTAAATTCTGCTTGAAACATAGATGTGAAAGCGAATACAGCTGTGGGGAAACATGTTGTCCCAGCCTGAGCAACATAAGGAATATTGAGGAATGGACAGTGTTTCCAGAGACAAATATCAAAAAGATGGATATCAAAACATTTCTCAGAAATTTTTATTTTATTTTATTTTATTTGAAAGAAGAAAAATTGTATCCACAACTCTAAGTCCAATGTCATAAAAAATACTGCTCTTCTTTGGGTGTTAATAAAACACCACAGTCTTTGTCCATGCCTCTGTGCACATAAGACAATGAGACAGCCTACTTCTATGTCCTTCCACTGTTAGTCAGTCATCACTAGGGGCAGAAAAACAGGGGAAACATTTCCAAGAATGAAAGGGCAGGGTACTTACAGTTTCCTTCCCACTTGGCAATGTGATGGGAAAATTACGCTGCTGGAATATGAGTAAGCTGTAACACCACCCTGGGCAGGACAGTCAACTGCGAGCAAAAGTTAAATTCATGTATTTATGATGAACTTGGAAAGTTTCTTTGTTTTTGTTTTTTTTTTTCTTTTTTGAGATGGAGTCTCGCTTTGTCGCCCAGGCTGGAGTGCAGTGGCGCGATCTCGGCTCACTGCAAGCTCTGCCTCCCGGGTTCACGCCATTCTCCTGCCTCAGCCTCCCCAGTAGCTGGGACTACAGGAGCCCGCCACCACACCCGGCTAATTTTTTGTATTTTCAGTAGAGACGGGCTTTCACCGTGTTAACCAGAATGGTCTCTATCTCCTTACCTCGTGATCTGCCCACCTTTACCTCTCAAAGTGCTGGGATGGAAAGTTTTTTTAAATTAACTTTCTTTTCTTATGAAAAATTATTATCTGTCATTTGAAAAGTATATAAATAAGCAGAAGGAAAAAATAAGAATCATTTGTAGTGTGCCTTTCCACAGACAACAATTCTTAATATCTTGATGAATATCCTTTTTTATATATTTTAGATACACACATATGCACAGGCTTTATAAAAGTAGAATTATAATACTCATGTTTTTATAACCTGCTTTTTGTAGCTAACAGTATTTCCATGTGACAAATATTATTCTCCTGTCATTTTTGTTGCCTCCATACTGTTTCATTTTTGCAGCTTTATAGCTTATTATGTATAATTAATATATAATAATTTCAGGAATGTGCATAGTATAGTGAACTGTTTCCATATTGTAGGACATTTATATTGTTTTCAAGGTTTTTCTCTGAAATTTTATTTTATTTTATCTTACTTTTTTTGAGTCAGAGTCTTGCTTTGTTGTCCAGGCTGGAGTGCAGTGGCACAGTCATAGCTCACTGCGCCTTGACCTCCAGGGCTTAAGCAGTCCTCCTGCCTCAGCCTCCTGAGTAGGTAGGGACTACAGGTGCCACCACATCTGGCTAATTTTTAAATATTTTTTATAGAGACAAGGTCTCTCTGTGTTGCCCAGGCTGGTGTTGAATTCCTGGTCTCAAGTAATCCTCCTGCCTTGGCCTCCCAAAGTGCTGGGATTGTAGGTGTGAGCTGCCAGGCCTGGCTTTCTGAATATTTTAAAATCAGCTTTTCTTTTCGCAAAATCTTTGTGGATATTTGATTTATTTTGTTGGAATAAAATTACTGACTCAGAGAATATATACATTTTAAAGCTGTTTTAAAATGAGAATAGCCCAATAGCTCGCAGAAATGTTCTAATTTATACTTTACCATTCTTGTGGGAGTATGTCTATTTCCAATACCTTGGTCAATACTGGGCTGGTTTTCTGGTTTTCCTCAGAAAGATAGCAGTGGTGTTTGTGGAGTTCTAACTAATCTGGGGAATTTATAAGTGCTGTTTTATTTGTTTCATTGAGGTCATTTCTCCAAAATCTGGCTGTAGTATTAGAAACATTGGAAGGAGTCCCATAGTTATTTTAGTGATATATAAAGTTCTTACGTAATTGTCTTAAAAAGAAACATTAATTGTATAAATTATTAGTCCCCTCTGTACTGTGTCATACATATGACACAGATGGAAAAGTCTATTGCTGTGTGTATGTATGACATGTATATAAAAATTGTCGTTGCATTAATACAAGAACAGTCTTAAAACAGGTTCCCTCCGTCTCATATTAACCTTTTGCTATTCAAATTCTTTTTATCTTGCCTGAATCAGAGCTGTTTTCATTTTCTGGGTGTTGTGAAAACTGAGGTATGACTTGAATTATACACTTTGCTTTGATGTTCCCTAGCACCCACACTTGAGATGGATTTGTATGTTTTATTCCTTTAGTGAAATGCATATTACTGAGTGCTGAACCATACTCCTGACACTGGGTTAGGCATGTGAGGGGTAAGAGGAGGTGCATGGAGGATAACACAAAGATGTATATGACAGTTTTCCATTATATGTGACCTTTTCTGGAATTTTGCCTTCACACAAAAGATAAATGTCTTTTTTGAAACTTTGTTAACCTCCAAGGACACAGATGATCAGCTCTAACTTACGCCATTGACTCTGAGAACTTGGTGTCTCTTAGAAGCCTTGGCTGTTCTGGAAGTTCCAGTGCAGGCCAAAGTGATTCATCTACTCACTGCCTTGCAGCCAAGGCCAGCTGACACCATGCACGTTTTGCACTTTACCTCCTCAGAGACAGCAGACCCAGCCAGAAAGAAGCTGCTCCTGTGGTCTCTGCAGTCAACCCCAGCTGTGAAGGCTGCCACATCTTCCCAATGCTGTCTGCTGTTTTCTTGGAGCCTGCAGTGCACTCTGCATTGCTCAGGGAGCTCCAACTGAACAGCTCTTGAGGGCTCTGCCAGAAATTTGCATCACAAAGGCCAAAGAGGCCAACCTTCTTGGGGTTTGTCAGAGATTGTGTGGCAGAAAATTCCCTAAACAGGATCTGCCCCCTCCTCACTCCTTTTGCTTTCTCTGTGCGTCTTTGTCCTTCACTCTGGTAATGGAAATGAGAAGGGGTCACACAGCCCATTTGAAGAAGAGATTATCTTCTGCTGGCGAAAAAAAAAAAGAAAAGATGCTATTCCTTGGGCTGAGGTGAGAGGTTTCTGGCCACTGTGAAACATCAACCTTTCCAGAGTAATTTCTCTTCTAGTCACGTTTCTCTAAAAAAAAAAAATGGGTATACTGAGAGAAAGTGAGAGAGACAGACAGACACACACACACAGACACAAAATCCCACTTAAGGCAGTAGACAGATGTTGCAACAACAGTTTCTCTTCTCCTTATGCGTAATCTGAAGCCAAAGTGAGGATGCAAATTTGAGGAGTAAGAAGCACTGTGACTCAGCACCGAGTTATGTCTGTGCTCTGGTCAGGGAGAGCTCTCCAAGGTCATGGATACTGGAGGAGGCGGAACTCGTATAAAAACTATAAGCATGCTCAGGCCCCAGGCCAGAAAGTTATTTTAAAACTTTACAGCGACCGCTTTATATGTTACACACACACACACGCGCGCGCACGCACATTTTATTTCAAAACCTTTTTAAACTTAAAACTTGCGAGAACAGAACAGAAAATCCCCACTTGCTCTTTTCCCGGAGACCCCATTTAAATTTCACCCGTTGTCCCAGCTCTGTCCTTTAATGGAAAGAATCTAGCTCCAGGTGGCACCTTGCACCCAAGTGGCCCGTCTCCTCCTAGTCCCCTCCGATCTGGGATTGTTCTTCACTCGCTCCTTTTCTTTCATGACTTTGGTGTTTTCAAATTATAGGTTAGCCATTTTATAGAATATCCTCTAATTTGGGTTTGTTAAAGGGTAATTTGTTAAAGGTAATTTTCATGGAAAGTAAAATCATAACTCTCATACAGATGTGAACATTGATTATACAAATTGGGTAATTCTTGTCACACCCAACTAAGTCACAGTTGAGGAACGGAGGCAAAAAGCACATGGGCACATGGCACACCTACTCCAAGAATTGAATTGTCTGCAAGCCCAGCTGCTAAGGTGGCCTGATGTAACCCTAAGACCAGTTTAATCTAGTAGCTGCTGAAATGACCTGCTGTGACGCTAGAACTGGTTTTACCTACCACTATCAATCACCAATCAGAGCTTAGCAGCTCTCAAAAATTCTTGTGCCTATAAACTTCCTTTCAAAGCCATAGGTAACATTCCTATTTCTAATAAAAATCCCAACGTTTTCTTTGTTCCTCAGACATACCAAAGTCTACCGGTCTATGTGTATGCTTCAAATTGCAATTCTGTGATTCCCCAGTAAAATGTTTAATTTAGAGGTTTCCCTCTGTATTACATTTTGACTTCAAATATACAAATAAACGTGTGTTAAAATAATTTATTTTACTCATATGGTATGGTGAAACCAGGCAGATATTGTAACTTTAAAGGAAAAGTCAAAAGAGCACAAATTTATATGAAGGAAAGGAATGTTGAGATGAATTGCAAATGGAGACAAAACTGGTTTTCCCACCAGTGGAAAGGAAGTCAATTAAATCACTGCGAGACAGGATATATATATGTATATACACACACATCAGTTACCTACACCTTACAAAGAATTGTAAAATAACTCAAAGCCAACAGGCCTAGAATCTCTAGCCCAAAGAATATGTTGTAGGCACTGCTTAGTTTTTTACTGAAACACAGAATTTTGTTTTCTACACATTTATCCAGTGTTCTCTCATCACAACAAACATTACAACAAAAATTTCCCTTCTCCTTATGGAGACCCATATTGTATGTCTTTGGCTGGAATACAACAGATGGTTGTGATTTTTTTTTTTCCCATTTTGTCCTGTTGATGGCACATGGTATCTCTTTGTTTTATTACTGATGGTAACTTTGACTGCTTCATTAAGATAGCATCTTCCAGATGTCTCCACTGTAATACTTCCTCCCTCCCTTAGCAGCTAATTCATGAAAAGTTTGCAGGGAGACACAGTGAAACTATGTAAAGCCTCATTGCTCACCCCAATTTCACCCATCAGTTTTGGAATTGACATTTCTTATCTGAATTAATTATTGCTCTGATGATTTCCAGAGGGGAATTTTCTAATATTATTATTTCTTCTACACGTATTAGTTGGTTTTGTTTGGTAGTAAGAGCTCTGTTTTATCCCTATGTATTTATTCACCTACATGTTTATCTCCCATGGGGAGCTCATACTGGTTCCTGAGAGCCACTTTCGTACAATTCTGTTCCGCTCTGCGTTCGTTGATCTCATGTTGGTTCTTTTAAGTTGGCCATAGTGAGAGTTGTTACACCGTGGAAATTGGAAAATAATATCAAGCAGATTTGTGTGTTTTTCCCCAGAGATCTGGTGTTTCAACATCAGCACATCACTCTATAACAATGTGGACTCGGCCGGGCGCGGTGGCTCAAGCCTGTAATCCCAGCACTTTGGGTTGGAGGCGGAGAGGCTGGTGGGATCGCGAGGTTCAGGAGATCGACTGAACCATCCTGGCTAACACGGTGAAACCCCGTCTCCCTACTAAAAATACAAAAAAAAAACCCTAGCCCGGGTGACTGGGCGGGCCGCCTGTAGTCCCAGGCTACTCGGGAGGCTGAGGGCAGGAGAATGGCATAAACCCGCGGGAGGGCGGAAGCTTGCAGTGAGCTGAGATCCCCCACCAACTGCACTCGCAAGCCTGGCCGGCCAGAGGCGGAGACTCCATCTCAAAAAAAAAAAAAAAAAAAAAAAAAACGATGTGGACTCATTCATTCCTGTTTTATTCAGTGGGCTTAATCTATCACTATTATTGATTTTGATGCATCTATCACTATTATTGATTTTGATGCTCAACATGTCCCTGATTTGGCCTGTGGGAGCTTTTCCAAGGTGACTTCTGTGTCCTTTTGACCTGTATTTCATTATGTTTTGAGCATTTCTTTACTTTCTGGCTCAACAAGATGTTCCAGAATTATCTAGATCTCCTTGCCCCACCCCCTAACATGAGCCACTTCCCCAAGGAGCCCCAGTTCCTTTTAGTGGAGAGTAGCCTCTGGCCCTTGCGTGCTGCCAACTTCTGCTCAGGCGTGCTTCCCCTTCTCCCCCTTTCACCCTGCCCAGTTCCTTTTTGATGAAGGAAGGATGGGAAATAGTAAATATTTTTTAAAAGAAAGACAGGTAGAGGAGGGAGATCAGAAGAGGAAGAAAAAGATCTCTTTATATACATTTTTAATCCTCCTCCTGCAAATTTTACCAGAGACTAAATTTAGTCTTCACCTGGTGACTTGAGTTTCTGAAGTGGGTACATTTTATGTGGTTGAGAATGTGAACATTTCTGAAGAGTAAAATCATTTGTCAGCCATGTCAGTCCCTACTCTGGATGTGCCTCACATTACACTATTGCCACAGTGCAGAGCCCCCAGCCCTCAAGCAACTAGAAGGACAGTGAGATGTCCTGAGGCTTATAGCTGATGTGTCCTCAGGGCCTGTGGCCTGTAGATGCAGGCACTACCTATGCTGTCTGAGAAAGAGAAATCAGAAGTCAGAGAGACTTCCCAGAGGAGCCTAGAATGAGATGAGTTTGGGGGTGGGACTTAGTGAGTTGGGCAAAGAGGGGATGGATGTTTCATATAGAGGGAAGATCATACTTAAAGCCAGAGAGATTTGACAGACTTGAGGAATGGGAGATGGTTTGGGCAGTTTAGAAACACTTATTTCTTCATATTCTTGAGCCTAGTTTTAAAAAAACAAAACAAAACAAAACATAATTACCCTTTCTTGTAACCAGATTTGCCTATTCTAAGCCACCAGCCCAGAGTTCCAGTTTTGGAGTTCAATACTAGTGCAATGTCTTATTGCAAAGAGATTGATTGCAACGTCTTCCCGCAGAAGAAGCCACCTGAGGGAGAACAGAGAAAGTAAAATTAGTGGACATTCTACCAAAGAAAGATAATACATTATTTCTTTATAGTCTAGTGCTTTTTGGCTCAATGTTTTTTTTCATTGAAAATTTATCAATTCCTATTGCTGTGTGTACCCCCCGCTCCACTGAACACAGACCCATTCTGATCTAAATGGACAGTTCTGGATGCCTTTACTCATAAGCAAATGCCACTGGTTGATGACAGTAGTTTAATGCTGATCTTTTGATTGACTGTTTCTGATCATTAAAGAACACCAGTTTATTACTTTGAATGATGTCTTGAAATGGATAAAGTTCTTTTACTTCATGGTAGTTAAATCTGTCCTAAATCTAATCCTGAGTTTTCTTCAAGATAGGTTCTTTATGTAAAAATCGTTGCTTTTAAGTATGCTCCTCACATGGTTGTTTTTAAATTTTGCAGGCGATACCAGAAATTGCAGAAGATCATGAAGCCTTGGTAAGAATATATGATCCATGGATATTGATGATTTAACCCTTCCTACTTTCCTGCATAATTGAACCCTGTCCTGTGACTGATTGTAAAACTATGCATCTAGTATTTTGAATAAGTGATTTCTTATTGTTTTTGTTTTCTGTTTGATGTTCTTTTTAAACAGCTTCTTCAAAAATGTATTTTCCCCCCTTTTTTGCTTTGGAGTAGAAAGAGTATTTTATGTATATAACCACTAAGTGATGCTATAACCACAGAAAGATTGCTACCCTCCTTCTGGAGCAATGCTAAGCATAAATTTGTATTACTTTAAACAAAACTTTCTTTTTTGTGGCCTGTGTGATGTTCAAAGTCAAAAGTCTTTGATTTTCTTCAATGGCTCAGAAAGAAAAGGATTCACATTTTAAAAGTATCCAGGATTGAAGGATGCAATGAAAATTATTTACTTTTCATTGTAAATGAATGCTCAATCACCTACCTATGAAGTGAATTGGATAATTGTGTCTGAAGATAGGAAACTTCTTTCTTAGAGTTTTCCATTCTAAATTTCTTTCTTAACCATTAAACAGGGTGAGTCCATATATAGTCTAACAAACTCTTTGAAGTAAGCTAGACAGATTTTCATGGTGCCAAGCCATTAAGCAGATAATGTCAGTTTGAGAAGGAACACTGACCAGCATCTCAAAGGTGAACCTTATTTTGTAAGCTCTCAGAGAAAATCCTCATCACCTTCAATGTACTGTAGTATCATGCTGGTCTCAAATCATTCATCTTCTTCTACCCCTCACACACAGAAAAGTATGAGTTGCAGGAACTCTTCTGTTTATTAAATTCTAATAAAGTAGAAAGCAATATTGAACTTCTAGGGTAAAGCTTCTTACATTTCATTTTGATATATTTAATACAGTAGGAGCACTTAATGGTAATGGCAGCAGAAGCCACTTTTTATGAGACTTTATCCTGGGCATTGTCTCAGTGTTTACACTCATTACTCCAAATCCACACTTATATTTAACATACAAGCTTGGTATTTCCTTGGTGCAGAAGTTAAAATCAGGTGGAGGAGCTGGGATTCAAACTTACTTTCTCCCCATCTACTTAATAGAATTTGCAAATATGGAGGAATTTGGGGCCCTGAAGCCAAAATAATTTCTTTGAAATTTATTGGCCAGTAGTTTTAATCTTTTGGTGTGTAGATATGCTGGACAGTTTGTAGTTCATGATTTTTATCGATTAATCATAGACAGAAATCAGTAGTCAAGGCTCTCGTTCTGATAATGGCACAGTGGCACAATCAGACTAACACAGATAGCAATTATGAAATCCGGACAAAATATGATAAACAAAACATCTAAAACCAGCTATATGAAGACACTGGATAGCAACCCAAAACAGGCAGAAGGTAGAGGGAAGTTAACCCTTGAGAGACCAGATGGGTCTTTGATGGGATTTGTGTGTTTGAAGCTTTTCCCCTGAGAACACCTACTTATCCAGGCAGCATGGGGTGACAGAAAGCCTCAGTCTTAGTAAGTTACTAAGAAGATATACTTTGGGACTGCAGAGCAGCTAATTAGAGGGAATCTATGAAAGAAGAGAAGCTCAGAGAGTGGGAGACTCCACATCCACATATAAACCCTGTCCCAGTCCACTGCTGATCATTGAAGCGTGAATGCACACTTTAGTGGTAAAAACAGCAACTGGAAACTAAAAGATTTGAGCAAAGATATCAGCTGTCACTCACTGCACAGTTTAGACTTTTACTTCCTGCTAGAACAAAAATCATCACTCTTCAGAGGAACAGAACTGAATTCTGAATATTGACAGTGTTTTGTTCACAATGTCCAGTATATGATAAAAATTTACTAGGTATGTAAGGAAATAGGAAAAGATGACCTACAGTTAAGAAAAAATGTAGGTAGTAAAAACTGACCCTGAGATGACCCAGTTGTTGGAATTAGCAGATGAAGGTTTTTACAAAACTTTCATAAATATGTTAAAAACTAAAGAAAAGTGTGAGTGTAATGAATGCACAGATGGGGAGTCTTAATAGAGAAATTTAAACCATAAAAATAACCAGATGTCAGTTATAAAATTGAAAAGCACAGTAAAGTGAAAACTTTACTGTATGAGGTTGAAGATATCAGAAGAAGAGACAGTAGCCTTGGACATAAATCAGTGTAAGTTACCCAATCTGAAAAGTAGGTAAAATGAATAATGAGTACTTGACCTGTGAGATAATAAGTGATCTGAAATACATTTAATTGGAGTCCCAAAAGGAGAGGAAAAAGAATGGGGAAGACAAATATTTGAGGAAATAATTACAGAAGAAAATAACGATGGAGGTATATGAAGCAAGTTCTTCAGAGTGGTGAGACATGATACTAGATAGGTATTCAGATCTGTAGGAAAATATGAAGAACAACAGAAATAGTAAATATGTGGGTAATATAAAAAGACAAAATATAATTTTACTTTCCTTTAAATTTCTTTCAAAGGCTATAACTATATAAAGCAAAAATTATAATACTGTTTGGCAGGGTTTATGACATATGTAGATGCAATATGTATGACAATGAGAGCACAAAGGATGGAGGTATAAGAGAAACTACACTATAGCAAGCTTCCTAGTGTGTAATCTTCCCTTTAAGTAGACATTAGTATATTAATGGTGCACATTGTAATCCACAGAGTCACAACTAAAAACAGTGCAAGGAAGCATAGGCCAAAATACAAAGGAGGAATTAAATCAGACTCCTAAAAAAATTTTTGATTAATTCAAAAGAAGGTAAGAAAAGAGAAGTAGAATAAAATATAGTTGAGACAAATAGAAAACAAATAAGTTGGTTGATTTCAATCTAATCATATCAATACATTACATGTAAATAGACTAAGCAGCCCAATGAAAAGGTTTAGATTGTCAGATGAAATTTTTTAAAAAGCATGGCCCAGCTCTATGCTGTTTATAAGAGATGTACTATAAAGACAAGGACACATGTACGTTGAAAATAAAAGGATGGAAAAACATATACCATGCAAATGCTAATAATAACAAAACAATGGTTTTATTAATATCAGGAAAGATAAGACTTGGAAGCAATATATTATCAGAGTTAAAGAAAGGTAACTAGTAATAAAAATGGTCACCTCATTAAGATTTAATCCTCCTTTGTATTTTAAATGTGTGTGCTCAGTTAAAATTATTATACATGTGTATAATAAGGTGTTAAAATACACGAAGCAAAAGGGACTACTAAAGAGAAAAGAGGCAAACCCATTAGCATAGCTGAAGGTTTTAAAACCAGTGTTTCCTAACTGGTATGAAAACTAGGCAAAATAATAAGGATATGGATGATTTGATCAACACTATCAAAGGTCTTGCCTTAATTGTCATTTATAAAGCATCAGACTCAACAACAGCAGAATATGCATTATTTTCAAATACACGTGGAATGTTCACAAGATAGTCCATAGTAAGGCTGAAGAATTTTCAAATGATTAAAATTACACAGATTATGTTCTTTGATCACAAGGAAATTAAATTAGAAGTCAGTAACAATAAAATAACCAAAAAGCCTCAGATGTTTGGAAATTAGAAAACACTCTTTCATACTATCCAAGAGTCAAGGAATAACCCAGTTGAAATTATGAAATATTCAGTAATGAATTTCATTGCTATTCAGTAATGAATATACAATATGCCCAAATTTGTGAATGCAGCTCAAGCTGTGTTTAGAGGGAAATTTTTAGCTTTAACTATCTATGTTGAAAAGGAAGGATGGTTTTTAAAAAAAATCAGTGGTTTAAGTTTCTACTTAAGAAGCCTTAAAATGTGAAGTAAGTAGAAAAGAATAATAATACCAATCAATGAAATAGAAAAGAGACAAATAATAGAGAAAATTAAAGCCAAATATTTATTAGGAAAAAAAAGAAAAGAGAAATCCAATATCAACACCAGGGATAAAAGAGGGAATATCACTACAAATCATACTGACATCAAAAATAAAATAAAGGAATATTGCAAATAATTTTACATTAATACATTTAACATTTTAGCACTTGGGGAGGCCAAGGCAGGTGGATCACCTGAGCCCAGCAGTTCAAGACCAGCCTGGGTAACGTGGCAAAAACCTATCTCTACAACAAAGTTCAAAAATCAGCTGGGTGTGATGGCTTGTGCCTGTAGTCCCAGCTAATCAGTAGGCTGAGCGGGGATTGCTTGAGCTAGGGAGACAGAGGTTGCAGTGAGCCAAGATGATGCCACTGCACTTCGGCCTGGGCAACAGAGCGAGATTCTGTCTTAAAAAAAAAGAAAAAAGAAAATTTAGGATGAAATAGACAAATGCCATGGAAAACAGATTTACCAAATATGTTAGCCATGGAAATGCATGGCTTTGATTTCCTTTCAAGAAAGAACTTGCCAAGAAGGGTGCAATTAGCTGATAGTTTTCAGTTATCACACATTACAGATTCATGGCAGCTTTCAGTACTCTCCCAAGGCAGTCTTTAGTTATTGAACATGGTGGGGATACCAGAGCCTGGTCATTTCTACCCATTATGGGATTCCTCTAAGAGGCAGTGTTTGTTCTACAGCGTCTCACTGAGTTGGCTGAGACATTTTCAGATCTGCATTTGCTTCCTGTTCCCCTTCCTTTCCCAGGTGTCAGATCTGTTTCATGGTCCCAAGGCTTTCTATACCCAATCCTACTCTCTGCCTGCTTTGTCTTCCACAGGCATTGCCCAAACTCCCACTCAATCTCTGTTCTCATAACTCAGTCTCAGCATCTGCTTCCCAGAGGACTAAAACTGACACATCAAAACCGACTCATGATGAAATAGAAAATTTGGACGCCCATAGTTATTAAAAAATTGAAATTGGCCGGGCGCGGTGGCTCATGCCTGTAATTCCAGCACTTTGGGAGGCAATGAGCCAATATCGTGCCACTGCACTCCAGCCTAGGCGACAGAGTGAGACTATCTTGGGAAAAAAATTGAAATCATTTCTCAAAAACTTTCATACAACAATAACTGGTTACACTGGTGAATTCTATATTATATATTGTAGAAGAAATACCAAATCTAAGCACATGCTTTCAGAAAATAGAGGAGAAGGGACCAGTTCTCATTATTTTATGATACCAGTATCACTCTGATACCAAAACCTGGCAAAGACAATACAGGAAATAAAAATTATAGATCAGATGCAAAAATCTCCAGAGGCATATTAATAAATATAATCAAGCAATATATTAAAGGGATGATACCTTGTGACCAATAAGGGCTTATCTCAGAAATAGTTTAACATTTGAAAATCAATCAAGCAGCTCAGCATTTTATGAAATAAAGGAGAAAACCTAAAGAGAAAAATCATCTTAATGGAGAGAAAGCATTTCATAAATCTAATGTCTATTAATAATAAAAATTCTCAGCAAGTTGGGAATAGAGGGAACTTCCTCATCTTGATAAAGTCATCTACAAGAACCCCATCATACTTAATGTTGAAAGACTGAATGTTTTCTATCCTACATAAGGCAAATATGTTTGTTTTCTGCAGTTCTGTTCAACCTTGTGTAGGAGTTCTTAGCTATTGCAATAAGTCAATAAAGAAACTTAAAAGCGTAATGTAAGAAAGGAAGATGTAAAACCATCTCTATTCATAGAAAACATGATTATTTAGAAAATTCTTAGGAATCTACAAAGAAACTGCTAGATATAATTGAATTTAGCAAGGTTTCAGGATACAATGTCAATATATAAAATGAATATATTTTATATGTTAGCAACCATTGGAAAATGACATTTTAAATTTTCACTTATAAAGTATCAAAATCATAATTTATTTGTGGAAATAGATCTTAAGTTATTTTTAGGTATAAATTTATCGATAGTCATGCAATATCTATTTATTTGCTAAAAATAAATGAGAAAATAAAGAAGATCTAAACAAGTGGAGGGATAGATTTCATGGGTTGGAAGACACAATATTATTAGATGGCAGTTCTTTTCTGACATCCTTTGGCAGGGACACAGAGCCAAAGCATATCATCTTCAAACTATAGCTTCAGTGCTGTATCAGTTATTTTTTAAAAGAATTACAAGTCAATCCTAAAAACCAATGGTAATGCGTGGGACCTAGAATAGCCAAAATGATCAACAATAAAGTTGAAGAGTTTCGTTGACTGATTTCAATACTTACTGTAAGGTTAGCTGTCAAGATGGTCTGATACTGGTATAAGGGGGTAAACAGATCAATGTAGTAGAATAGAGTCCAGAATCAGCCTGCACTGAAATTTTTAACAAAGGAGCTAGAAGAATGTTTGCTGACGTAAGTCATGCTTTCTGAAGGTAAGTCATGCTTTCTAAAGGATGACTTATAAATCCATACCTTTAAATGTATATACATTTTACTTCCTCAAGGAGGAAAACAGATGGAAAACCTCAGAGGGCAGGGCAGAACTATGGCCATTAACCTTGACAATTAATGATCTATTGAGTACAATTTGTTACAGCTTTAAAAGTGACCTTTCTTTTCATCTTTTTTCAAATTCTGTATTGGGGCCGGGCATGGTGGCCCACGCCTGTAATCCCAGCACTTTGGGAGGCTGAGGCAGGCAGATCACCTGAGGTTAGGAGTTTGAGACTAGCCTGGACAACATGGCGAAACTCCATCTCTACTAAAATTACAAAAATTAGCTGGGCATGGTGGTGTGCACCTGTAATCCCAGCTACTTGGGAGGCTGAGGCAGGAGAATCGCTTCACCCTGGGAGGTGGAGGTTGCAAAGAGCTGAGATCACACTATTGCACTCCAGCCTAGGCAAAAGAGTAAGACTGTCTCACAAAAACTAAAAAAAAAAAAAAAAAAAAAAAAATTCTATTGGGCTTGCCACTCTATGGAAACATCCAGAAGCACTATTGTTTTATAAAATTAGTAGCAGAAATGTACATGCTTGTTCTGAGATTGGCTGAATTTTGTTGGAATGAAGATGGTGTCTACTAAGTTGATGAGAAACATTTATTTGAATCGTTCCAGCACACATGGTGTGTTGGCTGTGACAGTGGCTTTCCACCAGCATGTAAAATTTGCAGTTGACTTAATTTGTGGCTGTCAGTACTGCACATACTTTAGCCTAACACTTACAAAATACAAATAATCCAAACAAATAAAAATGTTCCCGGATATGCCATGTGGTTGCTTTTTATCTGTAATTCTTTTAGCCCTGACTTTCTGTACCCAGCACTGATTTCAGAGGTAGAACTTGCCTTCTGCTTTCCCTGTTTGGAGCCTGAATTACTCCTTTAGGAGTGGAAATAAACACCTATGTCAAGGTTCAGTAAGAGCTTTTATAGCCATCTCACTTGAAAGAGGTGATTGAATCCCTTGATTTGGAATGTAATAAAATTTTAGCATGGCCATCGTTTCTTTGCGACTGAGAGTTTGAAGTTGAATTTGGAAAAAGTTATTCCGTATGGGAACTTACTATGTCACCCAGCAACCAGTCCCAATGAATTATATATGTTATATACAGAATATGTATGTAATACAGAATATTATGTAATATGTATATATTATATACCTATGTGTACTTTACATAAATATTATATACTAGTAATATGTAAAATAAGTCCTATTATATATTCCTATCTGTCTCTCCCTATCTGTCATGTCATTAGATAGACCAGGAGAACTATCCTTCCTCTGAGTACCTTGACTGGTGTATGCTGTGAAAAAGCTTTACTCTCATTTACCAATCATTCCCACTAATGGATAGTTGAGAAGCACAGATAGCTCTATTTGCGGTCTCAGAAATGGTGCTCCACCTTCTTAACAGCCATAGAGATTGAAATCTTGACTCCCAAACAAGCGCGGATGTGGAAATAAAATGATACCCTTTTTCCTTCTCTTCAGCCTTTTTTCCCCAAAGTCCTTGCAGTCTGTTCTGTCTGAGGAGTCTGTAGACAGAGCTCTGGAGTGTATTTTTGGAATGATTGACTGTACCAGATGTTACTAAGATCATTTGGATTAGGGTTCTATTGAGCAGGTAGCTAGGGAGCAGAGTCATGTTGCTTTCATATATTAGAGAGCATAAATATACTTTATCTTTTGCTTTTAAAGGAGCTACTGAAGACTAATGTCATCTAGTTTCCTCATCTTATCTGAGTGCTGTCTAGCTAATGGGAGTGCAGAGAAGAGGTTTTTTTTTTGTTGTTGTTGCTACTTTTATTTTTTCTTCGAGACAGAGTCACTCTGTTACCCAGGCTGGAGTACAATGGCATGATCTTGGCTCACTGCAGCCTCCGCCTCCTGGGTTCAACCTTCCGAGAAGAGTAGCTGGGACTACAGGTGCCCGCCACCATGACCGACTAATTTTTGTATTTTTAGCGGAGACAGGGTTTCACCATGTTGGCCAGGCTGCTCTCGAACTCCTGACCTCAGGTGATCCGCCCGCCTCAGCCTCCCAGAGTGCTGGGATTACAGGCATGAGCGACGGCACCAGGCCAAGAGTTTGATTCAATAGTGTGTGTGTTTCTCTGCCACTGCCTGTTCCATTGCCTGTGCTGCCGTTGATGTCACTGAGGCAGGTTTTTTGCCTTCTAGAGATGCTGTGAATGCTGTCCTCCTGTGGTGTGTATAGGGGATTTTTTTTTTTTAACATTTGAGGTATTTTAGTATGCTGGGTATGACCAAATGTCTACTATTAGTTATCATTTGGTTCTTGTTTTTCCTCTTTTTAAGTAAATAAAATAAATGAGCTAATATTGCTTACTGCTAATGCTATATGTTACTATATAATAATGTTTTCGCAGTACTACTAATGCCTACCCAGTCTGTTAATAAATCTTACTAATTGCTTTTATTTCCTGGCTCTTATTTTCCTGAGGCAATCTTTTTACTTTCCTTTCTGTGTTTTTTTTTTTTTTTTTCTTTTGCAGTCTGATATTTGGATTTTCGTGTGACCCACTGTCTGTAGAAAGAGTCATTCTGGAAATTTTATTTAACCTTTCTCACTACTCTCTTCAGCTCAGTATTCCACCTGTCTTTGTAATGTTCTGTTCTGTTCTTCAAATGAGTTTGTGTTGTCTGGTTTGGAATTTCTTTTTGAGGCATGATCCTTTGATGCCACCTAGGGGGCACCTGTAAGATCGAGGTTGCCCTGTGCAGCTCTGAAAAGCCAGAGGTATTAGCTGCTTTTCTATCTGGTCTGAATGGTTTGGCTTTCCTTGCATTGCTGTTTTGTTTTCATTTTCTAGTTCTAAGAACAGAGAATCCTTAACACAGGGTGAAACATTTGAAAATCTTGTGCTTCATTTACCTTTTAAAAATTTCACTTTTGCATAGTGAGAATGTAGTAACACTCATGCACTACTTACTATTCACTGCACAGCATTTGGAGGGCTTTAAGCATGTTTGCTTGTTTTCATTTCTTCAAAATTCTGTGAGCTAGGTGTGACTACCACTGCCATCATCATCCCCATTTTTAATAAATGAGGAAACAGAAGCATGGGATGGTGCATAACTTGCCCACTTAGGGCTGGAGGGAGAACCCCTGTTGTCTGACTCCAGAAACTACCTGCTTAGCCGTTTTCGTTTAGCTGGTTGCATCCCCTCTGTTTTCCCTGGTCTCCCGCAGCTTTGGATCTTTGTCTTTCCCTGAGAACCACTTCCCCTTTTATAGGTTCCGTTTAGCATTACATCTTCTGCGGTGGTGCAGAATTTCAAAGGTCGTTTTTGAGGCTGGGCCGAATAGAACAGTAGGAAGAAGGGAAATTGAGAAGCTGTTTCGAAAGAAATGTTACCTGTTTTCTATTCTACTAGTTGGAAATAAGTGGGAAGGTTCACTCTAAATATGTTACGAGACTTTGTAGGGTATCAATAATGGTATGCATGAGCCTACAAATGAAAAATCTATATAACCAACTTTATTTTTTTAAAAATTGAGCCTAGAAATCAGTGCTGTTGCATAATACAGTGTACAGATCTTGATTGGCATAATTCAATGTACTCAAAGAAAGAATATTTATCATAAAGGTGTTAATATTTATGAAGATGATAATTTACAATAAAGGTGAATATCTGGAAAAGATTCTGTGCAGCTAAGTCTCTGCTAAAGTGTTGTTTTGAAAGCTCTAGAAACCAGGATATTGTCTAATAAAGGTCCTAGGTGGAACTGCATTTGCCTGAGCCTAATCTCTGTTTGGATTTTCAAACCGCATATTAGACCCACCTTATGGCCTGCTGAATCTCAGCAAGTCTTTGTCAGCAAACCCATTATGTGGAGTGATTATCTCCATCGATATGCCAGAAAAGTTATTAACTAAAGACGAAATGCTGGCCAACATCAAAATGAGTATGTTTACTTGCATATATGTTTGTGTCTGTGTGTCCACACAGGGATGTGTAGACCACTTAAAAAAAAAAAAAGTACTAATTCTCTTAATAGAAGTATTTTTAATTTTCTCTTTTGATGTGCATGGGTAATAAAGGAAGCACATTGCCCTCCCTAAGCGACTCCAAATTTCATTAGCCAAGAAGCTTTTCTTTAAGTCATCATTTACTAATATGTATATGCTACATACTTTATTAAGTAAGTATCTCTGTGGCTAAATACATATCACCACCCAGTTTTTCAGCTGAAGAAATAGAGGCTCAGACAGGGTCAGTGAATTGCCCAGAACAACATAGCTCACCAGAGCAAGAGTTGGTGTGAGCCCGGGTCTGTTGGATGCTGAAGCCCTGGTTGACCTCAGCAAGGCCATCCTACCCCTTCTTGTCACTCATGTTAGTGAGAAAGTCACCTGTGGTCCTGCTGTTTATCTTTTAAAATTCTGCTTGTATTCACTTTCCCAGAACTTTCTTGCTTCTGTGTCTTTGCTCACCTTTGGGGCTCTTGACTCTTGTGCCTCCCTGTCTTTTTCAGCTTTGGAGACATGCTGTCCTTCACCCTGACGGCCTTTGTTGAGCTGATGGACCATGGCATAGTGTCCTGGGATACATTTTCGGTGGCATTCATTAAGAAGGTAAGGCGGACTCTGCCTCTTCAGGCTTTCCTTGCTGTCTTCTTTCATAGCTATTTTTCTGTGCTTTGAGGATATTTCATAATTGTCTTTCATTTAGTTCTTTTATATATGAAAATGGGTATGATTTTTTATAATATTATGTATGTGGGTGTCAGGAAACCCAAATTCTATATAAAAATGATTGTAAGAGATTATAAGGGACTGCATGTACACAGCCATAGCTCAGGCCAAATCAGTATGTCACACTGTTAATAACTGCACAAGTGTCTGTTGATTCCCCGTGTGTGACTCTGTTGGTTTCAAGTCCTAAACAGAGTTCCTACTATTGTCCTTCTTGAGCCTTTAATCCCCAGCCTGCTGTCCAGGGAAAAGGAAAGGGGCAAAGTATACCAATGACCTGCACACCTAGGTTTGAAGCAGGGATGTATGAAAAGGAGGGCTACCTGTGTCCATGTGTCTTAAGCAGAGTGAGTCTGCTTACTTGTAATCGTGGTTCAATGAATATCTCAGACATCACCCAGTTCTACCAATTCTTCCTTTTGGAGGAAGCAAATGAAGATGGACCTGGTGCAGGGAGAGGGTGCAGAAGAGCCCCACCATTCCTTGCAATTGAAGTATAGCACATTTGCAACTCTGTTTCCATTCTTCTGACTAAAAATAAGCAGTCTTGATCTTGTTACTCTCAAATGTAGATTAAATCATGGACAATTATCATTTATTGATTTATTTTTTCCTTTCTTTGTATTTGCGAAATGGTTTCTAAATTCATTGGCATATCTCCTCCCTACTATTGTATTAGGAATAAAGAGATGTTTGGAATTCATAACTTTATTTCATAAGTATCAGTTACTAGAAAGAGAATTTCAGTGAATCTGTGCAAGCCAGAAAATCAGAGCAAAATCCGGTAAGAGTCACTTGAAGTTTTTAAGCCTTTTATTTTAAACTAATGGTAGACTTAAAGAAAAGTTGCAATAAGTTGGACTTTGGGAGGCCAACGCAGGTGGATCATTTGAGGTCAGGAGTTCAAGACCAGCCTGGCCAACATGGTAAAACCTCGTTTCTATGAAAACTACAAAAATTAGCCAGGCATGGTGGCACGCACCTGCAATCCCAGCTACTCAGGAGGCTGAGGTAGGAGAATCACTTGAGCCTGGGAGGCAGAGGTTGCAGTGAGCCAACATTGTACCACCGCACTCCAGTCTGGGTGACAGAGTGAGACCCTGTCTCAAAAAGAAAAAAAAAAAAAATTAGTACAGAATGTTCCTATAAGCCCTTCATCCAGCCTCCCCTAAAGTTAACATTTTGCATAATGACAGTACGGTTGTCAAAATTAATAAATAAGCTGTGGTGCAATGCTGGCATTTGATTTCACCTGTTTTTCTATGAATGCCTTTCTCTGGTTAAGGATCTGATCCAAGATCCCACATTGAATTTGGTTGTCATGCCTCCTTAGCTTCCCCAAGTCTGTGACAGTCCCTCAGCTTTTTTGTTTGTCATTTGTGACTTTGACACTTTTGAAAGGTACCAGTCAGATATTTTGTAGAACGTTCCTCAATTTGGATTTGTCTGATATTTCCCTCATGGTTCAATTAAAGAGGGTTATGCATTTTTGGCAAGAATGCTACAGAAGTTATGGTGCATCCTTCTCAGTGCATCCTTTCATGGGCATATGATGTCACTGTCCTCTGACTGGTGATGTTACCCTGGATTACATGGTTAGGTGGCATCTGTTGGATCTCCCCACTGTAAATGTGCTGCTTTTTTTTGGAAATTAATCGTTATCTTAGGGGAGATGCTGCCTTGAATCAAAGGGCATGGAATGGCCCTAATCTGTTGAATGAGGGAGTTAGGATCAGAGGCCCCACAGGTGTCATGCCCACACTGTTTTATGTTCATTTAAGACCAGAGCTGATGGAAACCCAGGGCCTTCTTGACACATCTCAGAATCCACTCTCTTTCGTTATGTAAATCCATAAAGCCAAAGGGGAAGAGCAAAAGGAACCCTGTGTAGAAAATGCACAGAAAAGGAAGAGGCCCCTTGTTGCCTGTATTTGTCAGTGGTATGAATTGCTATAAAGGAAAGGAACTGTTAGAATTGCCATTAAGAGTAATGCAAAAGCCGCAATTACCTTTGCACCAACCTGATAGCTAAAGAAGCCAAAGAAATCCCGATGTGTTATGAAGTACCTTCCTGCCACCTTTGGTGGTGGCAGGGAACGTAAGCATTAGATTATGAGAGGAGAAAATACATTGCACTATTTTGCCTCTCTAAGATCAGTTCTAGAGAAGCAGTTCCAAATCTGAAGATGTGGAAATATCATTGATTTTTTAATACTTAACAAACATTTTAATGTTTTGAATTTACAGCAGGCTTTTTTTCTACCTCCAGAGTGCCCGGCTTGTCTGTTATGAGAGCCTCTTTTGCTATAGAATGTAACAACAATGTTGTACTGAATGTGAATTCCTTGAAATTATGTTCTACTTTCACCAACATTAGCTCTTTTGATTCCACACAGCAATCCTTTCCAGAACAGAACAGATAGTCTTGTTATTTCTGGTTAGGAGGCAGGGATGCAGTGGCTTGCCGAGGTTGAATGAGGTCACATAGTGAGTGGGCGTCCTTGGTCACATGGTCAGGGCGCTTCTCCTCATCATCATGCACCTGTGCTTTCCAGGTGGTAGAAGGCATAGTTTCCGGAGCCTCGCTTAAGCAGCCTGTCTCTTACATATTCCTCCGTGACCTTACCGCTAGAGTTAAGTGATTTCTTCTGCTCTCTATTCCCCTGGGATCTCCTGAATGCCCCTGTTCCATTTCGGTGCATTTTTTGTTCATTTGACAGTCTTTCCCAATAGAGTATTACCTCGGGAAGGGAGAAACACGGCTTTCTTCATGACTTTATCCTCAGGGCCTGGCACAGAGTAAGGTCTTAATACATTTCTGTGAAATGAATGAATAAAATTTGCTTGGAAGCATTAAAAATACCCATAGAATTTGAAGAAGAGAAGGAAAAAAGTGGTACCATATTTAAATATATTTTAAGTAAAATTTCAGTTATGGGTGGAAAGGAATTAGAAAGCTGTGTTTCTTGTGAGCAGTGGCCAGAGAGAATGACAGTCATTTAGTTTTCTAACAACTTAAGAAAATATTTTCATTCATTGAAATTAATTCAAAATCATAGTAAATGTAAGAAAGTAAAGACTGACAGTCTCGGTGGTTTAAATAAAAAAGTAAGTATTTTTAAAAAGCAACACATTTAATCTATTTCGTGTCCTCATTCCCAGTCATATTTTCTTTACATTGCTACTTAGAGATGTGTTACATGAATCTGAAAAATAGTCATCAAAAAATTACTTACTTTTCTGTAAGGTTAACTTTTTTATTCATTAGCTGGACCAAATTCAGCACTTTGACAACCCAGGAATTGTATGCAGGCAACTGTCTTTTAAATGGAGCTTTATCTCAACAAAAATCGACTAGGAAATGGGCTGACAAAAGATGCCTATCTCTGTGGTCTAGAGTTGGCTTCCTATTAATGCCAAATTCATACCACTTCGGAGAAATATTTTTTTTCCCTGCCAGCTTCTGTCTCCTTCTCTGTTACTTTATCTGTTTTGTTATGTGTGAATCTAGATTCTGGTTTACAAATTTTGGCTGCAATAAATAGCATCATTTCATAAACAGCTCTGAAACTTGGAATTCCTTGATACCAATATATAATGTTGTTGCTTTTTAAAGACTCGGCTACTTAGGGACAGAGTAAGAAAACAGAGTAGAAAGAAAAGAGAAAAAACTTTATATGTTATGAGTTGGTTTTTCCCTAGCCAATTATAGCATCAGTGCCTTTTTTTGGAAGGAAGGTTTCATATAAATGCTCCAGAAAACCTTAGCTGTGCAGGAGAACCTGGCTCACCCCACAAATGTTTTCAGCACCTGGACAAACATCCCACCATATTGGTTTAGAGACCCGGTAATTTTTGCCTCTTAAAAATTTGAAAGATTTACAGGCCTCTACCTAGATAATTTTAAATACAGCAGTGGAGCTTCATGTTCACCATGGTTGTTTTTTTTTTTGTTTTGCTTTTGAGACAGAGTCTCACTCTGTCACCCAGGCTGGAGTGCAGTGGCGCAATCTCGGCTCACTGCAACCTCTACCTCCTGGATTCACGCCATTCTCCTGCCTCAGCCTCCTGAGTAGCTGGGACTATGGGCGCCTGCCACCACGCTTGGCTAATTTTTTGTATTTTTAGTAGAAACGGGGTTTCACCATGTTAGCCAGGATGGTCTCGATCTCCTGACCTCGTGATGTACCCATCTCAGCCTCCCAAAGTGCTGGGATTACAGACGTGAGCCACTGTGCCGGCCCTCCATGGTTCTTTTAGGTTTTGATAACAGGAGAATTTTAAGATCTCATTCTAAGTGATTCTAAGAAGTAATTATTGGATTGTTGATTCATGCACTATAATGCCCCTTAGCTTCTTAAAAGTTACATAAGTATTTCTCTTGTATTTAGCTAAGATTTTCAAATGAATGAGCAGTACAAGGAGCTAGTGTATATAAAATTACTGCTGACTCCTCTCACTACTACTTCCTTATAACACGGGCCTACTTTTGAGAAGCTGGACTGTGGCTGGCTTGGGTTGGCTCACTTGTGTCACCCAAAAGTGCAGTGATGGAGCTGGGATAAATTGAAAGGCAGAGGGAATCATTATTACTCTTCTGTGGGATAAAGGAAATGAAAATTTAAATAGGCATGAATAACCTCTAGCTATACGAAGATCTGTAGTTTTCAAACTGGACATACAGACATTGTCCATTAACTGATTTATACATTCAGTTATAAGGAGTTGCTCTCAAGTTCCCTGGAGGATGATAGTTATTACTTTCACTTGGATCAGCCCTGATGCCTTGGTTATTAATGCTCATTGAGTGAAATTAGGTCATTTGAATATCTGGCTAAAACCAGTGACAAATAAGACAAAAGAAAGAAGTTAAGTTTCAGAAAACTATTAGCGTGTACTTCAGACTTGTACATAGGACTCTAGTGCATTGAGTGCCCCAGGTGTGTTACACAAAATGCTCATTACATAACATGCTTTAGGATTGCTGAAATGGTTAGGTTCTTTATGTCAAGGAAGAAATGAATTACTAGAAAAATGAATTTTAAAGAATACTTTCATGAAAGTAAGGGATTCATTTCTTAGGAGAAAAATATGTAGAAATAACTAATGGAAATGGAATATATATGTGGGATATAAATATGCCTGAATTAAAACAAAGACAGCAGATTATTTTTACCACCATTGAGCAAGCCCACTGGGAGCAGGGAAGAGTTAATGATTCATAGAGAACTTTAAAACCCGTTATGAGAAGGTATACTTCCTATCAGAAAACACTGAGAGTAGGCTGGGTGCCATGGCTCACACCTGTAATCCCAGCACTTTGGGAGGCCGAGGCAGGTGGATCACTTGAGGTCAGGAGTTCGAGATCAGCCTGGCCAGTCTGGTGAAATGCCATCTTTACTAAAAATAAAAAAATTAGCTTGGTGTGGTGGTGCACACCTGTAATCCCAGCTACTCAAGAGGCTGAGGCGAGAGAATTGCTTGAACCAGAGAGGTGGAGGTTGCAGTGAACTGAGATCATACCACTGCACTCCAGCCTGGGCAACAGAGCAAGATTCCATCTCAAAAAAATAAATAAATAAATAAATAAAAAGAAGAAAACACTGAGAGTTCTGATGGAATATTTCAAGAAAGGAAATACATATTTATGGAAGTAGGGGAATAATTCAGGGGGTAAATTTCCATTTGATGGAAAACTTGAACATAAAAGAACGTGCAGAAGACTGTGTTTTAGTAACCCAGAAATGAGTTAGACCACAGGGCCAGTGTTATGTATATACTATGTATCAAAACGGAGATATGTCAAATGTATCCCAGAGATGTAAAATAGGGAGCTGGAAACATGAATCACTAATGATTATGGATTCTTAGAAAAGAGTGATAATTGGGAAGACAGGAGTACGAAGACAATGAGATTGATATTCCCTCCATTTCATTTTTTGCTTTTTTTGGAATATCCAAATGGTGGCATCCTTTTGGATGCCAAGAGTAGGCCCTCTGTGTACTTCATGGTAAATGCCTTTTTATCTGTCTGTAGTAGACTGTAAGATCCTTGAAATTTGTTTGTTATTTTCATCTTTGTATTTCCAGCTCTGTGGGACAGGGCAAGCCTGTTGTATAGCACACAAGCAATGCATGTTACTGAAATGGATCAATTATTGATGAGTAAATATTGGCTGAATGAAAAGAGTGCATGAAGATGGAGGTGGAGGATGCCTGACAATATCAGCAACAGCTTCTCAGGCAGAAGCCTCCATCCAGCCTTAAGGCACATCCAAATTTAATAAATAGAGACAAGCAGGGGAGCCGGGAATGAGGAGAAAATTAGTTGCAAGAAAATCTGAAAATGATTGTCAATGAATTTCTTTATGAGTTCTTCAGTTTCCTAATCAAGAATTATGCCGAGAGCATGAAAAATGGTTTGGTGGGGTAAGGGAGGAGTCAGATAATTTATTCTCTGTTTAGAAGATGTCTAAGTTAAGCATTAAACCCTAAACACAGTGTAACAGTAATTGGATTTTTGTCAGAGAAAGATGGCCCTAGGGAAAGAAGGGTGGCCTTAGTATGGTAGATTTGGTGGATTGGAGCAGACTGCGAGGAGTAAGTCAAGGGCTTGCCAAGGATAGTAAACATGTTGGAGAAGTTTGTTAGCCATGAAAAGAGCTGAAGCAGTCTTTCGAGAACCTTAAAATTTCCATACTCTTCCTGAAGTTTGTATTTTAAAATAATAGCTTTTCAGAATGTAAAATCATAATGTCACCGCACTTCTTCACATTATTCATTTCCCACCCCTGAGATCCAGATGTAGCTTGGGTAGGCAGAGGGTTGCGATCTGCATATCCCACCCCTCTTTTCACCTGGACATCAGTGGACTAGGGACAATTCCGATGGTACCTGGGAACTGCCATGGTGCACTCTGCATTTATCATGTGCAAGGATGGAGAGGAGATGAGGCGAGTGATCTCTGGGGCAGCGAAAAGGGAGAAATTAGTGTTGACGGGGAAACAGCAAGTGTTTACTTGTTGTGGAACCAAGTTATTTAGCTTTTAAGAAAGCAGTCATTATACTGATGTAATAATGGCTTTTTATTGTGAGTTGTCAACAGACAGTAATAACTTTTAATGAGGCCTCTAAAATAAGACCTTTATGTTACCCATGTGTTTGGATTACTGTGATCCATTATTCTAACCTCTATTTTTATTTCCCTCTTACATTGTGATTTATTATGTTTGGGGATTTAGTGATTAATTCCTTAGAGAGTCAATTTGGAGCTTAAACTAGTGTTTTAACTTTTATTACTGCTCATTTAAATGATTTCCTGTTTGCTAAATTTGGGAGAGATGAAAATAACTTATTTTAACCATCAGAAATTGGAAGAAAGGAGTAACGAGTTTTTCACTTAAGAGAGTGGTCAGTGACTGAGAAGTTGCCAGTTGAATTGTGTTGACAAGTGAGATTTGTGTGAGTCCCCTAAGAATGCAACAAGAACATAATAAGCATATAAAAGCCATGGATTGTGTGGATGAAGGAGTAGTCTGGGAATGCAAGAGGAATGGCAATTAGCATATGTTGAAATTACTGTCCCAGAGAAACACAGGCATCCTTACAATATATGTGCTGAAATCGTCTGCCCCTAAAAGATGAAACTCAGGAGAATAGTCCTGGGAGATACAGAAAGAATAATCTTTGGAAGTATGTCTTTTTGAAAAAATTTGCTTATCAGTGAATTATAGAGATGTGATAAATCATGCTTTGTAATGATATCATGAACAATCCCTGGTTCGTTGGGTTTCTTGCTATTTTGCTGTAATTCCAGGTCATCCTCAGTGCCTGATGTTTCTTAAATGAGTTTCCGATTTGCTTCATTTGTTCCCTTCTCCACGTCTCTGCTCTACTTACCACGAGCAGTCAATTGTGTCCCACTTGGATTTTCAGATAGCAAGTTTTGTGAACAAGTCAGCCATAGACATCTCGATCCTGCAGCGGTCCTTGGCCATTTTGGAGTCGATGGTGCTCAATAGCCATGACCTCTACCAGAAAGTGGCGCAGGAGATCACCATTGGCCAGCTCATTCCACACCTGCAAGGGTAAGCATGCTGAGATGCTCTGGGGAGGAGAAATGCTTCAGGAAGATGGCCACGGTGATGCACTGGGAAACATTTTGTCTTTTTATAGTTTGGTTAAATGTATAGAAAAAAAAAATCTCAATTTGGCATATAACCAAACCATGTGTCACACTGGAATGGCATGGTTACTTTCCCTTGGCCCCTGTGCCTCACTGAACTCCAGGCTGGTTCTTGGCACTGCCTGTCCCCACACCTGGCCCTTGGTAAGCTCTCAATTTTAATGCATATTGGTAGATATTGGCAGAGTTTTACTTTTAAGAAGGTAAAACAGGATGATTTGTTCTCGTAAGTTCTCTTTCCTAAACCATCTAAGTTAATGTTTTCTGTGATATAATGAGTCTTTTCATAGTTAATTAGAAATGTAATGTTATGCCTTTTGCCAGGAATTTTAAAGGCAGGCTTCTTTCTTAGTTATGCTCAAGGTGATTCTAGTGAGCTGCTTCTTTTGTATTTTATAATAAAATAAAGGTTTTTTTTTTTTTTTCTAGTGGCTTGAGCTATAAAATGGAAGTAAGATAGCTGCCTCTGCAGCCTGCAGTCTTTGAGGCATTTTTCCCCTTCTTTCCTCCCTTAGGTAACTAGGAAGCTTGTCTCTGATACCATCAACCTGAGGAGGACTCTATTGTACAGTGCTACTTTAGAAATTAAAGTATTTTGGCTTGCAGTGATAATAAACATTGTGGGGTACCTTGTAGAATCCAGAAATGACATAAGTAGCTAAGCCTTGAGAAGGAGAGAAACCATGGCTTCCCTGGAGTCCTCAGCAGATGGCCTTTTCTCTAGCATTTTGGTTGGCACTACAATGACCCAACTCCCACTAACTCTTGCCCCGGTCCATTAGGTCACAATTCTCAAGAGGAAACCCAGTTGGCCCATTTGGGTTGGTGGTGCAGGGTGGGAATGGTTCTCTGAAATGTTAACAGTTGTGTTTATAATATAAACTACCAAAGTAGATTATATTAGATATTTTTTTCATTTGGAGGTGGGAGGATGACCAGCATTTAAAATTTAAGTCACAGAAGCTGAGGATTGTGGTGGCCTCAGTGATTGTGACCTCAGAATCATAATTCTTCAAAATGATGATAATGTAGATAGCTTCTCTAGAAATAAGAGCAGTTTCACATTTCCTTTGAGTGTGAACTGTATTAATTTATATACTTTGTCTTTTCTGGGAATCTCAAAGGCACACATCTTCATCCCGAAGCACATTACCAAAGTGAAGAGTTTATTCTCCAAGTACTGTGCTAAGGATTTTATATGCATAATCTCATTTTATCGTCACAGCAATCCCATGAAATAAGTGTGTCTAACCCCACGTTGTAGATGAGGTAACTGTGCCTTGGGGGATACCCATGAACTTGTCCAAGGTCTCAGCCAGCCTGTGATGAACTGGGCTTTGCACCCTATGCTGGCCTGGTTCGAAGCTCCACTTCTGTCTCACTGGCCTGATAAGTTATTCCTAAATGTAGCTCATAAGTCACTCTTTGTTTATGCTTCGAGTCTTCCTTATTTACTGTTTACCACATGCCTTACATTAGAGCTTTGTTTCATTTATTATTTCTGGTTGCTTTCCAGTGAAAATGAGATTTATAAACAAACACCCATTCTTTTTGTTATTTAAATGTTTATATTTGGAAATAGATTTTTAGAATATGTAATAGAGCCACCCAATTAGCCCAAGAACGTAGAGACATCTGAAGCTACTCCCTGATATATTTCTTGTATCAGACAGAAAATTACACATGTGTACACACACACACATACATACATACATACAAACAACTATTACTAGTAGTACATCAATTACAACATTCCCTAGGTTTATGCTTTTAATCTGAATGAGAGAGAAGGCTGCCTGTATTTCTGGGCATTCTGCACTGACCAGTGTACTGTCAGCTAGTAATAGTAGTTGTATATTTACCGCCTTGTGATGTTTGAAATGCATTCTCAGTGCTAAATGCATTTTCTAGGTCCTACCTTTGTCTCTCACTTGTTTTTGGGAGAGGAGGCTGATTTTGGGGCTTTTCATGGTTTGACCCAGGGCTAGTCTCTTCTAACTTTGTGTTCTGATTTTCTGAATTGTTCTGTATCTTTACAGGTCAGATCAAGAAATCCAAACCTATACTATTGCAGTGATTAATGCACTTTTCCTGAAGGCTCCTGATGACAGGAGGCAGGTAAGTTGCATTTCTTTAGTCTAGTGGCTGTGTCAGGGCTAGGAACTTTGTGTGCGGAGAACGCCCTCTCCTTCCATCCGGGAACTCATTGGGCCACTCTGCTGTCCTGGCTGCATATGGACTCTCCACAGCAGCTATGTTCTGCTGCACAGCTGGCCCACTGGGGTCCTTCCCAAGTCCAGGGGCAAGTGGGTAGAGACGGGTAAGCCCTTGACTGACGAGGGATGCTAGGAGCGTCCCAGCAATAGAGCCTTCTCATGAAATAAAATGCAACCTGGAAGACCAGATGTACAAAGGTGGAAACGCTGCTGCTGTGGTGGAGGCGGAGTTAGGAGTCCCCGCGACCTACTCTCCTTTCCTGGGATGCTCACTAGGGTGAGGGAAGTGCAGTCCTCATTTTCTGGATCAGGAAAGGGAGACCCTGAGAGATGCCATGTTTTTCCCAGGGAGGGAGGCGATAGAAGGTGAGAGGACAGGAGGGATAATATGCAGATGGCTGCTCCTGGTGGATAGAACTGCATTCACATGTCAGATGGGCTCCTTGCTTGGTGAGATTACTTATTTCTGTGTGTGGATGTGGCAGGGAAAATGGAGCCATCTCTTTCCTCTCCTCTGTATAAAAAAAAAAAAAAAACAGGCGCAGTGGCTCACACCTGTAGTCCCAGCCCTTTGGAAAGCCAAGGTAGGCAGATCATTTGAGGTCAGGAAGCTGAGACTAGCTTTGTCAATATGGCAAAACCCCAACTCTACTAAATATACAAAAATTAGCCGGGCTGTTTTACAGCCGTGATGGTACACGCCGGTAATCCCAGCTACTTGGTAGGCTGAGGCAGGAGAATCACTTGAACCTGGGAGGCAGAGGTTGCGATGAGCTGACATCACACTACTGCACTCCAGCTTGGGCGACAGAGCGAGACTGTCTTTTAAAAAAAAGAGGAAGGAACCCCTTAATGTACATACATAGAACCTCTCCTTTGATGGTGTCCTTTGTCTGTAGATCCTTTATTTCTTCACGAAGGAAAGGAGCATTACAGAGGGGACGTGAAGGAGTAGAATTTTGCCTTGTCTTAGAATTTAGCTCACACCTCAAAATCCATTCATGTTTTTTTCAATCAATGTGTCATGTAATATGTTACCCTGGTCACAGTTTCCTTCCTTAAAAAAGATGGGTGGAAATATGAGCTCTTTTCACCCACTTAGAAACTATGCTGGGGAGCTCGATGGCAGTTGCTAGTGAGTTCGTTTAGAAGAAATTAGAAAGCGAACCTGCTACTGAACCATGACAAGAATTTTTGGATTTTATTTTAGTTTTTAATTGCCAAGGATTTTAAACCTCGGTGACTAAACATGACGGGTTCTGGTTTGTTTTCCATTTAGAATTTCTTACTCATCCCCGGGGGGCTGTGTCTGCACAAGGAGTGGTGTCACTTAATAGTTTCCCGGACGTTTGATTTGGTGTTCGCTGGAACTAGGTGGAGGTGCCTGCCCTCCACAAGCCTGTGGTGGGGATGCTGTTACCCTGGCTGGATTTTTAGGAGTGGCTTTGCAGATCTGAGGTGAAATCACGGATAGGGCTGCTTCTGTGATATTTTAGTTTATATACCGAACTCATCATAACTCCCAAGCAGCCCGGAAGTTGGAAGCTCTCACTGTGTATATCCACAAGCTTGACGTGGGCATTGGAGGAACTGGGTCCTTCTGCTGGCCAGACCAGGGACTTCTGGCCCAGCCACATGGTAGCTGAGTGTAGCATGTGGGGTCAGGAAGGCTGCATTCTGATCTCAACTCTTGGAAGTTTCCTTTCCTTTCTCCGTCTGTGAAAGAAGAAGATGGATTAGAGGAGGTGAAAGTTCATGCCCACTCAAAAGGCTGTTTCACTTGGATCTCTGAATCTAGACATGAATAAAATGCATACTGCATCTTATTTTATACCAAGCACTACTGTTCATTTGTTAAATTGGACTCTCATGACCATGGACAAATAGGGAATTTCAGGACATTGCTGATAATGGTAATATAATGGAATGTCGACTTAAGATTAGGTTTGGATTTTGTGAACCAAGTCTTTCTTTGAAAACTATGCAACATAGGCTGACAGGAAACAGTTTGGCTATATATTATTCTAATAAACTACCGCAAAGAGTAATAAACCACCTCAAAGAGTAGTCTAATGACCTTAAACCATTTAAGAAAAGATTCCAACTAAGAAAGACTGTATATAATTCAGCAGAAATTTATGAAGTATTATATGACTCAATCAAGCTCTAAAAATAGCTACAAGGTATTTAATTGACTTGCCCATGGAAAAGTGATGTGGACTTCATAAACTATAAACTCTTGAAATTAAGAGTGTTGTTCATCAAAATAAAGGGAGTATCATGATTTTTAAATTTTAAAAAAATTGAGTCAGTAGCGAGATAGCTCTAAAAAGGGATTTTAGGTTCATAATGAAGAAAAGTTTGTTGGATATTATTTTCAGAAGGTCAGTAGAGGCCTGTAAAGCAGAAGACTGAGCTAACTGGTAATATCACGTAGGTTGCTGTGGATTTATATTAACAGCTGAGCGTGTACGCCTTAGTCTGGGCTCTATTTTCTAAGTTTCAGCTGGCCTGAATTTGACATTGGCATTGTTGGCATATGTTCTGAAAAATTAAAAGTTCTGAATTTTGGCAAATAGAAAATTGACCAAAGTCAGCCATCAGTGATAATATTATTGAGAGTCTGGCATGTGCCAGGCAGTGCTCAGTATTTTGTATTACATTATTTCATTTTATTCTCATATTCAGAGAAAGCCACATTATTTCTGTTTTATAAGTAAGGAAATTGAGACTCAAAGGGAGTAAAGAACTTGACCAGGTTACTGAGTGGGTAAGAATCAGAGTTCGAGTCCCAACCTTATCCCTGCTTTTACCTGCAAAGCATCCCATCCAACACCTGTCAAAGAGGTGTCACTCACAGAATTCCCCTGTGTTTGCCAAGTAAACAGCTTCCCGAAGCCTGGATAACGCCAAGCCCATTTTCTCACTCCAATTAGATTGAAATGTAATCTAAACATGTATTTACTGCATTTGCAGGAACACTATTTTTTGTTTGTTTTTGTTGGTTTTGTTTTGTTTTATCTGTTTAAAGCCTTAGAACTGTTGCTTTTTTTGAGGGTGCCTGATTCTACTTCAGTCAAATACTTTTTTAAAATTTCATCTTCTTTTTTTGACTTGGGCCAGACACATTCATAGGACTCCATTATCTGGCTTTTCTTGGAATTTGGAATGCTTTTAAACACTTATACCCTATTTCTGCTGTTACTGAAAAAAATGCCCCCACTGTCAGAAGGACCTGTGCTATTTTTTCCTTTGCATCCGTGAAGTAGGCCTTACTGAGAGAGGCCTGTGCTGGGACCTAGGGTAAATAAAGCTTCTTTCTCTGGAGAAGGGTTCCAGAGGGTCTAGGGTTCCCCCAGGGGTGGAGGCCTTGCTTTCCCCTGCCTCTGGGATGTAGGAGATTCTCTGTTTCCTGGCACAAATGGAGGGAAGGGCTGTGCTAGTTTTGTCGGGGAGGGGGTTGCTGTTAGGTGGGCAAATGCATCTTTTTGTTTACAACTTTCACCATTATTCAGTTCACTGTTTCAATGGCAAATACGTTGGTGAGATCCCTTCCAAATTTCTCTACAAATATTTTTATACTTTGGATAAGCACTATTTAAAAAACTTGTTAGTTAAAAGATTTGGTAGAAAAATCAGAAAATACTAACACAAAAGGAAGAAGTTTGAAAGATTCCTGTAATTATATTCCCAGAGGCAAAACCACTGCAATTATTTACAACTCTTGTGACTTTCATGGTGCTACTTCCCTGTTTGTTCTGTGCAAAAATTCTCCTAATACATCATTTTTTTTCCCACCAAATGTGAGCATACTACATGCAGTGTAGTTTTTCTAAACTGCTTTTGAAACTAAACAATATTTTGTGGACATCTTTCCATGTCAGTATATCTGGATTCATATTTGTATCTATCTATATACTTTTACATAATTTTAATACTATAAAATATTCCCCATGGATTCTCACATTTACTCCAACAATTCCTTACTATTAGACTAAGAAATGGAGGCATGGATATTTCTATTTTCTTTTTGACCAAGCTGCTGTTCCTTAGGAGAATAGTGTAAAATATTTATTTGTTATTTTATCAAGCATTTATTGTCTTCTAGGTGTTAGACATTGTTCTTTGGGCTTGGAATACAAAAAAGAAAGTTTCTGCTCATGAGGGACCTACAGCTTATGTAGACAATAAACATTGTAAACAGATAACCACAATGATTTCTTTAGTAGAAATTGGACATACATTGTCCTTTCTAACTTTAAATTTTATAAACTGATAGGCAAACATAGGAACAGAAATTTTGTTTCTGTTTTATTTATGAGCAATAAGTTCATGTTTTAAAGAAATTAAAACAGCTATAGGATCCTTTGAAGCTTTTACTTGACATCTGGCCTAGAAGAAACAAAAAAACCGCCACCAGTGGGCCTTTCTGTGAAGATTGGGAGGAAAGCACTGCTTTCTATGCCTAGTGGAAGGGAAGGTTCCTTCTAGGTTACCATTTGACTTTTTTCTCAATGCGTCATTGCTCCTGCTTTCTTGTTTTCAAGAGCATGGAAGAAGACCTAGTATTGGATTTTGACTTGAGGGTCATCTAGCTTTTTTGTCACCTTACAGTATTTAAGCACTTTTCAATGCAGTGGGTCAGCAGGGGCATTCAAATAAAGTGGTCAACCTCTAACAGAGTCCTCTGAATTTCCATCCCTTCTTCTCTCCTGCTTGCTTTCCTTTCTGTGGTGGCGATGACGCCGTTAGGTTGATGTAGAGAGCAATGTTGACATCCTTGATTGTCCTCTGACTGTAAGTCACCCACGTTCCCTTTGTCAGCGTAAAGTGGGCCCTGCTCTCCCGTGCTGCTCCCGTCTACCCCTGCTTGTATGCCCCCCTCAGAAATCTCCCCCACCCCCATGTTCTTGGTTCTCTTTGCTTTCTGCAAATTTGTTTTCACCTTGGTAGAAATCATGGTTCTGTGTTTAAACCATAGCTTAGTTTCTTCTCTACTCAGTAAGAGCAGCAACACCAAAAACACCCCCTACCACAAAACAACAATCAAGTGTCTTCCTGAATATGAGCAGTATTTTTACTTTAAAATGTGTGCTCCAAGACTGTGCTTAATATGTTATTTTCCCTTAGCCTCTACTTGTCAATATTTATAAAAGGAGTCTGTGCATCATTTCCTTTAATAAAATCACCCTTGAATCCTCCATGCCACTCAAGAGATGCCAAGGCATGAAACACAACCTGTAGAAATCAGGCCTTGCAGAGCTCAGTGAGTGTAGACTCTAGAGCTTTGCATCACCCAGATATTTGCCCTTCACTTAAACTCCACTCAGATCACTTATGTAGCCTGGTATATGTATTACTCACTCTTGGGTTTTGCACAGATTAAGATGAAATGACTTTTAGAAGATACTGGAATCTCCTTGCTACAGGCATGTGTTGCCTAATAAAACCTTTCTGCACATACGTAGTCTAATAAAAGATGATGAGGCTTTCTAATAGAGAACGATTGCTTTGTTTGGAGTGCCTGATTTTATTTAGCACCCACCTTTTCTGGAAGGAAGAAATTCCCAAAGAAGAGAATTTTGCAGGTGCCAGATATATTTCCTTTCCTTTTGGACATGGCTTTTACATTCTAAATGGAACAGTCAAAAAGAAAATAATTTGAATACTGCTGCCTGTTTGAGTTCATTATTTCATACGAAATACTGCTGATATACAGTTACGAAGCACACCCCAGGGTAAAGTCATTTTTGGCCATGTCGAAATGTAGCTTTCTAACCTAAGCCTTTGTGTGGGCGTGTTTTTCTTCCACAGGAGATGGCGAATATTTTGGCTCAGAAGCAATTGCGTTCCATCATTTTAACAGTGAGTACCTATGTGCTATGACCTCTTTGTGGGGGAGGAGTGGCCTGGTGCATTTATTAATCTCTTCTTTTGGCTTCAATCTGTGGTTTGTTCTGTGACTTGCTTCTGTGGTGAAGCAGTAGGAACTCTAAAGAAGGAAAAAGTGAGTTTTTGGAATTGAAGTAAATAAAGTCTTTCCCACAGGAATTGCCTCATTGGATCAGAGGGAGGGGTTTCTGGAACTGCTCTGGAGAGAGAGGAAGGGGGAAGGCATTCTGGCAGGAAGGATTGGATAGCTCTCTCAGTGGGGCAGCTTAGGGAGGTCAGGGCTTAAGAGATTCACCCTGATGAGGTTTTGCTCTTTTAATGAGAAAGCTAGCTGTAAACATATCAGGTACCAAGAGAAGTCCTGAGATGTTGAACATCAGTTTTGGGGCCCCCTGGCAAGAGAGAGGAAGGAAAGATAAAGATGGGAGCCACTCATTCGCTGCAATGCAAAATGACCTTAAACATTGGTGGAAAAAAAAGCCCTAAGGTGTCACCTTGTAAATGTTCAGAAATAAACCAAGTAACAAGATTTCCTGAGGCCTTACCCGCGATTTGACTTAACAGCTACTTGAAAGAAGCAGGTTGATTGATTGCCCTGCTTACAAAAAAGAAAAAAAAAAAAAGGAAAAGAAAAGAAAGAAAAAGAAGAATTTCTTTTTGTGTGATTCCAAAGAGCAGTTCAGCAAGCTTACAGTTAAAAACACTTGGTCCTCAAATGCAGGTTTTAGCATTATTTGGGTATGGTGAGGCCAACAGATCAGGAGGTGGCTGGCATTGAAAAGAAAAGTTTGTTAATTATAGTTCCCCAAAGGAGGGGGCATGCCATGCCACTGGGGGATTGGGGGGGGAGGGGAAGCTCCTGAGTCGGGAGGCAGGGAAGGCCCAGGGAGGTCTGGGCGAGAGCCCTTACTGTGGTTTTTGAGGGAAGGGACAAGTGAGGCCAGGTAAGCTGGCTGAGCAGGTTTAGGATTGGCTAGTTTGAATAATTTCAGTGGGCTGTGGAGTTTATGGGCTGTCTCTAGTTGTCTGGTACCTGGCCCTGGGTGGTTAGGGCAGGAGAATAGCGATCCTAAGAGTAGGAGCCAGAGCTTGTATAGGAGTGGGGTGTGGTTGCCAAGGCTCTGGACTGGTTCATTTGCATATGAAAGGAGTCATTTATTATCTCTAGGAATTGGCTAGATCTGGGAGGGGCAGTCTCTCCAGGGTCAACAAGGTCCCAGATGTCAAAACACCAAAAACAAGTGGCTTATACACACACACACACACACACACACACACACACACACACACTATCTCCCCCCCCCCGCCCCACCTATGCAAGTAAGCCATCAAAAATTAATGTTGAAAATAAGTGTTCTAGATCCCAAAGCCAGTGGTAATGACTGCAGTTTGTGACCAAGTTAGTTCGATTTTAAACTTCCTGGCTGTCAAGGATGACATGAAACATATGAGTATAATTTTCATTGTTTGATAAAAAGAGGTCCCCCAGTTCTTCGGGAAACATAAAACTTTTCCCTCTGGAACTGAAATCTGAAATGAATCTTGGGAGAGCATCTTAATACATCTAGGTCCAACTGTGGTTTTGGAAGTGCAGAAGTATTCATAATTGCTGTCCTTCTTTATATTGGCTCTCATTATAAAGCTGCAGCATCAATGTATAGCTCAGTGGCTTCATATTACCTTGATGTGGCACTCAGGGTTAGAATGCCCTGAGAAATGAGTGGCATTAATGACTGTGGCCACCCTGTCTCAGAAATCAACATCTCTTCTTTTATGAGATGTTGATGGCTGAAGTTTGAGGTTGGTACTCTCCTGCAAGAACTTGCAGTGCAGTACTTTCGAGTTGCTAAGAAAAGAGATACCCACACACTTTGGATACTAAGTGTGTGCTATGAGTTAACATACTATTCTGAAGATTGGAGGATAAGGGGTTTGATTTGCTCCTAACCATCCTGTTGTTTAGCTTCCCTGCTTCCCATAATTTTGGTTCGGTGACTTGGTATTCTCTGATTTCTCCCTGTCCTCTTTCTTCTACTCCTCAATCTTCTCTCACCCCTCCTTCTTTAACTGGCTGTTTCAACATGGCACTAACAGCTAGGGTGTGGATTGCAGGTGGATGCCAGGTTGAGAGGCACCCAGGCAGCACTCTAAGGACCTAGACTTCCTCCAGTCCTGGAGGAAGATCATTTTTCTCTACAGTGGGGAACTTTGTCATTTACTGAATAGCCACTTAGAAGTTGGTTTGCAGCAGTCTACCCAGGAGCAAGTATAGATTTCCAAGAGAATTGGTCTTCCAGATAGCAAGGCGTGACTGGGGCTAACATTTGAAATAACTGATGTGATGGGTTGTTTCACCACATTGATCCGTTGTTTGGCATTTTTAATGTACAGCCAGAATTTGTGTTGAAAAGGCTGTGTGTTAGTCCCAAATGCTGAATGTTCAGTTGGTGGCAGCTGTCCCATTTCTGGGCGGGGGTGAGGGGGTTGGGGGTGGACCTATCTAGTCTTCCTGTCCTGCCACTCCTTGTATGTTCTGTTTTCAGTTCTGTTTCTATGGGGAAGAGTCATTTTATCTTTCATTTAATTGTTAACAGTGAGTAAAGAAATTCACGAGCTTTTGCTGTCTGCTTTTGATGGTAGACATCCTTATGTAGCTCCCACAGTGGATTAACACTTGATGGGTATTTTGCTTTTGTGTGTTCCTTGTGAAACTTTTCCCCGTTTTGAAGTGGGCTCACCTGTCAGACAGTCGTAGGGTAAGATAATGGCAAGATTGCTTCCTATGGGTATGCACCATGGGTTTTTCTGCTGTATGTGACAGATGCTTCCATTATAGAAATCCACACCTTCTTGGTGTCTCGGAGACACCCCCATTTCAAGCACACCTTCTCTTGACTTATATGGCTGCCGTCACCAGTCCTTTTCCAGCGCTTTTCCCCTTCCACTCACGCCTGCCCACAGTAGGTTTTTCCTGGACCTTGACCTGAAGATCAGGAACCTTCCTGGGCTCTGAAATGTAAAGGAAAGCTCTGAAATTCCCTGTGCCCTCACCTACCTTTTCCATTCCTTGTACCTCCCAATAAAGACTGTGAGAGCCTACTTGAGGGTTAATTCTTGTTGTTTCCTTTTCTTTCTTTTTTAAAAAATTTCATTTGTGAACCATCTCCCTAGCATGTCATCCGAGCCCAAAGGGCCATCAACAATGAGATGGCGCATCAGCTGTATGTTCTGCAAGTGCTCACCTTTAACCTCCTGGAAGACAGGATGATGACCAAAATGGACCCCCAGGACCAGGTGAGTGCTCACTGGACAGCAGTTAAAGCACAAGACGGACAAAAAGTGACAGTAAAAGTCTTTTTTTGAGGTACCCTGCAACTAGGGAGTTTCACAGCTTGAGATGATGTCATTTTATTATCATCTCAGAACATAGGGGCATGGCTTCAAAATTAGGTGAATCCAGGATCAGAAAATATACCCAATGCATTCTTCCATTAGGCTCCAAACATGCATCTTCTGCCTTTATTGAATAAGAAAGTTTGATGTCACATGACCACAGACCTTCGCCCCTGGCCCCAAGTACGTTTAATGGTAGTAGCTTTTGAGTCAAGTTCCCAGACAACTAGGGCCTCCCAGACAACTAGGGCCACTAGGCCCCAGACAACTAGTGGCATTGATTCTACGGGGTTGAGGCAGCAATTTTCATCCTCTAGAGATCAGTGCCAAGAGCAGGGTCCCAGATTAAACCTGATTTCTGGGCCAGCATTTCTGTTGGTTGGCTGTTGGCTGTAGCTCTCTGCTAGGTCTCTTGTTGTGCATGAAAAGTTATATCTCCATTCAGAAGCCTTTGGGGACTTTTGCTGTGTGAGGGTAGGGTGAGAGGAAACAGCTGCGAGCCCTGTCATAGCACATTTTCAGCTTAAACAGTGCTGCAGCTTTGGAAAGGAAAACACTCATTATTGGCACGTGAGGGCCTGATCTGTTGCAGATGTCAACTGCGTATGTGAAGTGTGTAGCCACCGCGGCACTTCATTCATGGAGCAAGGCCATGCAGTTAAGAATGATGGAGAGGCTTTGAGAGGCAGTGAATGTGCCCCACGTTTTTGGCAAGGTGTGGTCATCCCAGGGAGAGGAGACTGTCATCTTATCACTTCTAGTGACAGAGAGCAATGCATCTTAATATTGAATGACCCTCTTTGCTTGGAAACCCTTTTAAAAATGTATTTATATGTTTATTTTATAGTGGTGGGATATGTATAACATAAAGTTTACTATTTTAACCATTCTTAAGTGTACAGTTTAGTGGCATTAAGTACATTCACATTGTTATGAAACTATCACCACCATCCATCTCCAGAACTCTTTTCATCTTGCAGAACTGAAACTCTGTACCCATTAAACACTATCTCCCCATTCCCCTGTCCTCTTAGCCCTGGTAACCACCATTCTACTTTCTGTCTATGAATTTGACTACTCCAGAGACCTCATATAATTGGAATTGGACAATATGCGTATTTCTGTGTCTGGTTTATTTCACTCAGTGTAGTATCTTCAAAGCTCATCCATATTGTAGCATCTATGGGGAATGCCATCTTTCAAAGGCTGGATAGTATCCCATTGGATGTCCATGCCACATTTTGTTCATCCATTTACCCTTGGATGGACACTTGGGTTGTTTGCACCTTTGACCCTTTCTTTCTTTTTTGTCCTGTGTTTATTTCCATGAAGTAACTTAGTGGTGTGAGGTACTTTGGGTACCTCTTACTTTGTTCCCAACTGTACGGTATCCCCAGTTTCTCTAGCTTAGCTTTCTCCAATCACGACCCTTCCATCATATCTGGGCCTCTCAGTTAAGACTGCACTGGACCATCAATATTCATGCTCCAGATGACTACTTGGCTAAGAGGACCACTGTGGAATACAGCCAGACCTGACCAGCAGGGAGACTGACAGGGGAAGACCAGTCTGCAAAGCTGTAACTTAGAACATTGGTTCTCTTTTATCTGTTTTTCTTTTGCCTGAATGCAGTGACTCATTTAGACCCCAGGGAAAGGGGGAGTTATGTAATGTCACACAATGAAAGCAGCTTTTTTCCCCTCCCTTTTCTTTCTACTCCCTGATTCCTTCAGGCTCAGAGGGACATCATATTTGAACTTCGAAGAATTGCTTTTGATGCTGAGTCTGAACCTAATAACAGCAGTGGCAGCATGGAGAAACGCAAGTCCATGTACACGCGAGATTATAAGAAACTTGGCTTCATTGTAAGTAAGCTATCTCCAGTATGCACTCCCCCTCCAGCCTCCCCGGGCCTGACCTCAGCCACATAACTGATGTCTCTTCCGAGCGTGTGGTCCTCTTGCGCTTTACAGAATAGTTTCCACATTTCCAGATGTTTAGCTGGTTTAAGCAGGATCACATGAAAATCTCTTCTGGCTTTAGTGAAATGGAATAACTTGCACAAGTGTGACTAATACTGAGTTTGTTTATTCAGTTCTGATTAAGTGTAACCAAGAGTAGTTCGGCCGGGATGCATCTCGACTTCATTAAATCTACTTCACAAGACGCTTAAGATTTGTGTTTGACTTAAGTGAATGATGGCAGCTGTGGGATGGATCTTATTATTGGGTTAGTGAGTGGATTACTTACATACATGAATTTTATATCAAAGTCAAATTGAAAGTCTCCTGAAATTTAATCATGATGACATTAACACAATTTATGTTTGCTTAAAAGGCCTCTCTTGCTATGAATTTTAATAGGTTGTCTCCTAGATTTTTTTTTTTCAGTTTGCAAATCAGAACACAGCTTGTCCCAAATATAATCCATTGTTTTTATTTCTATTTGCATTATATTCTTGATTTTATCCCCATGAAGTCTCTGAGTGACCTTAAGCTAATATCAAATTCTGCAGGTGTAAAATTGGATTTCCATTTTAATCCCCATCATAAATGGCATTACTGAGATTTTGGCTTCAGTGATTAGAAATCACCAGGCATTATTTTATAGTTTCAAATACTCTTTCCTTGGAAAAAAATATATATGCTATATATATGTGTGTGTGTGTGTATATAATGCATGTTTTATATATATGTATTTGTGCATATACATATACACAGACACACCCAAATATATGTGTATACACACAATGTATATATCTGTATATATACACACTACTAATATTTATACGTAATTTGACAAATGGTTCGTGCTTTATGTGTTATTTGAGAAGCCTTGTCTTTCATGGGAATATTTTTTGAAAATGTTTTCATATTACTTAACATGTACTGTGTTTCATTACTGATTTGTTTTTCATTATTTACATGTAATACAATGTATTTAACCAAGCCCTTTTACTAAATGATTCAATGCTTTGAAATTACCATAAGTCTGTAATTAATATCTTCAGCCTAGAATGTATGCACACCCATGCTCACATTACTAGGATAAATTTGTGGAACTGTACTTTGTATAAGATGTTTCCAAGGCTCTTGATACTGTCAAATTGCTTTCCAAACACAGAAAGTCATGCCCATTTTAACCAGCAGTGGGTCAGACTGATCATTTTTTTTAACTCTCTCCAGTAGTGTCTCTTAAACTAAAATGCCTAAAAACCTAAAAAACTAGCACTCTTAACAAGTTATCGTTTTTCTAGTGTTAGTTTTAATATGACATTTTAAATAAGAATACTTATTGAATATTCAGCTTTGCAGCTTGCCTTACAGAGGTATTCTGAAATTATTTTTATGTCATCATATTTTGTATTTCGACCTTGGCATTCCACTTTATCTTTTAGTTGAATAAGTTTTTTAAATTTTTAGCAAAAAGTGTCATGACTGGTGGAGCGGGTGAGTTTCCTGTACTTGTGTGTGTATGACTAAAAGCTCCAGGGTGGCAGTGACCTTGCTGGCAGAGCCACTCTGCCAGAGCAATGGTCCAGGGAAGGTGGATGGGGCTCACTTTCTGCCTCGCCCTCAATTCCTTCCAAGTTTTACTTTTATGTGGTAAGCAAGACGTATTGAGGTCACTTGGGAAGCTTTGCGAAATCACCCAATCTCTCTTACCCTCAAGTCATATCAAAATTACCAACGAAGAATCAGAGCATGTACATTTGGAAAATACTCTTAATTGATTCCTCTCCTGAAGGAGAGCCTGGTTCTAAGGTGCTCCTGTGACTGCAATTTTATCGTCGTCCTCCTGCCAGTGCCTGGATTTCTTCTGAGCTATGTAGAAAGTCCAAAACCTGCATTCTTTCCATGTGCTGTCCCCGGGATGCATGTGTTTCCGTCCCAGTAGTGGTTTTCCTCGGGGGTAGTTGGATCCCAGAATGCACAGTACGGAGGGACTGAGGAGAGAGGGAGGTTGTGGGATGACCATATGGAGGAAATAGGATTACTGTAGAATCTGGGTCCCTGTGAGGGGTATCTGGAATGGGAGTGTGTGCTATGAAGCATCTCCTTTTTATTTTCAGGCCCTGTTCTTACGTGAGATGACCAGGGTATTCCATGAGCCAAAATCGGAGTAAATTTGCTCAATGTAGCTCCATCTGTCTAAACATTCTTGTTAATTCCTTGTACAGTTTAGTCTTGGTGTATCTCTTAGTTTTCCCTGTCTGGGGAGTGTTCTGCTTCATGAGTACAGAATAATAGTTGTTTTTTTTTTTTTAAACAATGTTAATTGGAGGTGGTTTTAAGACCTTTAGCACTTATGAGGACTTGAAAAGTCATCCTAGAAAAAGCAAAGACCCTGAACAGAGAATAATCATAAGAAAGTGTTGGTTTTCTTTATTTTTCCATGGTTCTTTTTTTAGTTTTTGATTTTAGTTCTTCCCCTGCAACTTCTCCCAGGCCACAGTCTTGCATCAGAGAGTTAAGAAGTTGGAATGACTATTTAGTAATGATTTTGAATGCTGGAAATGATCCAACAACTTTTGACAAGCAGATATTTTCACTTTGAGTACCCAGTCAGCCAGAAATAGACAGGCCTCGGTAAACAGAACCGCATGGTCATTGCACCACCTAGAGATGGTCTTGCGAAAATGCTGAAAGCTAGCTGATGATACCAGGGTCTGGCTGCAAAATCTCTAGATGCTGTAAGCAGTCCCATGCAGAATTCTCTCTGTACTTCCCAAAGAGGAATCATCTTGCCTGTTAAACTACTTACTGAACTTTAAGGATTAATTTGAGGTTGGGATCATCTTTTGGATCACTTTGAAGAAAAGTTCAGTTCATAAGATGAAGACTGCTCTTTCTCATTTTTCTGCTCCCAAGTAGGCAATGCCCAGGAAGCATCACATGACAAGATTTTGGAGTTCACTGGGCCTAGATTTAATTTTAGCTTTTCTGCTTTTGAGCCATGGGCCAGTGGTTCAGTCATTTAACCTGTTTGGGCATGGGTTTTCTCAGCTGTGAGACTGGGCAGCATCTTTTCCATTTTGAGGTTATGGGAGGGCCCCACAGGACCGTCTGCCCACGACTAGCACAGCAGCTGGAACCGAGGTGCACTCAGCCAGTGCTACTTCCCTTTCTTCCTTTTGGAGAGAACACATCATAGAAATCATCTGCAGTCTTTTAAGTTTTCCAAGGTAAAAGGGGCCATTGCTCCAACAAGGCAAGAAGAACAGTTTATTAAAGGATAATAAACCACAGCACCTTTGAGGAGGCAGATGGGCATCACATTCCTTCTCAGCACAACATCCCAGTGGAGCAGATTTTTCTGATAAAATAATTCTAAAGTCACAATCTAGGTGGCTGAGTGGCTTGTAAGGTTAGTCATAACACAGAAAAGGTGCTTCGTCTTCTTTCTGAGAGCTCGTTTTGCTTTTTTTTTTTTTTTTTTTT
>NW_016821090.1:1057050-1076980 GCF_001698545.2 Rhinopithecus bieti
TTTTTTTTTTTTTTTTTTTTAGGTAGAGTTTTACTCTCGTCAGGTGCTCACCACCACGCCCAGCTAATTTTTTTTTATTTTTAGTAGAGACGGGTTTCACCATGTTGGTCAGGCTGGTCTCAAACTCCTCACCTCAGGTGATCTGCCCATCTCGGCCTCTCAAAGTGCTAGGATTACAAGCATGAGGCACTACCCCAACTATCTTCTAAGATCTCTGTTACTGATTTCTCTGGTTTCAAAATGGACAAGCCTTTGTAGGGCCCCTGGTGGGAAGAGACAGAGTTGTCTGCGATAATGCTGTTTTTTTTTTTTTTTTGAGACAGAGACTCGCTCTGTCACCCAGGCTGGAGTGCAGTGGCACAGTCTCTGCTCTCTGTAACCTCCACCTCCCAGGTTCAAGTGATTCTCCTGCCTCAGCATCCTGAATACCTAGGACTACAGGAGTGTGCCCCCATGCCCAGCTAATTTTTGTATTTTTAGTAGAGACGGGGTTTCGCCATGTTGGCCAGGCTGCGCTCGAACTTCTGATCCCAGGTGAACCACTCACTTTGGACTCCCAAAGTGCTGGGATTACAGGTGTGAGCCACTGTGCCCTGCCGGGATAATGCTGTTCTTAGTGGGACTTCTAAGAAAGGGCACATGGATTCCTGAGAGTAATGGAAGGCAGACCCTCACCTCTAGGATGACTTCATTTTGAGAACAGGGGAAATGCTATCTACAAACTTGTCTCTCTTGATTGTAGCCACCAAGACCTGTGCACCATGGCTTTCACACTCTGCAAAGTGTTATGTTCATGGCTAGAGCCCTTTCAGAGTTTGTCTCTGGTTTGATTTCCAGTTTGTAGCCTATTTGTGAATTTTTCCTTGTTCAGTCTAGTGGACGAGCATGAAAAAGGAGATGTCTGTAGTTCATCTTTCTGATCCTTTCTGAATCAAAGCAGATATTAAAATCAGACAAGGCTTTTTTTTCCCCCTAGCTGCTTTGTTTTCTTTTCCTTTATATTGACTGGGGAGAAAATAAGATGTTTTAAAAAAAAAAAAAATTGTTTCTAAACGATGTAATGTGTTTTAACATGAAACATTTTACAAAAGTTTTTCATAATATTTCAGGATCGTCCTGGAGGGAAAAGTGACTAAAATGTGAAGGTGGAAGAGGTTATGGGTAATGGTAAAAACATTATTTCAGAATTAAGGTTCATGTTCAAATTTTTAAGAGGATTTTCTACCTTCTTGGGTGATAGAAAATAATTACCTGTAGTTACACAAGTATAATTACACAAAATTACATATGCAGGGGTTGGTGTCATCTTAATGCAGTTTTTCACCAAATAGAGATGGCAGGGAATTAAATGAACTGCATATTTATATTTTTCGTTCTCTATCTCTGTCTCCATCCTAATACTAAGGAAGGAAACATCTTTGTCTCAATGCTACTAGGCGTCAATAGTCATTGTGAGAGTAACATTGTGAATAAGCTTGGGCTGTAGATTTGGGTTGCTGACATTGATTTCTGACTCTTCCATTCACAGGCTGAGTGACTTGGGCAAGGTACTTGACATTTTCATGTCTCTTTTTTATTCTTTAAAATGAGGGGTAGTAATTTTCTCTATCAATACGTGTGTTGTGTAGATTAAATTAGTAGACACTTGTAAGTTGTTCAGAGCAGTTCCTGCTACATAGTCTGTGAATCTAGATGCTATTATTACGATGTTATGATTGCTATTAATATTGGAACGGCACCCAGTGCTCTGACACCATGATGGATTGTGATGGCAGAATGTGAGAGCTGTAGGTTGTCCCAGGAGGGTAGTGTGAAATGCATGGTGAAAGTAACAGTTAAAGGCAAAAGAACACTGGGTGCTTAGGAAACTGCAGGTCATTTATCACGGCCAGGCCAGCATTTATGTTGCAAACAGAGACGGAAGTAGAGTTGGCTTTAGGAGTGAGGGAAAGGTTATAGAAGAATTTTAAATTCAAAGGGCTTTGCAATATACAGTCAGTCCTCATTATTCATGGATTCCATATTTGCAAATTTGCCTATTTGCTAAAATTTATTTGTAATGCCCAAATCAATATTCAAGGTGCTTTTTTAGATCATTCTTGGACAAATGCATAGTGGCAAAAAAATTTGAGTTGCCCAACTCAGATGTTCCAGCTGAAGTTGAACAAGACAGCAAGCCACCGCCCTACCTTCCTGTTTCAGCTTTCATGCTTCAAACAGGTGTCCCTTTCCCAGTCTGTCTAGGCCACGTTTTTCTCACTTTTGTGCTTCCTGCTTTCTGATGGTAATTTCAGTTTCATATGGCCCTTAAATGTAGTGCTGAAGTGCTGTTTTAGTGTTTTGAAGTGTAAGAAGGCTGTGACGTGCCACGCAGAAAAAAATACAAAAATATACGGGTTTGTTAAGCTTTGTTGAGGCAGTATAGAACTGTTGGCTGAGCATTCAATGTTAATGAATCAACAACGTATACTAAATAGGGTGTCTTTAAACAGAAACACATAAAACGAGATTATATATTCACTGGTTGGCAAAAACATTGTGATCAAAGGCTCACAGAAACAATTCTATATTGTTCCTAGGAGCAATGGTTCAGTAGTTAACCTACTTGCAGCAATATTCTAGGACACAACTACTGCAAATAAGAAGAGTCTACTGTACTGGGAAGTCCCCAGGGAGATTTTGGGCAGAAGTAAACTATAGAGAGGAGAATCCCAGAGGACCCCCATCTGTGATAAGTGGGGAGGAGAAAGTCTGCTCTTAAATGGTAATGAGAGGTGAAGCCAGCTGGGCTTGTGGGTCAGGTGAGAACTCTGTGTCTAGCTAAAGGATTGTAAACGCACCAGTAAGCACTCTGTGTCTAGTTAAAGGTTTGTAAATACACCAATCAGCACTCTGTGTCTAGCTAATTGGGTAGGGGACTTGGAGAACTTTTCTGTCTAACTAAAGGATTGTAAGTGCACCAGTCATCACTCTGTGTCTAGCTAAAGGTTTGTAAATGCACCAATCAACACTCTGTCAAAACAGACCAATCAGCACTCTGTAAAACGGACCAATCAGCATTCTGTAAAATGGACCAATCTGTTCTCTGTAAAGTGGATCAATTGGCACTATGTGGGTGGGGCCAAATAAGGGAATAAAAGCAGGCCACCCGAGCCAGAAGTGGCAACCAGCTCGGGTCCCCATCCATGCTGTGGAAGCTTTGTTCTTTCGCTCTTTGCAATAAATCTTACTGCTGCTCACTCTTTGGGTCCGTGCCGCCTTTATGAGCTGTAACTCACTGCAAAGGTCTGCAGCTTCACTCCTGAAGTCAGCGAGACCATGAACCCACCAGAAGGAAGAAATTCTGGACACATCCAAACATTAGAAGGAATAAACTCTGGACACACCATCTTTAAGAACTGTAACACTCACCGTGAGGGTCTGTGGCTTCATTCTTGAAGTCAGTGAGACCAAGATCCCAGCAATTCTGGACACATTTTGGTGACCCAGATGGGACCATCACCTGTCGCCAAGTGGTGAGAGTATTGCCTATCGCCAAGCGGTGAGTACCATTGGACCCCTTTCGCTTGCTATTCTGTTCTATTTTTCCTTAGAATCCAGGGGCTAAATACCGGGCACCTGTTGTCCAGTTAAAAGCAACTAACATGGCCACTGGACTAAAGACACAGCTGTCAGGCTTTCTGGGAAAGGGTTCTCTAGCAACCCCTGACTCTTCGGAGTTGGGAATGTTGGTTTGCCTGGAACCAGCTCCCGCTTTTCCTGTACTTCTGGGCTGAGCCAGGGGTCAACAGAGAGGAAAGCCATGCAGCTTTGGGATCCCGACAGCAAGTTGGTCGACCCTGCGGCCATGAGCAGAACTCTCAAAGGCATATCGCCCAAGCGAGACTCACCCATCTATCCTATCTATCCTGACCCTTGCCCCCTAGGTCCTAACGCCCGCCAGACAAACTTCCTGTCACCTCTCTTCTCCGAGGCAAGTCCCACGTCTGAAAAACCACTGTCTCTGGTGCTTTTCTACTTTCTCGTATAAGAATGATTTCTAGTATAAACTCCAGGACTCTGTTACCTTCTTTAGGCACCCGGGCTTACCAGTCAGAAGGACATAATTTTTGCACAAATCCCCGTTGTAGAGGGGGCTATCTGGAATTTTAGGATCCCTCCTCAGACAGGCAGGCCTAAGAGAAGCTATTCCCGAAGCTACGATATGGGGAGCCTCAGAAATTGTATCTTTCCTGTTCATATAAGTGAGGACAAAAGGCATCACTCTTCCAACTCTGGAGAGCCCTTCCCTCCCTCAGGGTATGGCCGTCCACTTCATTTTGGGGGCATAACATCTTTATAGGACATGGGTAAGGTCCCAATACTAACAGAGGAATGCTTAGGACTTTAACAAGTTTTCGAGAATGCATTGGTAAGGGCCACTAAATCCGATTTTTCTCAGTCCTCTCTGTGGTCTAGGAGGACAGGCAAGGGTGCAGGGTTTTGAGAATGTGTTGGTAAGGGCCACTAAATCCGACTTTTGTTGGTCCTCCTTGTGGTCTGGGAGGAAAACTAGTGTTTCTGCTGCTGCGTTGGTGAGTGCAACTGTTCCAATCAGCGGGGTCCAGGGACCATTGTGGGTTCTTGGGCAGGGAGTGTTTCTGCTGCTGCATCGGTGAGTGCAACTATTCCAATCAGCAGGGCCCAGGGACTGTTGAGGGTTCTTGGGCAGGGGGAGAAACAAAGCAAACCAAAACGCGGGCGATTTTGTCTTTCAGATGGGAAACACTCAGGCATCAACAGGCTCACCCTTGAAATGAATCCTAAGCCATTGGGACCAATTTGACCCACAAACCCTGAAAAAGAGGCGACTCATTTTTTTCTGCACTGTGGCCTGGCCCCAATATTCTCTCTCTGATGGGGAAAAATGGCCACCTGAGGGAAGTGTAAATTACAGTAAGAAGGAAAAGTTAAATAATTTCTGGAAATCATTCAGTACTACTCAGTACCATGTTGGAATTCACAGGGAAAGTATTATAACTTACTATTCATTTATTTTAAATTCATTTATTTTAAAGCCAGAAACTGCCTTGAAATGCCTGCTATACCAAAATACTGCATCCCTGAAACCTGATGAATTCTCAGAAAAATCATTCTGGATGAAGAGAACCCAGTCCACAGTGGACTTGGGTTGTATTTCAGCACTGATCCCAATGTGATGTTACCATAGGCTTTCATCACTAAGAATGTGGTGCAGTCTCTTGGAGTACAAGGACAGCATTAGTAAGAATCTAGAATACATTTGTGGGAATAGAAGAAATTAAATTTTGACATTCTCTTAATTTTTGTGATATTCTCTTTTTGAAACAGGGCATCTCTGGAAAGCACAAGATAATGCAGGTTTTTGTCAATCGAATCACTTTTCCCTATATCCCATATTAATAACTGGGATAGTATTCTGAAGCAAGCACTTTGCTTTCAAATACATTTTAGATATAACCCATAAACCTCAAAGTAAAAGGACAGTATATTTAAAAACACATTTCCTGAAATCGTGTATGGTTATAGCTATATAGAATGCAGGAGGTCCCGGGGTGCTCTGCAGTGAAGCTCTGCCAGTCCTAGCCAGTCCACCAGCCCCAGTCAGCCCCTTTCCCCTGAGGGATCCTTGGGGGACATGGGTAAAGGGTTTACCCAGGATGGTTCGGGCTGCATGAACTCACGCAGATGTGCCTGTTCCTCAGGGACCATATCTTATACTCTCTGCCTCCTTGACACTTGAATCAGATCAGAGACTCTCTTTTTCCTATCTGAAATGCTGCAGACCCCAGCCCTAATAACTTCTGAGGCATCCCTGGCCTCAACAAGCCAGGAAATTCCTTAGTGAACCGGAGCAGAAGTAGCCACCAGGTGGCGCAAATACACAGCCATTGGCTCTCAGCCAGCCCCCTGAACTCTGGCTGACCAGCTGCTGGGACATTTCTGTTACATTGCAACCCTGCTTATAAGCCTGAAGGGTTTGAAGTTGCTTGAAGTTTAAAGGCCAAGAGGGGTTCTCAGGTTCTCGGGGTCGCCTTAGAGGGTTCTAAAGCTTTCATCAGGGCCCAGCAGGAGCTAGAAGCATTCTTGGATGTGCAACTGGCCTCCGTATTAAATGGGATTTGCCTGATGTTCATGGCAGATGGGCTTTTTCCCAGTACCCGAGTCTCCCAACTGTCATTCCCAGTTATTTTTCCTTATTCTACCATGAAAGTATTTTAAGTAGGGCAGGCAACCTATACAAGTAATTTTTGCTTTCTGCTTTAACATGGAAGTACAGGAAAGAATGCACTGGAAATGGAAAATCTCTATGAATATTGGCTGTAAAAACAATAATAATGTATTTGGGGGTTGAAAGTAATAATGTGAAGAGGGCAGGATAGTAAAGGGAGTTAAAGTGAACCAATATTGGTGGGGAGTTACGCAAAGCTGTCTGGGGAAGTTTGATCTGACTCTTGACATGTGGTTCTCAGGTAAATAGAATCTTTTAGAATCATTTTTCAATCTTTTAAACAGTAACCACCTCTGGAGCTGTATGTTTAGAGGTACTGTTGAGATTTCTGTTTTAATGGTGGGGAGCATTCGAGCCTCTTGAGCATTCTTTTCATCTCTAACTTTTCCTTCCTCACTCCTACAAATATTAAGGGGAATTTATTTTTATTTGCATTTTTTTTTTTAAATTGAGACAGGATCTCACTTTGTCACCCAGGCTGGAGTGCAGTGGTGCAATCTTGGCTCACTTCCACCTCTGCCTCCTCGGCTCCAGCTATCCTCCCACCTCAGCCTCCTGAGTAGCTGGGATCACAGGCACTTACCACCAGGCCCAGCTATTTTTTTGTATTTTTGATAGAGACAGCATTTCACCATGTTGCCCAGGCTGGTCTCAAACTCTTGAGCTCAAGCAACCCACCTGCCTTGGCCTCCCAAGGTACTGGGATTACAGGTGTGAGCCATGGTGCCTGGCCATAAAGGAGAATTTTAAAAGGGAAGAGAAGCCAAAGTGGGCGGCCGATGGGTCAGGAAAAAACTGTCAGGGAGTTCCGTTGCACACTTCATTGATTGGCAGGTGGGCATCCTTTTCAGTGGCTCGTTTGTTACAGGTGAAGAGAGGATTGTCAGCACCCTGCCCGTACATGTTCAGGGTTGCCTCTGTGCTGTATTTCTTGGATGCTTTTGGTCAAATGACAGAGAGAATGGCATGCACTGTCTCATGTTTAATTTTATATGCAGAGACCATAGTTGTCTTAAGGTTGTAGCTGCTAGTTGGGTGCAGTGGCTCACTCCTATAATTCTAGCAGTTTGGGAGGCAGAGGAGGGAGGATCACTTGAGGCTAGGAGTTCAAGACCAGCCTGGGCAATTGAGTGAGACTCTGCCTCTACAAAACAGAAAAGTTTTTTTAGTTAGCTTGGCATGGTGGCACGTGTCTGTAGCCCCAGCTGCTTGGGAGGCTGAGGCAGGAGGATCCCTTGAGCCCAGAAGGTCAAGGCTGCAGCACGCTATGATTACATCACTGAATTCCAGCCCGGGCAACAGAGCGAGACCCTGTCTGTCTGTGAGGGGATGAAAAACAAGTTGTAGCTGCACATGTAGGAAAGAAAAAGTCCGCTTTGGAAAGCTCTCTTGAAAAACCGAAGATCAGATTTATTTCCTGTCATCGAACCAAGCTAACCAAGCACATTAAGTCACGGGGCAGGGCCTCTGCACAATGGGCTCTTCTCAGATAACTCAAGGTCTCGTGGGGCCATTTCCACTTCAGTGTTAGCATCATCATACCTCGTAGGGGTGCAGAGAGATCGAGATGAGACAGGGTCTTGTTCTTTTGCCCAGGCTGGAGTGCAGTGGCGTCATCATGGCTCACTGCAACCTCCACCTTCCAGGGCTCAAGTGATCATCCCACCTCAGCCTCCCAAAATGCTGGGATTACAGTTGTGAGCCACCATGTTCAGCCTGTTTTCATATTTTTAAAGGAACTGTTTTAAGGGAAAACTTTTAAAAACAGATGATCTATGATTCATTGCCATGATAATACTTGACCTTCGTTCTTCTTACTTTTTATGGTAATTAACTTTAACTCCAGACACAATTTCTCAGGGATGGTTATTGAACACCAGGTGAAGAGACAGGTTTCTTCCACTCCTGTTTTTCCTAACTCCTTTCCTATTCAGCATGCATTGCTATGCCTTAGGAAGGACATTTGTGGGCGGTTAGGGTTGAATCTGTTCTCTGGCCACTAGGGGGCGCACCTGTCAAAGACATGTGTGTGAGAAACTCCACAGGCTGATGGCACTTGGATAAAGAGCAGCTCTGATGTGTTTATGAGGTGGAGGACTTAGTGGGGGCTAAGATCAGCAGGTTCAGAAGAATGCTTTTCCAGCCAGAATCTTCCTCCTTCCCCCTTGTAGCTCAAAATCTCCAATAACTCTGTCTCCTGGCTGTGGCAGAAGGAGAGGCAACATATTAAACAGTGTCAATCCTTCGTCTCTGAGTGTATCGTGCAAACTTTCTTGGTATCCTTTCTTTGCACATGGGGCATTAGAGTAAAAGGGCACCATCCAGCAGGTGCAAGGGTGACACACAGGGAACCAAGGGCAAGGAAACTTCAGGGTCTCGTGATACATAAGCAAGTCAATTCTGTGTGAGGCTAATAACACATAGCTTTTATGAGTGCAGCCTTTGGTGTCAGACTGCCTGGTTTTGCATCCCAGCTTCATTGCTCATTAGCTGTGTGACCTTGGACAATTTACGTAACCTTCCTTGCCTCATTAGTAAGTTGGATATAGTAGTATCTCCCACCCAAGCTTGTTATGGACATTAATGAGTTAATTGATGTTAAGTTCTGAGAAGCCTTGGCATGGAGCCAGTTTTAGTAAGTTTTTACAATTCATGATTGTCATTTGGATCTGATGGTGGAAGTGAGTCTGCAGAATGCGTTTACATCCCAGATGACTGGGGACGTTCTTCAACGTGGCTTCAAAAACAGTTAATCCTGAGGAGTGGCATATCCCAAAGTCCACGAATCCTAGAGAATTTTCATAAGAGTGCTTAGCAGTGCAGGAGTTTTATACCCCTCAAAGAGCCTCTTTAGTGAAGGAAGAGGTGGATTTTTTGCTCTGCATTTTTGCTACTCAGGAATTAGCATGTAGGCACATGGCCGAGGATGTCCTTATGGTGCCTGCTCTTGTGCAGATTTTCAAAAGCAGGTAAGGCTCAAAACCACAATATACATTGAATCAATGTTACTGTCCACGACAGGAAGCACTTTTCTATCCATGATACTCTTTGGAGAGTGCCTTGGACCTAGGCTAGGCACTGCTAGGACAGAGGACCACCAGAATCTGGCGGGGCTGAGTGGTGATAGGGTCCTGGTACCTGGGATGAGTAGTTATAGGCATCCAGCACCTCTTCCTCCAATGATTTTCTGTAGGTGCCTGTACTCGTGACTTTGCCTGTAGTAGGATCATATCAAACACCCCTGAGAATCATGCTGGTTATTCTGGGGTACAGGCAAGAGAGGGAAGGAATGACCAGTTAAGAGTCCCATGATCCACTTACGTGCTTCCCATTGACCCTGCTTTTGATGGCCATTGAACAGCTCCACGCGAAGCTAGCATGCCTTCTATCTTTATCCTTTCTCCTGAGACAGTGTGCTGTTGTGATACTTTTTATTTTGTTTTCTGTTTTTCCAAGTGGTGGCTTTGTCACAGTGTCCTTCCTACCTCTGAATTCAGTGCGATGTGACCTCGGGAGAGGAGATGTGAGCACGATGTCCAGACTCGGACATGTCTGTTTCACGTCTGCCAGGAAGTAATTTTTATGCTGGGAGCCGGCTTCATGGCGTGGGATTCTAATTCTGGGGATGGCATTTTGTATGTGTAGGAAGACTGTCAAAACCTTTCCAATGGGAAGGGACAAGAACCAATTTGAGAATCACATGGTTACATAAGAACTGGCCCTGTGCGGGCATCTCTGCACACTTCCTGTACTTGTTCATTCTGAAGACGAGAGAAAGAGGAGCAGGAAGAATCTTCCATGAACTCTGCAAACCTACAAACTTTCCAATGAGAAGTGGTGCACACCCCCCAGATGGTGCTTGGGACAACATGGTTAAAAGGGTAAGGGGTATTTATTAACCCTTTGCTTTCTTGTTATTCCCGTCCCTCCTCTTTAAATGTTTACATTACCAAACTGGCTAGACTGCTGAGAATCTATCATTTTTAAGTGGCCTGTTAGGGTATCCACTGGTCTTATCCCAGCAAATAACTGCAGAAAATAGCCGCAGCAGCCACACCCAGCAGCAGTAGCATCTAGGGGACTCTGGGACCTGAGCCAGAAAGTTCCCATATGCGGTATCTCATTCTGTCTCCACAAGACACAAGACACAAGGATTATTATGTCTATTTTAGAGATGAAGAAAAAGAAGCTTATGGCCTCAGAAGATTTGAAACCTGCCCACAATAGCTACAGTGTTTGAGCAGGACAAGGAGACATATGAGACTTAATTTTTGTTTTCCAAGTTGTTTAGTCACAGGTGCAGACACTCACGGGAGCAAGGCAGTGAAACAGACGAAAGTAAAGCGGATCTCAGTGAAGCTTTATTTCTAGCCTCCCATGCCAAAGACACCCTCCACTCCCTTGGAGTCCTTGAGAAAGCCACCAAATGCTTGTCTCACTGTGGCCTTTCCAGACTTAGCATGGTATTCCCATTAATGAAGACCACACACCGACCATCCACTTGCTTCTTAAGGGAACATGCGCAAAGCATTGTCCTTCCTGGATCTCAAGCTAAACCCAGCAGGAGCAAGGCCGCGTTTCTCTCGGGGGGTTGAAAGCAAAATCATGCTTCCAGTTTTCCAGGGGTGCTGTAAATCCTTCCCAAATGCTCACAGCAAGCAAGTGGCAGGGCCAGCATTTGGCCCCATTCACCCTGGTGCCAGTCCTCCACCACCTCAGCCTTGAGGCTGTGCTGTCTTGCTATTTAAGGAAAAGGGAACGTGCTGGCTACAAGGTCTCAGTGTCTCTTTACATTCAATTCAGGTAAATCCAGGAGGCCTTGTCTCCATTCTTGGCTTATTGAGCCTTTGCCTGCTTTCTTGTTGTTCATTTGTTGATGACCTTGTCGCATAGCCAGAGCAAAGCAGTGAGGGAAAGCAAGTGTTTTCATGACTGAGGTCCTGAGTGCTCATCTTCCTGTTTCATGATAACCCAGAAGTTGGCCTGCATTTTTTGCCTTCTGTTGTTCATGGATAGAGCCTGAAGTTAGCAGTTTTGAATTTGGTTCTCTCCGTCCCCCCAGCCCTTTTATATATTTATCTACGATGTCATATACTAAAGCTTTTCGTTATGTTTCTCAAAGGGTTCTCCCACATTCACACTGAAGTCTTTCCTGTCACTTATGAGGATTAGGGCAAAGGGAAAGGGCTGGAAAATGGGGACCAGGAAGAGGGAGGCCTCTGCCGTATAGCTTTTACAGTTCAGGGACATCTGCTGGAGATGGTCCATCTGGGACCAGGTCTGTTAGGAGAAGAGCCATGCCAGCTTTTGCAGATAGGAAAGCTGTGGGAGGAGGCCCAGTTCTTCCTCACTTTGGGGAAGCGTCACAGATTCCTGCAACTGCTGCTCAGTGCAGGGAGCCCCGCCTCCAGCCAGCTGGGCGAGGCTGGGCATCCAAACAGGCATCCAAGGCGTGGGACAGGGGCCTGTGGATTTCCTCCGTCTATCTGAGTGGCTCACTGAAGGATGGCATCCCATCGGTCATGTGTAGGGCACCTTGATAGTAACGGGTCATGCCATGGAACAGGGTCGTGTTGGAGTTTAGACTAAAAATAAGAGACTAAGGTGTTGATTCATTTGTTGGTACAACCAACATTTGTGAGCATTTATGAGATTTAAGGCAGTGTGCGGACTCTAGTCACAAAGATGAATCAGGGAGAAGCCAAGGCCTTCATGGAATTGATTGTTGAGTGAACTCCCTGTCACTCTGGACCTCGTGTGCTGTTCTCTCTCCTGGCACTCTCATCCCCTCTCCTCTACAATTCTTAGTTAAGAACTGAGTGTGTTGCATTCTTAGACTAGACAGGGGGAGCCTGCTGGGAGCTCTCCCAGTCCAGGTCCTACCCCTGTTTCAGCACGTAGTTTGTACCTCCTTACTAACCTGATGTCCCACCAGAGGGATAGGACCTTGTCTACTTAGCACACCTTTGCATCTCTTGCACCCAGCACAGTTCCTGCCACTGGATAGGCATATGGTAAGTGTGTGTTGAATGAATGAATGGATGATCAGTTAAGGATTCTACCATTCAAGAAGGGAGGCACACGTTTACTTATAGGTAGAAGTTGATATATACTATGAGAATCATACAAATAGACTATAAAGTTTTTCTGAAATTCCAAAAAGGGATAAGGAGAATTTGTTTGAGGATTCCATGAGATTTTACAGTGGAGAGGACAGTGAAGATGAACCCTAAAGAATAGGGAGCATTTGGACATGAGTGAGCTGTGGAGGAGGAGGAGCGTGGGTGACCAACAAGGAGTGGAAAGTGGAAGAATGTGAAATTTCCTTCAATTTCTGCTCCTTTGAGGCTGGGCCATAAAATATTATGTACTGTGGTGTTTGGATGATATTTGATAATTTGTAAGTTAGGAAATAATGCAGTTAAAGCTGAGGATTTCACTTTGGTGGTAGTAAAAAGATGGCAGGAAGTTGGAAGAGGCTGGAGGTGATATTGGCCGAAACTAGAAATAGAAGGGGAATAGAAAGGGAAAAAACAAATGTGAAAGAAAAGGTGTGGAGTACAGGGCTTGATAACAGATTGGATATGGGGAGTGTTGCACAGCTTGTGTGGCCAGGAAGCTGGGGTGCTCTTTCTGCTGATAGGAGACGCAGCTTTGGGAAGGGGCTGGCTTGTTCCATTTAGGATAAAGGACATTTGAATTACTGTCAGGACTTTCAGCTGGAGATAGCTAGAAGACCAATGGGAATAAAAATACCTAGCACAGGTTAACATTTGCTTGAGATTTACAGTAACCTGGCAAGTGTTTTGTTAGCCTAATTTAATGAAAGGGGATCTGGGAAACTATAGAACAGAGAATAAAGTGGCCAGGACATATGTCGAGTGTGTGACGCCTAGGACTCCTGCCTTCATGTGTCAAGTACCGTGCTTGTTCTGGAGAATTTCTCCAGGGGAGCCAGGGCTTTCCAGAGCATTCTGGATGAGAAGTGCCAATGAGATGTATTTTAGAGGGACAAGTTGCTGAGGCAGCACCAGGTGAGATCATTTGCTGAAGCCTACAGTGGGTTCTTCTAAGTGTGTACTAGAGTCACGTGTTTATGTGTATGTACATGTATGTACGTGTGTGTGCACAAGTGTGTGTGCATGTGTGTGCTCATCTGCCAGCAGGAGAGAAAATGGTGATAAGAGAAAACTGGAAAGAGGATGGCCTGTCACGCAGGGCTTCTGATTTGTTTGTAAGAGCTGGGAAACACAGTTGATACTCCTCCCGTAGCAGGCCATTGGTGCAATCGTATTTTCGCTGTTTCCTAGTGACTAACACTGTATAGATAGTGCTGCCTTATTTTTAGTGCAGAGTATGAGTGTGCTGCGGAAGGCTGCCGGTTACCAAGGAGGCTGCACCTCTAAGCTCCTTCAGGGAGCCCCCTGAGTAGTGACTCCAGCCTCCGTGTCACTCTCTGATAACCCCTGGCAGAGAACATCCTCAACCCAAGGGGTGACCGCTCTGTGCTGCCTTCCCTCCATCGCTGCTTATATAATGGCTTTTTGTTCTTACTCAGTTTACATGTTAGAAAAAATTACCTCCGTCTTAAAGGAGAGTTCTGTGAAAACATTAGGCAGATCATAGCCGGGGGCCTCGGTTGGATACAGTCACTGTGTGGGTTGGGCAGTATAGCCCGACCCGGTACAGGGGTTTTGAGTCAGCTTGGCCTCTTTGAGCCTCCCCTCTCACCAAGAATCCAGAGGGGAAGTGGTCCAAGCGCTCACAAAGTTCTCAGCATTTTTTGCTTTACAAAGTAATACAAACCCAGCGAAGGGGTAATTAATCAGGTTGAATTCTTTAAATCCCTCACAAAAATTCCATTTTTGGGTCTGGGTACACATCTGCAATGTTTTGTTTTGTATTTTGATTTCATGAACTTTTTCTTTCCACTCTTTAAAAAATGTATCTCCTATATATATAAAATATATATGTATCTATAGATATGTGTGGGTTTTTTTTGAGACTGAGTCTCGTTCTGTCACCCAGGCTGGAGAGCGGTGGTGCAATCTCGGCTCACTGCAACCTCTGCCTCCCAGGCTCAAGCTATCCTCCCACCTTAGCCTCCTGAGTAGCTGGGATTACAGGAGTGCACTACCCTGCCTGGCTAATTTTTATGGTTTTTGTAGAGATGGGGCTTCACCATGTTGCCCAGGCTGGTCTCGAACTCCTGACCTTAAGTGATCTGCCCTCCTTGGCTTCCCAAATTGCTGGATTATGGGTGTGAACCACCGCACCCGGCCCAGTTTTTTTTTTAGATGGAGTCTTGCTCTGTCGCCAGGCTGGGTTCAGTGGCACGATCTCAGCACTGCAACCTCCTCCTCCTGGGTTCAAGCGATTCTCCTGCCTCAGCCTCCCGAGTAGCTGGGACTACAGGTCCCCGCCACCACATCCAGCTAATTTTTGTATTTTTAGTAGAGATGGGATTTCACCATGTTGGCGAGGGTGGTCTCGATCTCTTGACTTTGTAATCTACCTGCATCAGCCTCCCAAAGTGCTGGGATTACAGGCATGAGCCACTGCACCAGTATTTCTTTCTGCTGAATCCGTGAGACACATCCCTATGGGGAAAACTTGGGAGAGGAAATTGTGAAAACACACACAAGAAAACACTCATAGTCTCACCTTCCGCAGGCAAACACTGCTACTGTTAGCGTCTTTCTTCTTCTTCTGTGAACTCTGTCCTTCACACAGTGGAGACTGACCTCTGTGTTTGATTTCCTAACATTTCCGTGTGTCCTCAGTATACCTTGATAAACATCACATGCAGAGGCCAGGTAAGTTTTTTTTCTTCTTCTTCTTCTTCTTCTTTTTTTTTTTTTTTTTTTTGAGATGGAGTCTCCCTCTTACACCCAGGCTGTAGTGCACTGGTGTGATCTTGGCTCACTGCAACCTCCAACTCCCTGCTTCAAGCGATTCTCCTGCCTCAGCCTCCCAAGTAGCTGGGATTACAGGCTGGTGCTACCACGGCGAGCTAATTTTTGTATTTTTAGTAGAGACGGGATGTCACCATGTTGGCTGGTATGGTCTTGATCTCCTGACCTCGTGATCCACCTACCCTGGCCTCTCAAAGTGCTGGGATTACAGGTGTGAGCCACCGTGCCCAGCCAAGACCAGATAACATTTTATGAAGTGGTTGAACCAAAATTTATCTAAACATTCTCCTATATATTTACAATTTTTTTACATTACAAAAAGGGGTTCCATGAACATATGCGAATAACTGTTCTTCCACATTGAGGATTATTTCTTTAGAACGGATTGTTAGATTCTTGGGTCAAAATGTAAGAACATTTTTGACACAATTATTTTTGATATTTATTTGTACCTTCTATCTTTAAGTACTTCTTCCTTCTTTCCATGAGGTGAATTTTGTTTATGTGTTTTTTAACTACTTTGATTTAGTTGGTTTTAAAAAACTATTCTAATTTTGAAAGCAGGATGGGCTTACCACAGAAATTCAGAAATGTAGGTAATCAAAATCATTTAGATAAAAATCAGCTGTATTTCTACATACGTAAATGAAACATTGTTATAGTTTTGATATTTATCTTTCCAGATATTTTCTGTGCTTGTATAAGAAAGTATGGTTTCATGAAAATATGATCATATAGATTTTTGAAATATGTTTTCAAAATGAATTTTTAAAATAAAATTTCTGACTGGGTGCGGTGGCTCATGCTTGTAATCCCAGCACTTTGGGAGGCCAAGGTGGGCAGATCACCTGAGGTCAGGAGTTTGAGACCAGCCTGGCCAACATGGTGAAACCTCATCTCTGCTAAAAATACAAAAGTTAGATGGGCGTGATTGGCGGGGCACCTGTAATCGCAGCTACTCGAGAAGCTAAGGCAGGAGAATCACTTGAATTGTGGAGGCGGAGGTTGCAGTGAGCCAAAATCATGCTAGGGCACTCCAGCCTGGGCGACAGAGTGAGACTCTGTCTCTAAATAAATAAATAAATAAATAAATAAATAAAATAACATTTGTATGTGAAAACCTAGAATAGGATAGTTTATGATGCCATCTTTGTATATGCTTAGCTTCATCTGATAGACCGTAATGAAACATTTTCTTCATGTTTTAGGTACAAAACTTTGATTAAAAACATATCCCTGTAGAAAGCATGTTGAGACTTCTCTCCACATCAGTCTGGGATTATTGAATGATAATTATTACGATTAATATCCATGCAACCTTCAGAACAAGTGAAACTTGTTGCCCTAAAGTAAAGCAATTTTTAGTAATCAGTAGTCTGTCAGCATAATGTTCATTTTATGTCTTCCTAAACTTTTTATCACTTGCATTGTGGCTTATAAATATTGACCTTTTGATAAAGAGCCTTTGCTGCTACTCTTCATTCAGTATAAGAATTTCTGCTAAATACCATTTCTTCTTTTTTTTTTTTTTTTTGCTAGGGATAGAACAATAAAGTGTCTCTAGAAATCTGATGATTTGGCATGGTTTGTAGAGAGATTTGTAGTCCAGGATTATTTAGCCACATAGATTCTTCAGGGTTTTCTAGAGGTTTACATTCTGGTGCATCCATAAAAACCAACTGATAATGTCATTTTTTAGATAAAAATGTAGGATGATAATATTTTATTCAGCGTTGTGACTTGGGACTGACATAGGCTTTATAAATTATTGAATGATGTGGTGAATATGTACTTCATTTGTTTCACAAAAATCTGCTGCCATTTATTTTACTTTTTTTGTTTTTCAAGTTTTAGCGACAGTTTATTATGCAAGATTCCCTGAATTCTTCCCTGGAAATGTGTCTCTCATTCTTTTGGGAAATCATTGCTTAAGCTAGGACAATCTGATTTCACGGAGGGAGTTAGAGCTTATGTCTTTGAATAATCACAATTACATTCCCATGCAGCCCCAAGAGAGTGGCCTTCTCTCCTTCCCAGAGGTCTCAGTGCTCATCATGTCTTTCCTTGGGTTCCCATGAACTCCCCTGTGTCTTTCTTCAGTTACATAGCCTATGCTATATACACTCATTTTTCATTAGCTTCAGAGTTCAAGCAAATGTCATCTTTGCATAAGCCACTTGGATCTCCTTCGGAAGGCCTTCCAGAACCCGGTGTTTCTCAAAAGGATTCTTTTCTTCCCTGCTTCACATTAGAATCTCCATCTGTTGATGGAGGCTGAAAGTCTGATTCTTCTAAGGATGTATGTTATGCCTGCACTGTGTGTCCATCATATATAGTTTTTAAATTCCTTTTGTCCCATGGCAGTGCAGTTTGAATCTCTTTCACGTACATAAACATTCAAACATCATGATTAAAAATGGTGTTCCATACACAATTACCAAATTCTTTTAAACAATTTCTTAATTTTGAATGTATATGTTGTTACCAGTTTAAAAATTATTATATACAGTGCCACAGCAAATAGACCTACAACTTAATCTCTAGTAGTGCAGGTCCTAGGTTAAGGATTGGGCATATTTTATAACGTAAATGTAATTCAGCAGGAAAAGGACTAAAATAGTTATTGTCAGAAAGTTAAATGAAAATCTCAGAAACACATGAGCTAAAGCTGCAGCAATGATGAAACTTGTCTTTTCTGCATATTCTCATAGAAGCTTCTCATGGAAGGCTCAATCATGGGGTTGACTGTGGGGGACACATCCAAGCATTTCATACCCTAATCCCCAGCAAGATTTAGTGGTCCTTGGGTTGTGTTTTTGAAGATTTCCATCCATAATACCAAAATTCCAGAACTGGTGACAATTTATACCCTTACCATTAGTCTTAGAAAGTGGCTGTTTCTAAGCCTTTGTAGGCTGTTTCATAACTCTGAAGATTTTCTTTTATCTTTACTAATGTTACAGTTTCAAAAAAAAAAAAACTCTTAAGATGCCTTTTCTCTAAATCCCCACAGCCACATTTCCTATCTCCCTATTATAGTCTTCTCTTGCTCTTAGTTATTGTTATTATTATTATTATTATTATTATTATTATTTCAACCTTCCTCCAGTGGCCTGTGAATGTGTGTGTGTGTGTGTATGCGTTTTAACATGAAGCACAGTCTGTATGTTAAGCACTAGCCCCCGCCTTTGAATAAATGACTGTAAGGTACAACTTCATTTAACCAAGGATAATGGAATAATCCAGTTCTACAAAAACGTCTCATCAGTAAGTGTCATTTGGAACCTAAGGATTGGGGCTCTGTTTTCTGCAGCTCTTCCTGATTGGTTTTGGGCAAATCATTATTTTTTTAACCTCAGCTAATTGGTTTGCAAAGTCGTGATGGTGCTTTTAAACACCTCTCTTTAAAACGTTATTAGAGATCAAGAAGACCTGGTGTGTGACGTCTGTAATTTCTGAACCACGGTAAAAGTGATTATGATTGCCACTGAAGACAAGATTTTGATGCTCCCCCCCGCCCTTTTTTAAAACTCTGTGAATGGATATTCTTGTCACAAGGTAATAGAAATGATTCGACAAAGAAGACCTACTGGCATTGACTAATTGGAGTCCTTCAGATTCCCCAGTTTGGGCTGGGATAGGAATTTCTAGAAATGGAATATTCAGGGAGTTCCCTTGAAGAAGGACCTTGTGTTGTTATTTTCTTTTCACTGTGCTGTGTCAGTCACTGTGAATTCTAGTGTTTAACAGTTTTTAGTCTACACAAAAATGAGCTAAGGCATTCTTTAATTGAAATGTCAAATTATCACATTTCAGTGCACCTATGGCCTCGTATTTACAGTAATACAGTTGACTACAGTTTACCTGCATGGTCCTTTTTCTTTACTGTCAGAATTCATTTGGAGTAAATGATAATAAAAAACTGGTTATAATAATATCTATAGTAAACAAAGTTATTAAATGCAGTACACTAAAAGCATAATATGTTATTAGAAGAATGGGGTGAATTGCAAAGTTTTATTTAAACACTTTTACAAAACTTGTAAAACTGAGAACATAACTCATATTTTAACAGTTTTATTGATATATAATTTATAGACCATATGATTCACTCATTTAAAATGTACAGTTCAGTGCTTTTAGTATATTTACAGGGTTGTACAGCCATCACCAAAGTCCATTTTAGAAAATTTTCATTATCCCAACAAGACCCATTAGCTGTCACCCCAATCTGCTCATCCTCCCCAGCCCCAGGCAACCATTAGTCTACGCTCTCTATAGATTTGTCTATTCTGGATGTTTCATATAAATGAAATAATGCAATACATAGTCTTTTGTTACTGGCTTCTTTCACTTAGCATGATGTTTTCAAGGTTCATCTATGTTGTCTCATGTATCCGTTCTTTGTTTCTTTATTATTGTCTGATTTTATTCTCTCATACACACACATCCCACATTTTATTTATCTGTTTATCAGTTGAGCATTTGGGTTGTTTCTAGTTTTAGTTATGATGACTAAAGCTGCTATAAACACTTCTGTACAAGTTTTTGTGTAGGTGTATGTTTGCATTTCTCTTTGTTCTATACTTTTTTTTTTTATTATACTTTAAGTTCTAGGGTACATGTGCTTAACGTGCAGGTTTGTCACATATGTATACTTGTGCCATGTTGGTGTGCTGCACCCATCAACTCGTCAGCACCCATCAACTCATCATTTACATCAGGTATAACTCCCCATGCAATCCCTCCCCCCTCCCCCCTCCCC
>NW_016821090.1:1080215-1103698 GCF_001698545.2 Rhinopithecus bieti
TGTCTTCTGTGTCGCTCGCGCTGGGAGCTGGAGACTGGAGCTGTTCTTATTCGGCCATCTTGCTCCTCCCCCACTTTGTTCTATACTTAAAAGGACAATGATTTGTATCACATACTGACTCTATGTTTAACCATTTGAGGAAATGCGAAACTTTTCCAAAGTGCTTGCACCAATGTATATGCTCACCAGTAGCTTATGAAGATTTCAATTTTTTCAGGTCCTCATCAACACTTGTTATTATCTGACTTTTTGCTGATAGCCATCCTAATGAGAGGGAAGTGGTATCTCATTGTGGTTTTGATTTGTATTTACCAGATGGCTAATAATATTTGAGCATCTTTTCTTGTGCTTATTTGTCATTTTTATAACTTCTTTGGGGAAATGTCTATTCAGATCCTTTGCTTGTTTGTTGATTGGGCAGTTTATCTTTTAATCACTGAGTTGTAATAGTTCTGTATGTTCTAGATACAAGTCCTTTATCAGATATGACTTGCAAAAACTTTCTCACATTCTGTGGATTGCCTTGTCACTTTCTTGAGAGTGTCTTTTGAAGCCTAAAAGTTTTAAATTTGGTTTTATTTTGATACATACCTAGTTTGTTTTTTATTTTTATTGCTTATGCCTTTGGTATCATAACTAAGAAATCATTGTTCCATTCAAGGCCATGAAGATGTATACCTACATTTTCTTCTAATCGTTTTATAATTTTCACCCTTATATTTAGTTCTTTGATCCATTTTGAGTTAATTGTGTATGGCGTAAGGAAGGGGTCTAACTTCATTTTTGCATGTGGATATCTAGTTTTCCTAGCATGATTTGCTGAAAACTGTTCTCTCTTCATTGAATTTTCTTGGCATCCTTGTCAAAAATCAATTAACTATACATGTGAAGGCTTATTTCTGGATTCTTAATCCTGTTCCATTGCTATATGTTTATTCTTATGTCAAGTCCACGCTGTCTTGATTACAGAAACTTTGTAGTAAGTTTTGAAATCAGAAAGTGTGTGTTCTCCAAATTTGTTCTTTTTCAAGATAATTTTGGCTAGTAAAGGTCTCTTGAATTTCCACATGAATTTTAGGATTGTCTTGTTAATTTCTACACAGAAATCAGCTGAGTTACGATGGGGATTGCATTGAATCTGTAGATCAATTTGGGAAGAGCATTGCCATCCCAGCTTAACAATATAAAGCCTTCTAATTCATGAACATGGGGTGCCCACTGATTTTTTTCAGGTCATCTTTAATTTCTTTCTACAGTGTTGTGTAGTAGTTTTCAGAGTATAAATTTTGTACTCTTATCTTTTAAATTTATTTGTATTTCATTCTTTTGTATGCTATTATCAATAGACCTATAGAAATGATCCCTAAGAAGTGTACTTCAAATTGTCTGGATCAAAAATCTTGTCTGACTTGAGCCACGTAACCACCTTGGCACAAGGATTATGTGGTCCTTCCACATTATATATATGGTATGTATATATATACAGAACTATTTTTTCCAACAAAAGCTTGAATCTAGGGTGATATGAGTGTGTTTACCATGCCCACTCTGACCCCCTGCCCAGACAGTGGACCTTTACTTGGAACTCAGATATCACATAAATACTTATTTATTATTTTTCAACTCTGTTCATTTACTTTAAGAAAATTGAAGTATAGTGTTATTTTAACAACTAGTAAATGGAAAGAATGGGTAATATTAAAGCTTTCATCTCTATAAATGATACTATTTAGACCTCCCTATTAAATATTCTGGGCTCAGTATCAAATTCTATTGTAATATCAGCGTAGAAGTGGTTTCTAATTTAAAACTCTAGTTAGCTGCTGCTCTGCTAAGAATAAAGATTGGCCACAAATTCAACATAATCTGTAGATTCTTTGCCTTTAGGCTATCATATTTGATTCACAATAACTCTGCTCTTTAAGACAGTTTTTAATGACATGATGGGAGAGGAAATGCAAAATGTTTTACATTAGCCTATACTCTATTTGTCCCTCTAGTTATAATAGACAGACTCATTATAAATTATGAGTTCCTATTTAATAGATATGAAGATTAGTCAAATATGTAGAACAAGAGAAAAAAGGATAGCAATGAAGTAATTTGTGATGGACTATTTTTTTTCTTTTGAGACAGGGTCTCACTTTTTTGTCCCGGCTGGCGTGCTGTGGCATGATCATGGCTTACTGTAGACTCACCCTCCTGGGGTCAAGTGATCCTTCCAACTCAGCCTCCTGAGTAACATGCCACCACACCAGGGCTAATTTTTGTCTTTTTTGGGGAGTAGAGATGGGGTTTTGCTGTATTGCCCAGGCCAATCTCAAACTCCCAGGCTCAAGCGATCTGCCCACCTCTACTTTCCAAAGTGCTGGGATTATAGATGTGAGCCACCATGCTGTGATGGACTTCATAAACATAGTAAAAGGTTTCAGCCAAAGCAGTTTGATTTAAATGGGTATTTTAACCCTTGGCTTGCAATAATTTTGTCCTCTGGAAAGTATGGTTTTCCAGGCAACATATTCATTTTTGGCCTTGACCGTGTAGAGCAATTATAGGAGCCCATGTCAACAAGTGTCTTCAGTTGTTGCATTAGTGCCTGGAACCAGACCACAAAGGTGGCCAGAGAGGGTACCCCTAAACTGTATCGCCCAACATCTCTGACTCTGAACCACACATGCATAGAGCCTACTCAAAGCACCCTAGCTATGGACAGAAGATCTCACTAAAACCAGAGTTGTAGCCCTAGAAACAGTTTGCAGTTTGTGCACAGACAAGAGAACTATCTGCTAAAACAAAGGAAGCAACACTCATTGGAAAAAAACAGAATCCAGAATTTTCACCACCTAACATTTATAATATCTGGAAAAGAATAAAAAATTCCCAGATCATGGAGAATGAGGACAAAAGAAAATCAATCAGCTCCAGCTCCCAGATGAACCAGATGTTGAAACTAACAGACAAAAGGTCTAAAACGACTGTAATAACTATCCCCAGTGAGAAAAACAAACCATGTTTTCAATGAATGAGAATCTTAGCAGAGAACAGGTGTTGGTAGAGAAATGGAAATAGTAGGAAGCACCCAAATGGAAATTCTAGAAACAAAAAATAAAATATCTGAAGTTGTACATAATAATATATGATAGATCTTTTATAAATGTTAGCTATTACTATATAAGGGTGAAGATAAAGTATTTTGCCTTTATTTTATTATACTTTTACCAGTGAAATAGAAGCAGATAGGACAATTCTGTCCACCTTTTCATCTTCTAAAACTTATTCTCTTTGGCCTTGAGAAAAAAAATAAAAATAAGTCTGGAATGAAGTACTTAGTGAAGTCAGAAAGTTGAGGGAGTTGGGGGACATAGACTGTGACCCTTCCCTCTTTCCTGCTGCTTCTGTCCTGCTGTGAGCACATCTGTGCTGTTGTGCTTTATAGAGAAAATTCCAATTTACCTCTTTTTCTCTCCTTTGCTGGGTCCTGAGTAACAGGAGGTCAGCTTCTAGGCCTTTCTTATCTCTTTCCCTGATAAAAGTTGGATTCATGTGTAGTGTATGAACAAATAAAGCTCTGGGGTCCTGGGTCCGTCCGTCCTCTTCTCCCCCTGCCTCTTCCTCCTCATTGTCACATCCTTATTGTAAATGCTTTAGGGGCGGTTTATAAAAAATGACATTAATTACTGAAATAATATCATTTACCCAGTACACTGGCAGAATGTTTACTATTTACAGCTGGGTTTTATTTTTGTTTGATGTATTTAGTTGCTGTGAAAATGAACATGTTACTCACTCTCGTTGAACCTGTTCTTCCTCCTCCTCCTTCCTTCTCCTTCTGTGCCAGATCGTCCTCCTCTTCAGCAGCTTCCCTTCCTTCATTAGGCCTTCTGGGCAGTTTTTAGGATGTCTGCTCCTAAACTTATATTTCTGTTTAAAATTGTTCCATAATAGTGTGTCAACACACCAATCACGTTGACTCCATGCAGGTTGGTCTCTGCATTTCAAACCTATTTTCCTTGTGTTAGTCCTTTTGACATTTTATAGGGTTTCTCCAGAAAAAAAAAAAAAAAAAAAAAAAGAGCACAGCAAAGGTACGAGCCGTCCTTATGGAGTGCTGCCTAGAGGGAAAGAGGAACTAAACATTGTTTGCATACTTCCCACATGTGAGGGCCCCTCCACCGTGTTTGACACACTCTTCTCACAGCTAACTGGTGAAAGTGGTTTTATATCTAAAAATACTATGCTGAGGTTGAGTAACCTGCCCAGAGTCTCACACAGGATGAGAAGGGATACCAAAATTCAGTGATAATTGTATCGTTCCTAAGCCTCTGGGCTTCTAAAATTCGTTTACTCTAAACCATAGTGCACCACTTGCACCACTCTAAGTAAAAGGTTAAGAGAACTCAGGAATGCAAGTGCAAAAGTGCCTGTCAAAGGAGAGAGAGAGAGGAGGGGGAGGAAAAAAGAAAGAGAGAGAGAGAGGAGGGGGTGGAAGAGAGAGACAGAAGGGAGGGGAGAAAGGAGAGAGAGAGAGAGAGAGAGAGAAGGGAGGGGAGAAAGGAGAGAGAGAGCAAGAGCACTCCTGATCTATTTACCTTCCTATGTTGTCATTTTTAGCCTTTTCCCACCTTTTATGTGCTGAGAGCTGTTCCGCTGCCATTTTCTCTCCCTGCCTCAAGAGTACATTTAAGTGCAAGTGAATGGGGTGGGATTGTGATTGTTACAGTGATTGCTTAGAATCTGCCCTACCATATCTGCCAGTGTATGAAACTCTGCCAATGTTACCAAACTCTGAGAGGGTGTGAAGCTCTAGTCTTCACTGTACTGAGCTGATTACCTCATGTCGTCACCAGGGGGCAGCACCTTCCTATGCCTTTGGACTTAGGCGTCTGGGAGGGTGGGAAGCTCACACCAAACCTCATCCCTTAGCTGGTCACCTCTTACCTTCCAAGCCTGATCATCGAAGTTTGGGCAAAACGGATGTAAATGTGTTTTTAATTTTTTTTCTTATTTGAGAGGTGGGCAATTGGAGAGGGGAAATACAGCTTATATGTTGGTAGACACATTTGAAATATCTGGTACTTTATAAGCAGGTATTTTATGTGTATTCTGTGTTTTCTCTACAGAGAAAATAACTCTTTCCTTTACTAGGGATGCAGTGCTCAGCAGTGCCTGTTGCAACCGTAAGTTACACCATATTCTCTCAAAGAAAGATGGTAGTAATCGGAGGTCACTGTTCAAAGTACTGACTTTAGTTTGCTGACTTTCAATCAAACCTCAGTTTAGGCACTTACTAGCTGTGACTCTGGGCAAAATAGTTAACCTCTCTCAGCATCACATACTCATCTGTGATGTGAGGGCTGCAATACATTCCTGCTTTCTTTTTTTGACAAATATTTATTGAGAATTTCTTTACTTGTGGAACGTGGTATTATGTCCTGTGTATAATGGTCTTTATATGTATCTCCCAGTTCAATTTCATATAAGTTGGCCTCTTGTTTCTGTAACTAGGATTGCATTTCTGTCGAAAGTCTTGGCTTATACAGGGACACTCAAAGGCCATCCAGTCTGAAAATACAAGACAGAGCTGCCTCAGGAAGTGCCCGATGATTTAATTAAAATGTGAAGAGTAGCCTACAGAGGCGCAGGTGTGGTGAACACCCACCCTGCAGGGGTGAGGTGGGCATCCTCCTTCTCGGTGACGTAGCCTGGATCTGGGATGAGTAGAGGCTTGGAGTAGGTTCAGAGATGGTTCTCAGGACAAAAAGTTGACCCCTGTTTTAGGGAGGCTGACTTGTGGCCACTGGGCATGCTGAGGGTTTGCCATCTAACACTTTATGCCTGTCACTTGTCCCTATTTTGAATCCAAGCAACTGTGGCCACTGGAATTATGGAGAGTCTCTTGGGACTCTTCGTTATTATTTTTATATACTGAGGTGAAGTTCACATAACATAAAATTAAACATGTTAAAGTAGACAGTTCATTTAGTACATTTATAATACTGCACAATCACCCTCTAGTTCCAAAAATCATTATTTTTTTAAGTTTCTATTTCGATGAGATTTTAAACTAGGAAAAAAATTACAAGAATGGTACAAGGAACTCTGCGTAACCTTCAGCCAGACACATTCACTGTTTACATTTTGCCTCATTTTCTCCCTGGTGTTCGCTTTCTCTGTGTGTGTGCGTGTATGTGTGCGTGTGTGCATGTGTGTGTGTGTGTATACATACATTTTCCCCCCAAAAACACTGTAGAGCCTGATGGAGACATTGTGCCCCTTTAGCACTAAATGCTTTAGTAGGTATGTATTTCCTAATATGGCCCTATAGTGCAATTATAAAAACCTGAACATGTAACATTCTTACAGTTCTATTATCTAATCCACAGTCATGACTCAAAATTCATCAAATTTTCTGTACACTTTTTCTTTCCTAGACCAGGATGCAGTCCTCCGTCCTGTGTGGATTTAGCTGTCTTCCTTTGTGCTCTCCTTTGATCTGGAATAGCGCTTTGCCTTTCTGTGTGTTCTTTGACCTTGACATTTGTGGGAGAGTACAGACCATGGTTTTGTGCATCATCTCTCACAATTTGGATTTGGCTAATGCTTTTCATGATTAGATTCAAGTTCTTATCTATCATCGCCCTCCTAAGGGAAAACGGGTCCTGATTTCCACATGCTAAACTTAGGAACATTGATTATCCTATTACCCCTACAAAAACCGGTGATGGCAGTTTTTAGCCTTACATTGTAAAGCTGTCCCAATTCTGTGGGCTATAGTGATATGAGGGCCAGTTTCCTGAAGACCGTGGAAAATCTGACGCTATTCCTTTAGTTTCGGGCATCATCGAATGGGAGGTTTATGGCTTCAAGACTAGAAGATGGTGATGCAGAAGCACGCTGTGCAGCCGTTTGGGTTCAAATCATTCTTTCATATCGTTGACCAAATGGAATTTGCTATATGTTCATTCACTGTCAGATGCTGAGTGAGAAAATGACAATTTACAATGTACATTCTTAAGATAATTAAGTCAGTCTTCTGTGGCATGGTGAAAAATTCCCCAGGCCACCTGCTGGGCTCCTGCACACTTTGCCTGGAAGGATGAATCCTTTTCTTTACCTCGCTGTGTAACTTCCTCTGCCAAGCAAAAGCACCTTGTTACCTTGAGAATAAATTGACAGTCTCAATTTTGATATGTTGCTGATTTCTTTTGAGTACATTATTAAGAATTTACAGCTAATCTTAGCAGTAGATCCAAGGAAGTGATTATCTACCTTTCCACTGTTTTCTTTCATCCGTGTAGCCAGCCTTGCCCAAGTCTTTGTTCCTCTTTCCCCATTCACATGTATTTGATAATTCAGCTTTTCCTAAAATATTTTGCCTTTTGTTTTTAAAGTTGAAAGAGCTATATGCAAGGCTGGGCACGGTGGCGCACGTCTGTAATTCCAGCACTTTAGGAGGCCGAAGCAGGTGGATCACAAGGTCAGGAGGTCGAGACCAACCTGGCCAACGTAGTGAAACCCCATCTGTACTAAAAATACAAAACATTAGCCGGTCATGGTGGTGGACACCTATAATCCCAGATACTCAGGAGGCTGAGGCAGGAGAATCACTTGAACCCTTGAGGCGGAGGTTGCAGTGAGCCAAGATTGTGCCACTGCACTCCAGCCTGGGAGACAGTGTGAGATTCCATCTCAAAAAAAAAAAAAAAAAAAAAAAAAAAAAAAAAGCTGTCTGCAAACATTCAGATGAAATTTGGATTACTTTTAAGCCACGTGAACAAAATTCCTCTTGCCAGTCTGTTCCCTCTAAAAAAAAACTTATCTATTGCATTTTTTTCTTAAGCTATCTATTTGGAAATAATTTGGGGTTGACTGAACCGTTGGAACCATAGTATAGAGTGTTACCCTGTTCCCTTTACCTAGCTTCCAGCAATGCTAATATCATACACATTATGTCTAACACAAAGTACATTTATCAAAACCAAATATTAACAGTGTATGATCCTGTTAACCAAACAGCGGAGTGTTTCAGGATTTCACCAGGATTTTCCCTGTTGTTCTTCTTTCCTCGGATCCCAGATAGCATTTAGTTGTCATAGCTTCGTTCAACCTGCGACAGCTTCTCAGTCTTTCCTTGTTTTTAATGGTCTTGTTATTTCCTAGGAAGTCTGGTCATGTGTTTTATAGACTATTCTTCCATTTGGGTTTGTCTGATATTTCTCATGGTTAGACTGGGGTTATAGGTTTTTGGAGAGAAGCTTACAGAGGCAAAGTGCCTTTGCCACATCATACAAGGAGGTACATCTCTCCTGACTTTTACAGTTTTTATTCTCTTATATTGTGTAGTTTCAAATAGCTTTCTGTGGTGCTAATACTGTTTTTTTTTACATTAAAAAAAATTTTGAGACAGGGTCTGGCTCTGTTGCCCAGGCTGGAGTACAGTGGTGTGATCTCAGCTCACTGCAAGCTCTGCCTCCTGGGCTCAAGCGATCCTCCCACCTCAGCCTCCTGAGTAGCTGGGACTACAGGCACCACCATGCCTAGCTAAGTTTTTCTCTTTTTGAAGAGATGGAGTTTTGGATTTTTTGTTTGTTGTTTTTGTTTTGAGACAGAGTTTCAGTCTTGTTGCCCAGGCTGAAGTGCAATGGTGCGATCTCAGGTCACCGCAACCTCCACCTCCTGGGTTTAAGTGATTCTCCTGCCTCTGCCTCCCGAGTAGCTGGGATTACAGGCGTGCACCACCACGCCCGGCTAATTTTTTGTGTTTTTAGTAGAGGTGGGGTTTCACCATAGCCAGGCTGGTCTTGAACTCCTCACCTCAGGTGATCTGCCCGCCTCGGCCTCCCAGAGTGCTGAGATCACAGGTGTCAGCCACTGCACCCAGCCAGAGATGGGGGTTTTTCCATGTTGCCCAGGCTGTTCTCGAACTCCTAGGCTCAAGCAATTATCCTACCTTAGCCTCCCAACGTGCTTGGATTATAGATGTGAGCACCACACCTGGCCTGTACTGCTTTTTAAAGTGGAATGATGTGGATCGGTTACTTGTTTTTTCATGCAAAATCCTTAGAACCTGCTTAAGTTATCTGTATAGAATGGGATATCCCCATCAAAGAATATCAACTCAGAATATTGCTTTCTCTATCCTAAGTACTTTCTTCAACTCCACTTGAAAAGCATGGGTGTATCACTTTGTAAAATGTTATACACTGGAAGAAATAATGCAAGAGAAAAAGTGATTGAATGAGTGTATTCGTCAAGGTTCTTCAGAGAAACAGAACCAGTAAGATACACACACACACACACACACACACACACACACACAGAGGAAAGCCAGTGGAGAGCTGGAGATCAGAGAGCTGCTGGTATGGATTCCAGGCTGGTCTGAAGGCCTGAGAACCAGGAGGACCAAAGGCAGAAGATTGGTGTTCCAGCTCAGGCAGTCAGGTAGAGAGTGAATTCCATCTTCCTACACCTTATTTGAGCCCTCAGTGGACAGGATGGTGCCTTTCCACACTGGGGAACCATCTGCATGATTCAGTTCACCAACTCAAATGCTAATTGATACAGTTTGGCTGTGTCCTCACCCAGATCTCCTCGAGAATTGTAGCTCCCATAATCCCCATGTGTTATGGGAGCAACCCAATGAGAGATAATTGAATCATGGGGGCAGTTTCCTGCATGCTGTTCTCGTGATAGTGAATAAGTCATATGAGATCTGATGGTTTTGTAAGATGTTTCCCCTTTTGCTTGGTTCTCATTCTCTCCTTGCCTATTGCCATGGAAGATGTGCCTTTCACCTTCCGCCATGATTGTGAGACCTCCCTAGCCATGTGGAACTGAGAGTCCATTAAACCTCTTTTTCTTTGTAGGTTACCCAGTCTCAGGTATGTCTTTATCAGCAGCATGAAAATGGACTAATATACTACTAATCTCTCACAGAAATAGTCACAGACACACCGAGATAATACTTCACCAGCTATCTGGGTGTTCCTTGGCCCAGGCAAGTTGACATGTAAAATTAACCATCACAGGAAGTTCCCCAGTGCCTAACTCACTCCTGAATCATGCATTGGCTGTCTTGAGTTTTGGGGAAGGGCATTTATTCGGTTTGATGGATCTGTGGATATTTTAGAAAGCTGATTTCAATCTATAATGTAAGCCTCCCCTTCAAATACAAAGAAAAATATAGATACAGATTTTATCCAATTTCCTTTCACTTATGATCTCTCTAGGTTCCAGTATATACCACATAGTAAACAGTGAGTCAAGGAAAAGAAGGGCAAGAGTAATCCACAAACCTTAATCAATCCATGACCACCCAGCAGCTGGAGCAATCACTCTCTAGCTTTCTCTTATTAGGTACACACTAAATTAGAAATCTTTAAGTAGTGTTCTCTTGAACACAGAGTGACAGGAATGAAATGTGGCACATAACAGAGTAAAACAAATACAAATAGTTTTAAAAATAAAGCCAGTCTTTAGAAGGAAGGTCACTTTTGCTTATTTCCCAAGATTTAATTCAAATTCTCAAAATACATTTTAAATTATTGTGCTGTAACTTGAATATCCCTAATTACTATGCTTCCAATTGGGGAAAACAAACAAATTTAATTAGCTCTGAAGTTTGAGAACTATTGAAAGAAGCACTATTCCCATGCCACTTCTTTGCACTTTCTTGTGCTCATGATGTTTTTAATTGCATTTTTTGTTTTGTGTGTGAATGTGTTTGGCAACCATTGCCACAGAGTATTGTGTCTGGAATTGGTGGGTCCTTGGTCTCAGTGACTTCAGAATGAAGCCGCAGACCCTCATGGTGAGTGTTACAGTTCTTAAAGATGGTGTGTCCGGAGTTTGTTCCTTCAGATGTTCAGATGGGTCTGGAGTTTCTTCCTTCTGGTGGGTTTGTGGTCTTGCTGACTACAGGAGTGAAGCTGCAGATGTTTGCAGTGTTACAGCTCATAAAGGTGACATGGACCCAAGAGTGAGCAGCAGTGACCCCAAGCGGGTTGTTGCTACTGACTCAGGTAGTCTGCTTTTATTCCCTAATCTGGCCCCACCCACATCCTGCTGATTGGTCCATTTTACAGAGAGCTGATTGGTCCATTTTACAGATAGCTGATTGGTTCATTTTGACAGGGTGCTGATTGGTGCATTTACAATCCCTAAGCTAGACACAGGGTGCTGATTGGCGCATTTACAATCCTCTAGCTAGACATAAAAGTTCTCCAAGTCCCCACCCAGCTGAGGAGCCCAGTTGGCTTTGCCAAGTGGATCACAGGCTGGGGCCGCAGGCAGAGGTGCCTGCCAGTCCTGCACCGTGTGCCCACACCTTGGGCAGTCGATGCGACCAGGCACCACGGAGCAGGGGGCCGCGCCTGTCTGGGAGGCTCAGGCCATGTGGGAGCCCATGTGGGGAGTGGGGGTGGGGTGGCTCGGGCATTGGGGGCTGCAGGTCCTGAGCCCTGCCCTGCAGGGAGGTGGCGGAGGCCCGACTAGAATTCGAGCGTGGCGTGGCAGGCCAGCACTGCTGAGGGACCGGGCGCACCCTCCACAGCCGCTGGCCCAGGTGGTAAGTCTCTCACGTCCTGGGCCAGTGACGCTGGCTAGTCACTTGGAGTGCAGGCCCAGCGAGGCTGCTCCACTCAGAACTCGTGCTGACCCTGGAGCTCTGTGCTCAGCTCCAGTTCTCGTCCAGGCCTCTCCTTCCACACCTCTGTGCAAGCAGAGGGAGCCGACTCCGGCCTCAGCCAGCCCAGAGAGGGGCTCCTATAGTGCAGGGGCAGGCTGAAGGGCTCCTCAAGCGGGCCAGAGTGGACTCCGAGGCTTGAGAAGGTGCTGTGAGGGATGCTAGCACATTGTCACCTGTCAGTATCATGAGTTTTATAAGTCACTATGTGCAGAAACTTTTCTTGATAGGGTGGAGAAAGTAAAATCTCAGATTTGCTTTATCTGACAATCTTCTGCTAGAACATACTATGATTAGAGTTCTCACTCTGAGTATCTAATTGGAAAAGTGGTCTTCTTTAATTCCCTGAAGCTCTTAATTTCAGTTCCACTGGAAACTCTTCCTCCTACCTTTTATCCAGTTTGTAACGTACAATGTCCATCTTTGCATGGGTCACTTTTCCCACTGGAAGATACATCTACAGACCTTCCTAAGCATTTTTAATGGCTACACCATATCCGTATTTTCTCATTGAGCTGTGTCTTCCATATTGGTCTATGCCAGTATTGTGTGACTTTGATTGTATAGTCTTCTAAAAGCTGTAACTGTGTTTTCCTTTTCCCTTCTTTACTTGATCTTCTTTCATTCACTGCAACCAATATCAGAATAAAAGTAACACAGAAATAAAAGAAAATCAGTTCCATGTTTCCATTACAGTGCATCTGTTATTTTTGTTTTCTGTTTCCTTCCAGTTTTTGGTCATTTTGTAAATGGTAAAATAGTTGTAATAGGAGGGAAGAGAGTATTCTATGTTTCATTTGAAGCGTTATCTCACAAGCACTTTTTCATATTGTTATACCACAATTACTTTTATGGCTGTTCATTCCATTGAGTTGATGCATTGTATATATTTTGATATTTTTAATTACTGGATATTCAATGTTCAAGTATTTTGCAAGGAATATTGTGCATTTTTATTCTTACAGCTTTCTCTTTCTTTTTCAGTCATCTCACTGCAATAGATCAAAGTATTTGGAGACTTTCATGGTGGTTAGGCTATATGTTCCTTTTTTTGTTTTATTTGTAACTATTTTTAGCCCATTGTCATTTATAAGAAAATGCTTTGTCAATGCATAGGGAGGAGGTGACAATAAGGAAGCTGTCCTTTTCGTGAAAGTATTGTTAGGATTCTGAGGAAGCTCTTCTAGGAAATGACAGTGAACAGTGAAAGTATAACAGTCGATGAGTCTTTGGGGAGCTTGGGAAATTGTTGGGATGTTAAAGGCCATTCTGAAATTAATTTGTCTAGCTCATTGTAGGCTTTACTGAAATTATCTCTAGTAAATGACAATATATTCTCAGTTATATCCAAAGACTATTGTAGAACCGGCCACGATCTCCTGTGTATCATTCTAAACATCACTTGAAAGTTCTTTCTTACATCTAATCTGAATCCTATGCTGCTGTGAAAATCATTTTCAAGTATTGCGGTTCAACTTGGAACTAAAAGTAACTATGTTCTTCTACACTGAGAACAGAGACACTGTCCATTCTAAAGTGATCATGAGTCTTTTTTTTTTTTTTTTTTTTTGAGACAGAATCTCACTCTGTCGCCCAGGCTGGAGTGCAGTGGTACAATCTCGGCTCACTGCAACCTCAGCTTCCTGGGTTCAAGTGATTCTGGTGCCTCGGCCTCCTGAGTAGCTGGGATAACAGGTGTGCACCGTCACACCCAGCTAATTTTTTGTATGTTTAGTAGAGACGAGGTTTCACCATGTTTCCTTGGCTGGTCTTGAACTCCTGAGCTCAGGCAATCTGCCTGCCTTGGCCTCCCCAAGTGCTGGGATTACAGGCGTGAGCCACAGTGCCTGGCCTGTTGAGTTTTGAGTTGGGCATGGGGAAGAGTGAAAGCCAGGTGTCCCCAGAGGGTTAAGAAACCTGTTGGAAGGTGACCCTGGCTGTAACTCCATGGTGGGCCTCCCGTCTCAACTGCTGTTTGGTTTCAGCTGTCCTAAAGGGAGGACTGACTGTGACCTGACAGTGCCTTCTGTGATGCGTTACTATTGTCATGCCATTCCAACTGGACATTGAAAATTTGCAGAGAAATGTAAAGAGATTTGGTAGTGACTAATTTGCATTGCACAAGGTGTTGATAGTAGTGAACAGCTTGCTCTGAAGCCCGTATTCAAAATTTGGAAGGAACAAACACTGTGGATATGCTCATCTCACCACTACCCAACCTATTTTTCTTTCACTTCTTTGCTTTGTCTCTTTATTATTCTCCTGATCTTTGTCTCCGCAGTGTTTTAAATGCTGTTTCTCTTTACTTTTCCCACCTTCCTTTTTTCCCTCCCACTCCTTTTTTCTATATCACCTTTCTCTCTGCTCCCTCCACTTCATCTTAGATTCCACTTCCCCTTTTATTTTTTACCATTCTTGACCCCTTTCCTCTTTTATTGGGAAAATAGGCTTTAAATTTGGAGTGTGCTAAGAAAACGTCGCTTTATGCTAAAAAACTGCAGGATTCAGGGACTGTATTTGTGGTGTGGCTTATTGATAGAAGAGAGGCTATGGAAGCTAGTGCTTACAAGTGATTTAAGGGTGATGGCTCAGTGTCTCAGGTGGACATGATTATGTTGTGGGACAGCTGGGTTCCATTTTAGCCTGATATTGACCTCCCCTTGCCGTGTAATTAACAGTGTGCCAGCCACAGATCATAAAGTGAGTGCTGTTCAATGAATAACATCACGTACTGGTGCCTGGAGTTTGTTGTACCCATGGGACCTAGTGGGCATGGGGCATGCCTGGATATCTAGCCAGGAGTGACATTTAAGCTCAATTGCTGGATGCTGGATTACAAGAGCTCTGACATGCATCCTCAGATAGCCGTTCGATACAGATGGCTGATGAGTTCTGAAGCTTCACACACTGACGTGTCCAGGAGCCCAGGGGCAAACTGACCCTTTCCTCTTTAGGCGCAGTGCCTGCGTCGGCTGTTTAGAAATCATCAGAAACCATTTTAATATATCAGGTGAATCTTAGGGGCTCAATTTTGGTGATTAAACTAGACTCCTAAATAGAGTTCTCTAAACCCCAAACACAATGAACAGAGATTCATAGTGAAGTAGGTTTGCCTCTCGGAATGAGAGTTGCAGTGAATCCAGTCCTTTTCTTGGCTTTGGTGTTGTGTAGTGATTAACAAAAATGTGAGATGACTGCTGGGCACCTTTATAGGAAAAAGGAAGGGGGAGGGTATTAAGCATAGAATGGATACTCCCATTTGCTTGAGATGTGTAAAATAAGTTGAGGTAGAATAGGGAGGGGCACAAGACTAAAGATTTAAATCCCCCAATCATGGTTTCATTTAGTACGTTAAGGAATTTGATGAGGTAATTGGACAGAGTCAGGGCAAAGAGAGAGCAAAGCTGAGTATCAATGATCTTCAGATAATCACTAAGGTATTATTCAGGACACAAGCCAGATGACGTTAGCTTCACCAGAAGATGGGCTGATGTGGCCATAGATTCATTTAGCAATTCTCGGAATTGCTGAGGCTTGGGGCAGCCACCACCATGTGGTTTATCTTTGTCTTACCTCACTGTAGCCAGCTGAGCAGGCACTGTCTGTTTTGGGCTTTCAGGTTTGGGGTGGTGGTTCTTAGTGGAGCCTGAAGGGGAAAGAGAGGCCTTTTAAAAATAAAATATTTCTTTTCTCTTCTCTACATAAGTTTTGAGCTTAACAGGCTTTGATCAAGAAGGATTTCACGTTGGGTTTATGTTTTGAGTTACATCTGCTCAAGACGCTGCCGTGGGGCTGGAGGAGAAGGTCAGAGAGAGGGAAAACTTGGACTGTGCTGAAATCCCTTCAGGCTCACTTATTTAGTTATTCACTCAGAAACAGCAGCATGGACTAAGAGCTATCTGTGCTTTTGCAGTGTAGCTTCACTACTTAATTTGAAATAAATTCCCTTATAATAGGTCCAATGTATAATCCAAGGCAGATTTGAAATAACATTCAAAGAGTTTTTGGCCATCCACTCTGTTGTTTCCTTCCATCAGTGGGGATCTCTGTGACGTGGCTTGTGCTCCCTCAGTGGTCCTTTTTCTTGAAACCTCACGAGGTAACTTGGGGCCAGAAGATGGTGTAGCATGAACAAGAAGAGGTGGCCTGCAGTCCTAGGTGCTGGTCTATGCTGGCCAGGACAGAGAATACTGGATATCACATAGTCTCTAAATCCAATTTCAAAGAGTGCATCTCTAGAGTTAAATGAGTTTGCCTTAAATTCTGTACGGTTGCAGATGATGTAATCCTTTTATAAACATTTTATTAGGCAGGTTAAATTAAGATACAGGAAATGCTATTTCACATTTTGTTGAAGAGGAAGGTCAAGTCTTGTGAACATTGTTTACTATAACGGAAGGTTCTTACATATCCATCTCAACTTAATTTTCTCGTCGTTTCAGCATCCGAGTTCCCTGCTGCATTCTACTCTTTGCGCAGTAGAAAGTCAATCTGTGAGCAGCTTGCTGAGATGAGTAAGAGCTGTCTGCTAGTGAAGGGAAATTTGGACTCAATGAAAATAGTCAGTGGAAACCTCTGTTTGCTGTATCAAGCATGCAGTACTTATATGCGTACATGGAACAAATTTTTTTTTCAGCTTCAGTGTTGTAACGAAAATGGCAATTTTCCTTCTCAGTATAACATATAAATGCACTGCTTGGTAACTGAGTAGTTGTCTTGAGTTCTATTTCTGGTATTGTTGGCAGTGTACTTGCCTAAGACAAGCCCTTTGACCACCAGCTATAGACTCTTAATATCCTAATCCAAGCTATTAGTACTTTCTGATAGCAGCTTAGCTCCTCCCTTTACATCAAATCTTACCTTTTCTGCATTCAGCTGATGAAGTCTGTGAAAGAATAGGAATAATATAATAAGCTAGTTTGGTGTTTTGGCCTTTTGGATAGGAATGCAGGGAGGAAACGAAATGAGGGATGCCTTGAAATGTCTCACTTAGACTTTCTTATGTTCAGAGAAATACAGAGAGAACATTTCCTAGATACTGAGAGTAAATTTCTTTTCTTGAACCTATCAAGTGCCTCAGAAGAGGACTCAGGTTGAGATGACTTTTTTTTTTTTTAATGTAAGCATGGACAATTCTCTTTCCACCCTCAACCCTTTGCAGAATTTCTGAGAACAGTGAATTTCAAAGAAGGGGAGGAACAGAAATGAAGCTGACAAGAGAAGCCATCTAAAATTAAAACTCTCCATATGGAATTGCTTTTTCTTTTCCCCTAGAACGTGTACTCACTCTAAGTCGTGGAAACTCAGCTCTGTCTTTGAAAATTTTCTTACCGTGTAGTCATTGGAGGCTCTAATAACGCCTAGCTTCTATTATTGTCCAGCTTGTATCTTCTAAATGTCAAAACTATGTTCTTCCAAATGACAAGTTTTATTTTAAAATATTTTACTAACTTTACTTATATATTGAGCAGATAATAGTACAAAATTCAAAAACAAAAGACCCAACATGGTGAATATTGTTGATTTTAGTCTTTGGATTGATCTGATTGTGTTTAGAAGTTGATGGGGGGATAAGTAGCTCTCTAAGCTAGATTCTTTGTTGCTTCCCATCAGTCTAAAATGTATTAGAAAAGAAAGTAAGGCCTGGTTGCAAGAATAAACTAATGGATTATTTTTACTTAATGGCAAGTTTACCTAGAAATCAGATATTTAAATATTGCTGCTGTATCTATATTTGTATGTCCATATGTTATTGCCCACGATGCCACTGATTGGCGGATACACATTTTATGTACAACTGAGAAAAAGAAACCTAGCCAGTTAAACTATTTCCCAGCACCTCCCATTATTTAAATGATCTTTTAGGAAGGAATTGAGTGTATCTAATATATTTTTAAAATATATTTATTGAAAGAACTCCTCTGGAATTAATGATATATAGGTATTTATCACTGAACATTCTTATAAACATATAAAAAATACAAGAAAAATACATCAGGTAACTTTTACTCCTGACACTTCTACACAAGAAAATATAAGTCTTCTGAATCACTTTCAACTCAACTCTTCAGTGTCTAAACTTTGCTACACGATTTGCCCTTTGTGCTATAAAGAATATTGGTGAAATAGTTTTAAAATAATTTTTATTTTGATCTATTTTGAATTAACACTTTCTACAAAGTTTCTGGAAAAAAGAAATTTTTAAAATGAAAGTTCAGCCAGGCATGGTGGCGCATACCTGTAATCCCACCACTTTGGGAAGCCAAGGTGGGTAGAACACTTGAGGCCATGAGTTTGAGACTAGCTTATCCAACATGATGAAACTCCATCTCTACTAAAAATACAAAACTTAGCCCAGCGAGGTGGCACATGCCTGTAATACCAGCTACTTGGGAGGCTGAGGCACAAGAATTGCTTGAACCCAGGAGGCAGAGACTGCAGTGAGCTGAGACAGCGCCACTGTACTCCTGCCTGGGTGACAGAATGAGACTCTGTCAAAGAAAAAAAAAAGGAAGGAAGGAGAAAGAGAAAGAAAAAAGGAAAGAAAAGAAAGAGAAAGGAAGGAAGGAAGAAAAGAAAGGAAGAAAGGGTAAGTTAGTTCACTGATGCTGAGTTCTTAAGCTGTTTACCACTGCAGTTTTGTCATGTTAACACAATTCTGACTGTTGCTGGGCTGGGAATGTAAAGGAACAGATCCCAGCACTTCCAACAACCATTTGGTGCCTAGGGTTAGTAACTGCTTTGGTATATCTCAGGGTTTTCATTACAGTTGCTGAGACCCATTCTGCTAATTCAATTCAATGCTGAATTTTTAAATATTCACATATGAAAGTTGCTTTGCAACTGCTGTCCATCTGACTGCGATTGAAAGATGCCATTCATTGTGAAATTGTACCCAAATTTAGAGTTGGTAATAGATGAAAATAAATGTGCATCTGGGCTGGGCCAGGCATGGTGGCTCATGCCTGTAATCCCAGCACTTTGGGAGGCCAAGGTGAGTGGATCACCTGACGTCAGGAGTTCAAGACCAGCCTGGCCAACATGGTGAAACCCTGTTTTTACTAAAAATACAAAAAAATTAGCCGGGCGTGATGGTGTGCGCTTGTAATCTCAGCTACTCGGGAGGCTGAGGCAGGAGAATTGCTTGAACCCGGGAGGTAGAGGTTGTAGTGAGCCGAGATCGTGCTATTGCACTCCAGCCTGGGCGACAAGAGTGAGACTCTGTCTCAAAAAAAAAGGAAAAAGGTGTGCATTTTAGAGTTAATGAAAGATAATGATTAAATATAATTTCTAGAATTTTTAATGTTTCAGATGAGAATTGTGGACTTTTACTGAGCTCATAAACCAAAATGCTAAGTCAAAAGTAAAAGCTATTCCTGTTGGTTCCTAAGCGTGATGATTGGGTTTTCACATTCATGTGTGACATGTGCCTCCCTCAAATCTTGTGATGATGTCAATGTCATCACATGACCTCACATCTGACGTGGGAAGAAAAGTGAAAAAGTAAAAAAAAAAAAAAAAAAAAAGAAAAAAAAAAGAAAAAAAAAAGAAAGGCAAAAAAACTTGACGAGATTTTGAATGTCTTAATTTTGCTTAGCGTGGATTCTCCCCTTCCTTAGAATGCTCACCAAATATTAACAATACATTTTTTTTCAAGACATCTAAAGTGATTCAATTTGAACATTTAAGTGGCAGGTTAAGAAAACTTTTCCCCCTAATAATTCAAATATTTGTTTTACTGTGAGAAATTCAGAAATCTGATTTAAGGATGACCTTCTTATTGAAAAGAGGAAAAGCAATGGAAAGATATCTGTATTTGTAACTGAAACTGGCTCAAATCATAGCTGTATTCTCCTCTCTTTGAAATATGTAGAATTATAGCCAATGGGTTAAGAAAAACTATTTAAAACTTGGAAATAAGGCAAAAAAGTAGAGGAGCATATCCTTTCAATGTCATATTGGAACATTTTTTAAATAAATAAACCTGACCAAGGATTATTTAATTATTCAGGAGAACTTCCTTATGTTTAACTTTTGTTTTTCACTCTTAATTGGAGTCTATAGACACTGGGAAGTTGTGTGTTAATGTATAGATTTTTGGCAATAGCTATCTAGTGAAAGAAAGAACCCTATGTTTTGTGCGTTTTAGGACATTAACCAGCTTTGCAGGTAACCTAGCAATTTTCTACTAACATTTTCAGAGGCTAGAAACACATTCTCCATCAGTCCTCTTTGGATCAGCCTTATTAACTTGATGGTTTCTTCATTATTGAGTTGAGTAAATCTTGACATATATTTATTCTATATTTTTATGAGTCCTGTTTTAAACTTTAAAAAAAAATTTCATTTTGTCGAGATTTAAACCTCTCAAGTGAAATAGTTACTACTCATCCTTATGTTATATATTTATAGGTTGACAAGTGCTCTGGTAGTAGTTCATAGTGACCTGCAGAGATGAAAATGCCTGTTTATGAGGTTTAAAACTAGATTGCTGAACCTGTGCATGAGTTAGATTTCATTAAGGGACTCCCCTGTGATTAGCACATGATTCTCCTTGTGTGGATGGAAGTTTCAGGGGCCGGAGCTGGGCTTGTGCAAGGAATCTAGCCAGAACATTTCAGAAGAGCCTGCAGATACAGGGGTGCCCCACAAGGCAGCTGTTCATCTTTGCTCCTCCAGCACCTGGTGTGGGGTTTTCTAAGCTCTCAACAATGTGTGTGGTGGTTTCCTGGAGTTACTATCCTTGTCTTTCAGGGGATTTGAGGAGATTCTTCTGTTCTCAGAGGCTTCAGAAACACATGGTTGGGTCTTCAGAATGATCTCTTCAGAATCAATTGAGTGTATCAGACATTAAATTTACTTGGTTCCAGTTTACCCCCACCCTGCACTTTCTCTTACCTCCCTCCCTCTTGCATTAATCCCATTTTTCTCCCTACTTTCCTTCCCTCCTCCCCTTTTATTCTGTTGACCTATCTATTTACAAACCCTCTCTCACTTGAGATGGTGTGGAAGATGACATCACGCTTAACTGAGATATGTATTTATTTGATTACCTGAAGGCTTTCTATAATGTCTTAGTGGAAGCCTTTATGGTAAACGCCAATCAATGAAACACACACACATCAGGGAGTAGAAATTTCCTGTGTATTTGAATGTTGCACTGATCACCTTATCTAGTGTACCTAGCCATTTTCTTAAGGTAGTAATTAAAGTGTTTCAAACTTGAAGTGGTTTAGGGTCATGAATTTTGAATTGACAGAATACTCACAGTACAGTGCTGTATTTTCTTATGTAGTCAGTCAGCATTCAAAAGTCAGATAAGATGTTGCCAAAAGTATAAATGAGTGGAAAACAAGAAAGGCTATTAAATTCTTTGCCAGAGAAATCTTCATAAATAGAACAAGTGACCATACGGGTAGGAGACTGAAAATGTCCATTCCTTAATTCACTGAGATAGAGAAGGTAGAATATCCCCACAATATTTTGGGGGACTTTTGATTCTTTAATTAGTTGTCTGATTATGTTGATAAAACCCTGGGGATGGAGGTGTGTACAGTTCAACAGTCTCAGGAAGGAGGCTCCTTTAGTACAATGTTTACGGGATTCAAGATAAGTGTAGGCTCAGAATGGCGTCGGGAATCAGAATCCTGGAGCCAGTGAGAAAGCCAAACTTCACATGAATGACATCTGAAGTCTAGTAAGAGCTCAAGGTCAGTTGATGTCTTGAAGGGAACCAGGCATGGTGTAAGAACCAGGATTTCTTCAAGAGGGAGCTTTAGAAGAATGTAGTGGAGAATGCTGATGCCACTCCAGACTGGAGGCTCATAGTTGACAGCTGCCACCTCGCCAGGGCCCACCTGGTTCTGGGTTCTGTTCAGAGCATTTTCTGGGCATCATGTCATTTAACCCTCACACCAGGCCAGTGAGAGAGTAGTACCTCTGTAGTGTTATTGGGGAAGAAGTGGCTTTAGAGAGGTGAACTTTCTAAGAGTATCAACTGATGCTGAAGATTGCATTGGAACCCAGGTTGGTCTCTCTCCACCTCTGTGCTGCCAATCATGACATTGTGCTGCCCCCATGTCTGCTCCTCCCACCTGTTGCAAGTAGCCAGCCTCTTACCTGATGAAGACCATCAGGCCCGAAGGACCAGACTCTTTTGCTCCTGCAGAAAGCCAGTTTGGGGTGGGACATCTGGACAGGCAGAAGTCTTGTGACTGGTGGACACAGGATTCCCAGGCACCTGTTCTCTCAAGGGTGGGCTCTTCTGGGGACATTTGGGGGCTGCTCATGATTCCGTTGAACTGTCCTTTGACTTAGTCCTTCCAACCTCCAACATACAGGGCCACTGAGAGAAGCAGTACCTACGGCAGTTTTAAACTGCCCTGCTCCTCTGCTGTTCTGACAGCGTGTGAAGCCAGCAAAAGCTTCTTCGCATCAGGTGCCAGTGGGGAAATAGGAGGAAAAAGGGGGAATAGGAAGGAAAATCGTGCTATTTTGTAGACAGGGGAGGATTTCATAAAAATATGTACAGAATGGTTTTACAAAGACTGTGCATATATGCTCCAGGTCTGTTCAGGAAAGATTCATTTGTGGAGGATTGAAATGTTCCATTAACATTCCTTATCTAAGAGAAGCAGAGGCATCTACTGAATTTCACAAGATGTAATATGAAAACTGATCTCCAAGGGTCACTTTTAATATTTTACTTCCTTCTTCATTGTTGAAAATATATTTCAGCTCTCTTTTACATACCAGCATACAGCAGAGGGAGAAGATAGCATAATCACTGCAAAAGTATTATCAAATGCAAGCACGCATTTGCATTTTTGGCAAACAACCACTTTTGATTTTACATTGTATTATTCCATAATATTTAAAGCAAGCACAAAGTCCTGAAATTATCAAACCTACTTGAGTTTGTGATAGTCAGATACTAGTTTCATTGTGCTTTTAATTAATAAAATGTAGATTTTCTAAAATAAAATTTTCATTATGAAATGTTTTACCATAAGGGAAAACAGAATCAAATGGTATTAATATATGTACCTACCACTCAGATTATACAGATACTAACTTTCTGCTGTGTTTTCTTCAAACGTGACTTTATGTTGTGACTATTAATAAAATGGCACATTACAGATGCAGTTGTTGTACAGCCCCCTTCATATCCTCTCTTCCTCTTTCTCCTTTCATGAGGCTGATGTATGTTATTCCCCTGAATTTTTCTTTTTTTTTTTTCTGAGACAGAGTCTCGCTCTGTCACCCTGGCTGGAGTGCAGTGCCATGATCTTGGCTCACAGCAACCTCTGCCTCCCGGTTCAAGTGATTCTCTTGCCTCAGCCTCCCGAGTAGCTGGGACTATAGGTGCATGCCATCACGCCTGGCTAATTTTTGTATTTTAGTAGAGATGGAGTTTTGCCATGTTGGTCAGGCTGGTCTTGAACTCCTGACCTCAGGTGATCCACCCACCTCGGCCTCCCAAAGTGCTGGGATTACAGGCATGAGCCACTGTGCCAGCCCCCTGAACGTTTTTATGCTTTGACAACATGGTTGTGAAAATACTAAGTGAAAGTTTCTTCAGAGCTGTATTTTGAAGTAATATTCTCAATTTAGAGCCATAAGTCTATTATTTTATTATTATTATACTTTAAAGTTGTAGGGTACATGTGCACAACATGCAGGATTGCTACATAGGTATACATGTACCATGTTGGTTTGCCGTACCCATCAACTCATCATTTACATTAGGCATTTCTCCTAATGCTATCCATCCCCCAGCACCCCACCCCTGACAGCCCCA
>NW_016821090.1:1106741-1111877 GCF_001698545.2 Rhinopithecus bieti
TTTTTTGTATTTTTTTTTTGTAGTAGAGACGGAGTTTCACTGTGTTAGCCTGGATGGTCTTTATCTCCTGACCTTGTGATCCACTCGCCTCGGCCTCCCTAAGTGCTGGGATTACTTGCGTGAGCCACTGCACTCGGCCTCAATTTATTATGTACCTCGTAGTTGTTCAGGAGCAGGTTCAGTTTCCATGTAGTTGTGCAGTTTTGAGTGAGTTTCTTAATCCTGAGTTCTAATTTGATTGCACTGTGGTGTGAGAGACAGTTTGTTTTGATTTCTGTTCTTTTACATTTGCTGAGGAGTGTTTTACTTCCAATTATGTGGTCAATTTTAGAATAAGTGTGACGTGGTACTGAGGAGAATGTATATTCTGTTAATTTGGGGCAGAGAGTTCTGTAGATGTCTATTAGTTTTGCTTGGTCCAGAGCTGAGTTCGAGTCCTGGATATCCTTGTTAATTTTCTGTCTCATTAAGCTGTCTAATATTGACAGTGGGGTGTTAAAATCTCCTATTATTATTGTGTGGGAGTCTAAGTCTCTTTGTAGGTCTCTAAGAACTTGCTTTATGAATCTGGGTGCTCCTGTATTGGGTGCATATATATTTAGGATAGTTAGCTCTTCTTGTTGAATTGATCCTTTTACCATTATGTAATGGCCTTCTTTGTCTCTTTTGATCTTTTTTGGTTTAAAGTCTGTTTTTATCAGAGATAAGGATTGCAGCCCCTGCTTTCTTTTTGCTTTCCATTTGTTTGGTAGATCTTCCTCCATCCCTTTATTTTGAGCCCATATGTGTCTTTGCACATGAGATGGGTCTCCTGAATACAGCACACCAATGGGTCTTGACTCTGTATCCAGTTTGCCAGTCTGTGTCTTTTAATTGGAGCATTTAGCCCATTTACATTTAAGGTTAATATTGTTATGTATGAATTTGATCCTGTCATTATGATACTAGCTGGTTATTTCGCCCATTAATTGATGCAGTTTCTTCCTAGCATCGATGGTCTTTACAATTTGCCATGTTTTTGCAGTGGCTCATACCGCTTGTTCCTATCCATATTTAGTGCTTCCTTCAGGAGCTCTTGTAAGGCAGGCCTGGTGGTGTCACAATCTCTCAGCATTTGCTTGTCTATAAAGAATTTTATTTCTCCTTCACTTACGAAGTTAATTTGGCTGAATATGACATTCTGGGTTGAAAATTCTTTTCTTTAAGAATGGTGAATATTGACCCCTACTCTCTTCTGGCATGTAAGGTTTCTGCAGAAAGATCCGCTGTTAGTCTGATGGGCTTCCCTTTGTGGGTAACCCAACCTTTCTCTCTGGCTGCCCTTAACATTTTTTCCTTTATTTCAACCTTGGTAAATCTGACAATTATGTGTCTTGGGGTTGCTCTTCTCAAGGACTATCTTTGTGGTGTTCTCTGTATTTCCTGAATTTGAATGTTGGCCTGTGTTGCTAGGTTGGGGAAGCCCTCCTGGATAATATCCTGAAGAGTGTTTTCTAACTTGTTTCCATTTTCCCCATCACTTTCAGGTACACCAATCAAACATAGATGTGGTCTTTTCACATAGTCCCATATTTCTTGGAGGCTTTGTTTGTTCCTTTTCACTCTTTTTTCTCTGATCTTGTCTTCTTGCTTTTTTTCATTAATTTGATCTTCAATCACTGATATCCTTTCTTGTGCTTGATTGAATCAGCTATAGAAGCTTGTGTATGCTTCATGCAGTTCTTGTACTGTGGTTTTCAGCTCCATTAGGTCTTGTAAGCTCTTCTCTACACTGGTTGTTCTAGTTAGCTATTCATCTAACCTTTTTTCAGGGTTTTTGGCTTCCTTGTGATGGGTTAGAACATGCTCCTTTAGCTTGGAGAAGTTTGTTATTACTGACCTTCTGAAGCCTACTTCTGTCAGCTTGTGAAACTCATTCTCCGTCCAGTTTTGTTCCCCTGCTGTTGAGGAGCTGCAGTCCTTTGGAGGAGAAGACGTGCTCTGGTTTTTGAATTTTCAGCCTTTCTCTTCTGGTTTCTCCCCATCTTTCTGGTTTTATCTAACTTTGGTCTTTGATGTTGGTGACCTACAGATGGGATTTTGGTATGGATGTCCTTTTTGTTGATGTTGATGCTGTTCTTTTCTGTTTGTTAGTTTTCCTTGTAACAGACGGTTCCCTCAGCTGCAGGTCTGTTGCAGTTTGCTGGAGGTCCACTCCAGACCCTGTTTGCCTGGGTAACACCCGGAGGCTGCAGAACAGCAAATATTGCTGCCTGATCCTTTCTCTGGAAGCTTAGTCCCAGAGGGGCACCCGCCTGTATGAGTTGTCTGTCTGCCCCTACTGGGAGGTGTCTCCCAGTCAGGCTACTCGGGGGTCAGGGACCCACTTGAGGAGGCAGTCTGTTCGTTATTGGATCTTGAACGCTGTGCTAGGAGAACCACTGCTCTCTTCAGAGCTGTCTGGCAGAGACGTTTAAGTCTGCAGAAGCTGTCTGCTGCCTTTTGTTCAAATACACCCTGCCCCTAGAAGTGGAATCTAGAGAGGCAGTAGGCCTTACATTAGGCATTTCTCCTAATGCTATCCATCCCCCAGCACCCCACCCCCTGACAGCCCCAGTGTGTGATGTTCCCCTCCCTGTGTCCATGTGTTCTCATTGCTCAACTCCCACTTATGAGTGAGAACATGCAGTGTTTGGTTTTCTGTCCTTATAATGTTTTGCTGAGAATGATGGTTTCCAGCCTCATCCATGTCCCTGCAAAGGACATAAACTCATCCTTTTTTATGACTGCATAGTATTCCATGGTGTATACATGCCACATTTTCTTTATCCAGTCTATTATTGATGGGCATTTGGGTTGGTTCCAAGTCTTTGCTATTGTGAATAGTGCCCCAGTAAACACGTGTGTGCATGTGTCTTTAGAGTAGCATGACTTATAATCCTTTGGGTATATACCCAGTAATGGGATCACTGGGTCAAATGGTATTTCTAGTTCTGGATCCCTGAGGAATTGCCACACTGTCTTCCACAATGGTTGAACTAATTTATACTCCCACCAACAGTGTAAAAGCATTCCTATTTCTCCACGTCCTCTCCAGCATCTGTTGTTTCCTGACTTTTTAATGATGGCCATTTTAACAGGCATGAAATGACATCTCATTGGGGTTTTGATTTGCATTTCTATGATGACCAGTGATGACGAGCATTTTTTCATATGTCTGTTGGCTGTATAAATGGCTTCTTTTGAGAAGTGTCTGTTTATATCCTTTGCCCACTTTTTGATGGGTTTGTTTTTTTCTTATAAATTTGTTTAAGTTCTTTGTCGATTCTGGATATTAGCCCTTTGTCAGAAGGATAGATGGCAAAATTTTTCTCCCATTCTGTAGATTGCCTGTTCACTCTGATGATAGTTACTTTTGCTGTGCAGAAGCTCTTTACTTTAATTAGGTTCCATTTGTCTATTTTGGCTTTTGTTGCCATTGCTTTTGGTGTTTCAGTCATGAAGTCTTTGCCCATGCCTATGTCCTGAATGATATTGCCTAGGTTTTCTTCTAGGGTTTGTATGGTGCTATGTCTTACATTTAAGTCTTTAATCCATCTTGAGTTAATTTTTGTATAAGATGTAAGGAAGGGATCCAGTTTCAGCTTTCTACATATGGCTAGCCAGTTTTCCCAGCACCATTTATTAAATAGGGAATCCTTTCCCTATTTCTTGTTTTTGTCAGGATTGTCAAAGATCAGATGGTTGTAGATGTGTGGTGTTATTTCTGAGACCTCTGTTCTGTTCCATTGGTCTGTATATCTGTTTTGGTACCAGTACCATGCTGTTTTGGTTACTGTAGCCTTGTAGTATAGTTTGAAGTCAGGTAGCATGATGCCTCCAGCTTTGTTCTTTTGCTTAGGATTGTCTTGGCTATGTAGGCTCTTTTTTGGTTCCATAACAAATTTAAAGTAGTTTTTTCCAATTCTGTGAAGAAAGTCAGTGGTAGCTTGATGGGGATAGTATTGAATCTATAAAAATCTTTGGGCAGTATGGCCATTTTCACAATATTGATTCTTCCTATCCATGAGCATGGAATGTTTTTCTATTTGTTTGTGTCCTCTTTTATTTGGTTGAGCAGTAGTTTGTAGTTCTCCTTGAAGAGATCCTTCACATCCCTTTAAGTTGGATTCCTGGGTATTTCATTCTCCTTGTAGTAATTATGAATGGGAGTTCACTCATGATTTGGCTCTCTGTCTGTCCTTGGTACATAGCAATGCTTGTGATTTTTGTGCATTGATTTTGTATCCTGAGACTTTGCTGAAGTTGCTCATCAGCTTAAGAAGATTTTGGGCTGAGATGATGGGGTTTTCTAAATATACAATCATGTCATCTGCAAACAGAGACAATTTGACTTCATCTTTTCCTAATTGAATAGACTTTCTTTCTTTCTCTTGCCGGATTGCTGTGTCCAGAACTTCCAATACTGTGTTGAATAGGAGTGGTGAGAGAGGGCATCCTTGTCTCGTGCTGGTTTTCAAAGGGAATGCTTCCCATTTTTGCCCATTCAGTATGATACTGGCTGTGGGTTTGTCATAAATGGTTATTATTTTGAGATACTTTCTGTCAATACCTAGTTTATTGAGAGTTTTTAGCATGAAAGGCTGTTGAATTCTGTCAAAGGCCTTTTCTGCATCTATTGAGATAATCGTGGTTTTTGTTGTTGGTTCTGTTTATGTGTTGGATTATGTTTATTGATTTGTGTATGTTGAACCAGCCTTGCATCCCAGGGATGAAGCAGACTTGCTCGTGGTGGATAAGCTTTTTTATGTGCTGCTGGACTCGTTTTGCCAGTATTTTATTGAGGATTTTCACGTCAATGTTCATCAGGGATATTGGCCTAAAATTCTCTTTTTTTGTTGTGTCTCTGCCAGGCTTTGGTATCAGGATGATATTGGCCTCATAAAATGAGTTAGGGAGGATTCCCTCTTTTTCTGTTGATTGGAATAGTTTCAGAAGGAATGGTACCAGCTTCTCTTTGTACCTCTGGTAGAATTCAGCTGTGAATCCGTCTGGTCCTGGACTTTTTTTGGTGGGTAGGCTATTAATTGCCTCAATTTCAGAGCCTGCTATTGGTCTATTCAGGGATTCAACTTCTTCCTGGTTTAGTCTTGGGAG
>NW_016821090.1:1114037-1128104 GCF_001698545.2 Rhinopithecus bieti
AGCATTTGCTTCTTTGTAAAGGATTTTATTTCTCCTTTGCTTATGAAACTTAGTTTGGCTGGATATGAAATTTTGGGTTGAAAATTCTTTTCTTTAGGAATGTTGAATATTGGCCCCCACTCTCTTCTGGCTTGTAGTTGTTTCTGCCAAGAGATCCGCTGTTAGTCTGATGGTCTTCCCTTTGTGGGTAACCTGACCTTTCTCTCTGGCTGCCCTTAACATTTTTTCCTTCATTTCAACTTTGGTGAATCTGACAATTATGTGTCTTGGAGTTGCTCTTCTGGAGGAGTATCTTTGTGGCGTTCTCTGTATTTCCTGAATTTGAATGTTGGCCTGCCTTGCTGGGTTGGGGAAGTTCTCCTGGATAATATCCTGAAGAGTGTTTTCCAGCTTGGTTCCATTCTCCCTGTCACTTTCAGGTACACCAATCAGACAAAGATTTGGTTTTTTCACATAGTCCCATATTTCTTGGAGGCTTTGTTCATTTCTTTTTACTCTTTTTTCTTTAAACTTCTCTTCTTGCTTCATTTCATTCATTTCTTCTTCCACTTGATTGAATCAGCTACTGAAGCTTGTGCATGTGTCACGTAGTTCTTGTGCCATGGTTTTCAGCTCCATCAGGTCATTTAAGGTCTTCTCTATGCTGTTTATTCTAGTTAGCCATTTGTCTAATCTTTTTTCAAGGTTTTTAGCTTCTTTGCAATGGGTTCAAACATCCTCCTTTAGCTCAGAGAAGTTTGTTATTGCCGAATAACTGGCCTTCTTCTCCCAACTTGTCAAAGTCATTCTCTGTCCAGCTTTGTTCCATTGCTGTTGAGGAGCTGTGTTCCTTTGGAGGAGAAAAGGCACTCTGATTTTTAGAATTTTCAGCTTTTCTGCTCTGGTTTCTCTCCATCTTTGTGGTTTTATCTACCTTTGGTCTTTGATGATGGTGACATACAGATGGGGTTTTGGTGTGGATGTCCTTTCTGTTTGTTAGTTTTCCTTCTAATAGTCAGGTCTGTTGGAGGTTGCTGGAGGTCCACTCCAGGCCCTGTTTGCCTGCGTATCACCAACTGAGGCTATAGAACAGCAAATATTGCAGAATGGTAAATGTTGCTGCCTGATCCTTCCTCTGGAAGCTTTGTCTCAGAGGGGCAGCTGGCTGTATAAGGTGTCAGTCGGCCCCTACTGGGAGGCATCTCCCAGTCAGGCTACTCGGGGTCAGGGACCCACTTGAGGAGGCAGTCTGTTCGTTATTGGATCTTGAACGCTGTGCTAGGAGAACCACTGCTCTCTTCAGAGCTGTCTGGCAGAGACGTTTAAGTCTGCAGAAGCTGTCTGCTGCCTTTTGTTCAAATACACCCTGCCCCTAGAAGTGGAATCTAGAGAGGCAGTAGGCCTTGCTGAACTGCGGTGGGCTCTGCCCAGTTTGAGCTTCCCTGCAGCTTTGTTTACACTGTGAGCATAGAACCACCTACTCAAGCCTCAGCAGTGGCAGATGCCCATCCCCCTGCCAACCTCCAGCAACCCAGGTTGATCTCAGACTACTGCGCTAGCAGCCCAAGGCTTTGTGGGTGTGGGACCCACCGAGCCAGGCACGGGAGGGAATCTCCTGGTCTGCCGATTACGAAGACCATAGGAAAAGCCCAGTATTTTGACAGGAGTGTACCGTTCCTCCAGGTAGGGTCACTCACAGCTTCCCTTGGCTAGGAAAGGGAAATCCCTGGACCCCTTGTGCTTCCTGGATGAGGTGATGCCCCACCCTGCTTTGGCTTGCCCTCCATAGGTTGCACCCACTGTCCAATCAGTCCCAATGAGATGAACCAGGTACCTCAGTTGGAAATGTAGAAATCACCTGTATTCTGCATCAGTATCACTGGGAGCTGTAGACCGGAGCTGTTCCTATTTGGCCATCTTGGAAGTAACCCACATGTCTATTCTTCAAGTCATTTTTCTGTGAAGTATAATTCCTGAAGTGTCCACTTGTTGGGGGAGGTTGAGGTTAGTATAATTACTATCAAAAAATAGACTTTCAGAAATTGATTCCAGCTTTTCCTGCCCCTCACTACTTCTCTGAGGAGCCTGGTAGATCCTTCCCCACATGTGTCCCTTATAGGTGTCCACTCCGGCAGATACTGCTTGGAGACATATGCAGAGAACTACCATTCGTTTGGGTTTTGCCCCAACACAACCAGCTTATACACATTATACAAAAACTTGCTTTTTTATTTCTCAATTCATCATGGACATGCTCACATCTAAGTAGATGAACAATCTGGTGCTTTCTAATATATTTACATAGAAGTTTGTATCACAAAATTCTGTTCCTTTCATTTTCTTCTTTTTTGAACCATAGCCTTTTCTCCTTAACTTCACTAAATGATGCTCCCTGTCTTGTTTGCAGCCTCCCTTCTTTCCAGTGCTGTGTGTTAACCATCTCAGTGTATGCTTCCCGACATTTCTAAATGCTTTTATGATCATGTGTATACATGTGCACATGCACGCACACACTCCTCCGCACACATGCACACATAGGTATATTTGATCATTTCTGTACACAAACGGGATCACACTTGGTACATTCTATGTACTAAGTGGCTGTTACTGTTGAGATTTGAAAACCATCAAAAAAAAAAAAAAAAAAAAAAAAAAAAAAAAAAAGCCCAAACAGCAAAATGTTTTTACAAAGAGAGAGCCTTGCTCAAGGTGCCAGAACATACCTGGGAGATCCAAACTTCTCACCCAGGTCTTCTCAGACAAAGTCACTTTCTCTGCACCCAACTTCAAATGAAGACCACTCCCACACAGCCCTGGCAGCTCAGGGCAGCGTTCATGTGCCAGGCCTTCCCTACCTCTTCTGTGGGTTTGCAGGAGGATGGCCACCTGCTGCCATCCAGATTTCAGGCACAGCTTCCTCTGATATCCAAGGTCACGTCAGACTGTACCAGGAACCATGACTGTATGAGGTTCACAAGGACACCAAAGCTTTATTTTTTGTTTTTTAACATAGTAGTTTTTGACTCCGTCTAATCTGTTTGCTAAGGTTAGGGGCAATGTGGCATTCACATGCTATTTACCTAACATTTCCAATACTCTCCTCCTCCCTCAAGGTTATTACTTCTCTGGTTGGCGATGGACTCAAATCCTCATTCTCAAAAGCTTGTTCTCAGGGCTGGGAAAGGCACAGTTGCTCTGTTGGCAGGTGGGCAGATTTCCATGGGCTAAAATAAAACTAAAGCAGAAGTCACCGTATATTTGCTGCTTCTGACCCTTAATAGAGAAAGAGAGTGGAAAATTTCTCCTTGGTATTTGCTGGCTTTATCGTGGGGTGTCACACGATGCATTTGAAAAAAGTTAATTTAAAATTTTAATTTCAACACTGATTTTTAAACCAGAATTACGTCCATCTCTCTTGTCTTTTCATCCTCAGCTCCGGTTGACTCCTGCTGGAATTATTTCCAATATGTTCTCCAGAAAACCATCTCCTTTCAGAAACTTTCAGGATCATGGGGGCCAATTACATCTGTTTAGCTATTAGGTTGAATCATATGATTAACATTACATTTTTGTAGTTCAAAATGGCCAGATATTGTCACTTCAGTGGTTCAACCCAATATGTTTTCCTTGAATATTTACAGGTGGGAAGGCTTGGGAGCTAGGAGGCCCCATGGGGATTCTATTACCCAGTTCTCAAGGTTTACAGGGGACCACCTGGGGCCAGCCTAATTGCCCAGTTGATGATGAATTGATTCACCTGTGCTGAAGCCGTCTCCTAGAATGCCCCTGACGAAATGTGAAGTGTGGTGTGAATAGTCAGGCTCCAGGAGGTGCAGGCTTCCAGGATCACAATAAAGGATGGGGATCCTTTAAAGCCCAGAGGGCGATTCCCTGGCAGGAAAGGAAAATTAGGCAAACACCCTGGAGAGGCCCAAGCCTGAGAGACCTCAGGCCCTGAGATTGCCCCTGACTCTGAGGATTCAAATCAGACAGATCCTCTTCCTGGCCTCTTGTATCCACACTCGAGTTTCCCCACGCTGTTTGAAATGCTGTGGGCAGAATGCAGGCCGCTTGCCCTGACCGCAGAGGACTGACTTGGGCAGGTGGGCAGGAGCCTTTTTGCCCAGCGTGAATTCCTCTTCCACAGCTGGGTGCTGACCTGCAGGGAGGTGCTTCAGTGAGTACTTGAGCAGGGTCCAGGATGAGAAGCCAAACTGTTTCTCATGTTCTCCTGCAAAATGAATTTATTTCCTTGTTAGAGAAGAGTGGACACACCCCTAGTCAAATATAAGTGAAAATCAATACATCTTTATTAGAAAAAGTTAGAAAGATATGGACAGATAAAAAAAAAATACCCATCTTCCCACCAGTGCAAATCATTATTACTGCGACTTTGGCAAATTTCCTTCCAGATTTTAATGCATTCAAAAAATACGTAATTATGATACTGCTGATCCATGTATACTTTATATAATAAGAATATATAGAAAATATTCTATATAAAATATACATTGACCAGGACTATATGCTACTATAGAGATTGTATACAAAATACAACTGGCTGCATTTTATATCCCAACCCTTTTCATTCATCCTAAGTAAATACTCTCTGCACATAAATGTTGCATAGTGTTCCCTAAAGTCGATTGTCCATCATGTAGTTAACAAATTTTCCTTTTAGTGTAGTAAAGTACATGGACTCTGGATGGTTTGGTTCAAATATCAACACGCTGATTGTGTGAATGTGCGCAAGATGCTTAATCTCTCTTTGTCTCTGTCTGTTAAACTTTAAAATTGGTGTAAGAGTTGTATGTAGCCTGTTAAAGAAAAAAAAAAAAAAAAGAAGAATTATGCATAACCTGTTGCAGAAAAGAAACCAAAGTCTCCAGATGTTGCCATTTATAAGAAGTACATTGAAGGGATGTAAGCTGTGTTACCAGCCATGGCTCAGATCCCTAGCATGTCAAAATTAGATGTTGTCTTTTATGTCTGAATATATACCAAAGGCCCTATTTGAGGTTTGCCTTTAAACAAAAGAGGAGAAGGGGCCCTAAGACACAGAGGTTGGGCATTGAGTCACTGTGACACTAGCTGGCAGGGGAATGGGAACCTTCTAGCCATGAGCTAAGGTTCCTGAAAACATTCCTTTCAACATAACATTTGCAGGACAGAGAATTTGTTGAGTGAAACATTTGGGAGTCTATAAAATCATTACAGTATTTATCGAGGGGAGCAAAACATTAAACATTTACAAAGGGGCCACTGTGTTGTTCAGGGAGCAAAATATTAGCATTTCTTTGTTAAGATATTGAACTTTTGATTAAGGAGTTTTTAACTCTGGACAAAGACTGATTTTCTGATTAATTCATGGGTCGCTGGGAGGATCAAACACTTAGAATAAGAGTCTGCAAATGTTTCCTATAAAGGGCCAGGTAGTAAATATTTTAAGTTTTGTGAGCCATATGCAAGGCTCTGTCACAGCTTCTAGATGTCTCAGCTCCCTGGTGTGAAAGCAGCCACAGACAATATGCAAATCAATAAGTATGACTGAGTTCCAATATGACTTTTGTTGTGGATGCTGAAATTAGAATTTCATGTCATTTTCATATCGCAGATTTTTTTGTCTTTTGATTAAAAAGAGCTATTTAAAAACATAAAAGAAAAAATATTTTAGACTCTCAACTGTACAAAAACCATTTGGCCCCTGGGCTGTAGTTGGCTAACCCCTGGCTTAGAGCAGTACTTGGCATTAGTGACTGCTATGTATGTGTTAGCTCCTACCCCCACGGTCACAGCTGTTGTTACCACCATCGTCACCATCTACATCCTTCTGCTATTGTAAATAAAGCACTGAAGAACATCTTCAGGGAGAAAGATTTTTATCCCTCCCCTGCTTTTGCAGTTACTAACTGTGCTGCAGCCCTATGCTAGGGCCAGACAGTTCTAGGCTCTGGAGAAATCTCTGCATCTCTTTGACTTCCTGGGAGTCCATTTGTAGCAGCTGCAGCTTGATCAGCTCCTTGCTTCACCATGGCAGAGAGGTTTCCCCTCCCATGCTGGTGGTGGTTCCTCACCAGAGGCTGCCTGGAGAGCTGTGCTGGGCTCAAGGAGAATGGGCTTCATGACGGATTATCAAGGCCCAGGAGTGCTGTTTGCACATGTGCTGTGTTCTTTGTTGGACATCATAGCCTGTGCTCTCCCTGGGGATGAATGAAAAGGGGAGACAGAGATGCCCACTGTACATGACATGTATTTATCCCTTGTTTTAAAGTGACAAGAGGTGGGAGAAAGGGGTTCCTAAAAGGAGTGATACAAGGAGGAGCTGGGAGGTAAGGAAAGAAAGAATAGGGCACTATTGCTAGAATGAGCCATGATATCTGGATTGTTCCAAATTCCCCGTGTGCTCAGCTGAGTAGAAAAGTTGCAGATATCTTTATAAACCTTGACAGCGCTATTTCATTATTCATAAAGACTTTTTAAAAAATCATAACCAGCTTAATTTTTAAAGGAAATTTATCCCCAAAGCATCTTTTAATTGAGTTTTTATGGTAATTCTTTGTATTGACTGTTGAATCAACATACCAAATAAAATATGCTCCAGTGTTTTCTTTCATTCAGGAAGTCTCAGTTCTGCTTCTTCAAAATAATGACGTGAGAGTCAATTTAGATTTTCATGAATTTACATACCTGGCAGTACATGGCCTTTTCTAAGAGTAAATGTAAAAGAGTATTATTTTTTAACTAGGAAAGTTTGCCTTAAATCCAGAATCTTTGGTGTATGATCTTTCATTGTTTGTGCCTGCATAATTTATGAGTGTGTGTGTCTTGCTGTATTATTAAGGCTTTTAATAACTCACTTCTGAAATAGAAGTTCCTCGAAGGCAGGTACTATTTTTGTTTTAAACTCATCTTTGGATGAAATGTATAATTTCTGTCTTGCACAGTGCCTTGCATAGTAGTGGACATCCAAAATTGTGTGATGAGAAGAAGGAGCTCAGGGTTGCAAGCCATCTAGTGGTTATTTGCCTTTCCCTTCCCTAGACAGTGTCCCTGCTGCACATCCCACCCTGACCACAGTATTGCTCAGGACAAAATCTTTTCTGCTATTCCTGTTTGTGTAGTGGCACAGAATACTGTCAGTACCCTTTCAGATGCCTGAAGACAGTGTTAGTCCAACCTACAACTTCCATCTCAGTTAATCACCATACCTCACACACCTTTCTAATTTTCCCTGGGCTAACTAACTAGTTTTTTTTTTCTTTTCCAACTTTTCTGACATGCTTCTCTGTTCTGACATTTCTGCTTCTTTCCGGCCACTCGTGTGCACAATTTCTTATGTGTCAGGAACTGGGTTACGTTGTGACCCCCAGATTGTGCATCATGTCCAGATGTGACTGGGCAGGGCCCAGTCCAGTGGAAACTTTTATGTTCTTGTTGTGCTCCTATTAATAAAACCCAACACGGCAGAGCCTTCTGGTTGCCACATGAACTTGACTCCTCTTGGACTTGCTGCCAACTTCAGTTCTTAGTTGATAATTTGAACAGTCATGGACTCTGCTTGGTTTCAGAACATTTTCAGGGAGGAGATTCCCTTAGTGACACTTGGAGGTGGTCTTAGAGCTTCGTTGAACCTGGGGTATCACACCAGGGGTACAGTTGTGGAGTTGCCCAGCCCAGAGAAGCAGAGCCAAGGTTGGGGCCAGGAGGTAGCAAGTGGGTGAACGGAATGAGAGAGATGAGCGGAAGTGTTAAGGAGGCCAGGCAAAGAGAAGAGGATGTACATCAGAGAGGGAGGTACACTGGGGAATCCAGGGGGCTTAGAATCTATTGGCCTAGATCCCTAGCATCTTCCTAGGTGTTTCTTTCAGGAGGCAACTTTGTGCCTCACCTTAAAGAAATGATGAGGAGCTGGGATCTCATGAATTATTCATGAGCCAGATTTCCCTTAATCTGTACACATGTGCTTGAATTTCTAAAAATCTTTTCTAAGGGACTTTATATTTCTCTGATTAAATTTCCTCTTGCTAATGGACCCCGTATTCCTAGTCACCAAAGACCTTTTGAACCCCATTGTCTTTCCCAAGTTGCAAGTTCTGACCTCATCCATAGGATGAGAATCATAACAGGCACCTCGTCACTTGTTTTGATGGGTGGTCAGGAAGATAATTGGAATTTTGCATTTGGAGTGCCGGGTGTGAAGCCCATCAGTATCAGTGCCAACACCTTGTCGCAGTTATTTTTCTGCTCTCAGGGTATTCACCATGTCTCCCTCTTAGGTCAGTGTTGATAGACTGTCTTCCCTGTTTTCATCCAATCTATTGATTCTTATTAATAGATTCCTATTACATATGGAGAGGGATCAACAGCAGAATCTGAAGATTCCTAGAGGCTACTTGTAAGGATCTTTGGGACACTGGTCCATGTTGGGGGTTACAAAGTCAGAGGCCTTCAACAACCTCATTATACAAATGTGTAAGCAACCAGGTGACGAGAGAGTGGTGGGGCCCATGTCAACTCAGAGAATGTATGTCCCATCTAAAGCAGTCATTTCACTAAGAGTCACTGCCCAATCCAACACCTGGTACAGGGGAAGTCAAGGGCACCAGCTCCATGGGCTGCTATGAATAGCTCCCTAACATGCGCTTGCATTTGGTTAATGTGGCTTTGGAGCAGTGGTTCTTATAGTATGGTCCAGAAGCCATCGGCAGCACCTAGGAACTAGTATGAATGCAAATTCTTGGCTCCACTCCAGACCTACTGAATCAGAAGCTCTGGAGGTGGGGCCCAGCAACCTAGGGTGTCACAGGCCCTCTAGGAGATTCTGATGTTCTTGAGAATGATTTGGAAAGTGGTTCTCAACCTTGGAAGGACACTGGAATCAATGTTCTGGGGAGCTTTAAAAATCCAACCATCTGGCTCCCAACCACAGAGCTTCTCATTGAGCTGATTTGGACTAGAACCTGGACACCAGCAATTTTTTTTAAAGCTACCCCGGGGATTTTCAGGTGCATCTAAGACAGAGAACTGCTGTTCTCAGGAGCTTATTGAAACACCCACATACTCATTTCTCCTGGGTGAAGAGGTGAGGAGAGGGAGGCATGTATCATTTGACAGAGGTCCTAGATGACCTCTCTTCCCCTTAGAGAACGTGACCTTGAACCACCAGCTCAAGAAATAGCCTCAAATAGAGCTTTTCATAGATTAAATGAATATTCACTCAATGTGACTTGTTTTAAAGGTTGCTTTTAATGCTATATTTGTTCAGCAAATGTAGGCACTCATATAACACAAATATTAACTCCTAAGTCCTCAAAGGCTTTCCCCATGATATGCCATCTGGCAAGCATTATCATCATCATCTCTTTATTATCCACACTAATAAAGGAATAGCATGGCACTGGTAATTGAAAAACACGTATCATTTAAAAATCATTCAGGCTAGTACCAGTACTGTTTTGCAAGCCAGGAAGTATTCAAGAGTAGAAATATTGACTGATGACAGTTTGCTACTTCCCTGTGGAGGTGCTAATACATATTATTTTAGTGAGAAAGTTGAGCCATTGGAGTGAGAAGCTTCTAAATTATAATTCCTGTTTCTGAATAAGGGGGTTTGTTTTATTGACGAGAGTCCTGAGCACAGAGACAAGGAACAGCAAGTATATTTAAAATGCATGTGCCCCTGGGAACCAGTGGATTAAAGCATGGTATAATATAGAAGCTGCATGGGGATTTGAGGAATGGTGGATCTGGATTCTAGATCTCCTGATATTACCTGTGTCATTTGAGATGAACCATCCTCTCTACCAGTGGGTCTCAAAGAGTCCTCAACTAGCAACAGCTGTATTACCTGGCGATTTATTAAAGATGCAGTTCTTGGGCCTTACCCCATGCCTACTGGATCAGACTCGGGGTGGGGCCAGCAATCAGTGCTTTAACAAGTCCTCCAAGAAATTTAGATGCCTGCTCAAGTTAAAGCACTGCTACTCTCCACCAGGAGCTCAGTTTTTTTGTCTATAAAATAAGAGGACCAGCCTAGATTATATTTAAGGTTTACTCTAGCTCTCCAATGGCCATGGTGTGTGGGCACAGAATAGGTTTAGAGATTTTCTGTCTTAGAGCTTATACCTTCCCTTGGATGTGTGATTGAAATCATTCGGCTGAAAAACTGACAGGCAGGCAACAGAAAAGAAACTGATTTCCAGGAACTAGATACTCAGACTAGATACCCAAACGGCACCTTGGGTGCTCACTACAAAATAACTCATAATATCTTCAGCTGGTTGGTACTACTTTCCCAAAGTAAAAAACTCGGGTGTTTTGGAAAGGGAAGCAGCCATCTCCCTTTTCTCTAGGGGCTGAGAGCTGTCTGCTGTGATTCACAGAGCAGCATTTCAATAGGAACTAACAAATGGCATTTCAGAAGAATGTACCAGAGGTACACAGGCTTTGCAGTAAAACAAGGGAAAATTTCAAGCCATTTATCAAAGCTCCTGGAGCTTCCATTTCAAGACAGGTGGAAAAAAATAACATGGAACAAGAAAAGAAAATAAATCTGTATCCAGAGCATCTCATAAATAAGAAAGGAGTGGGGGAGTTGCTGGCCTTGGTGGGATCTCAGTATTTTTGTCACAGTACAAAAAGCTTTTAAATGTTTTGGCGTGAAATTCTTTTCCTTTTCCTGTTATTAAAATTTGTGGTTGTAAAATTATTTCACTGGCTATTGAAACCCCAAAAAAATAAAGCTGAGAAAATGATACCTGGAGTGAGAGAGAGAGAATGAGAACATAGTTCACTCTCTACCCCAAAATATTTTTTATTTTTATCTAAAATGTAGTGATGCTCCATAATTTAGGGTAAGTCATTGAAAATCAAAGGCAATTTTCTAATTGGCTTTTGTTCAGTAAGAGCCTATTTGCTATAGACAAGTAGGGATGTGGTTTATTGAACACGAGAGAGACATGGGTCTGTTATAATGTCTGAGGGGGTGGAGAAATTATAACTTTTATTAAAAAGATAGGCCAGTAGTGGTGGCTCACGCCTGTAATCCCAGCACTTTGGGAGGCTGAGGCGGGTGGATTACCTGAGGTCAGGAGTTTGAGACCAGCCTGGCCAACATGAGGAAACCCTGTCTCTACTAAAAATACAAAACTTAACCAGGCGTGGTGACACATGCCTGTAAATCCCAGCTACTTGGGAGGCTGAGACAGGACAGTTGCTAGAACCTGGGGGGGCAGAGGCTGCAGTGAGCCCAGATCATGCCATTGCACTCCAGCCTGGATGATAGAATGAGACTACATCTCAAAAAAAAAAAAAAAAANACAGAGCATGATTTGGTTGCAAAAAAAATAAAAATAAAAAATAAATAAAAAGATGGATCTCAGGCCCACTCTGCCAGACAGAATAACGTTGATTGAGGAGAACCTGCATTGGATTTCTTTGTGAAATTCCCAGCAATGTTAGGTTGTTGATCAACCTGGTTAAAAGCCCATGCTCTGAGTTCACAGTCTGGCTTTGCCACATAACTGGCTCTGAAACTTTGGGCAAGCTATCCAATTGTCAGTGCTTTGGTTTCCTTCAGGGGGTAATGACAGTATCTACCTAGTGGGAGTTTTGTGAGGATTAAGAACACCATGTGCAAGACACTTTGCACAATGCCTGGTGCATAGCAGGCATTCTTTTATTGAGATTATTTGCTAATTAGTCATATAGTTCTTTAAAGGAACCCTAAAACTCAATTACATTGTTTTTCAACTATAAGGATTTTTTGAAAATAGAAAATGAATGCCTGCAGAGGGGTGTGATTGATGAAAGGAGGTTTGAAGGACATATTGGGTGCAAAATTCAAAGAAGATTGATAACTCTTGAGCCATGGGATCTTCTCCTCCATCAGCTTCATTAACATAGCTTTGGGGAGTTGTTAGAATTAGATTTGGAGATACTAATTTTTTTCCACTAGATTTCCTTTTTTAGGTATTTATTTTTGAAACTCATATAGCAACACTAGAAATAGGTCTGAACTAAATATCATGTGTTTCTCTTTTACATTTGGCTCCCCTCCTGTGTTGGCTGACCTATGCTGCACAGTGGCTGCTGTGAATGCCACTATTTCATTTTATTTTACGGCTGAGTAATATTCTATGGTGTATATAAATATGCCACATTTTCTTTATGCACTCATTGATTGATGGGCATTTGGGCTGGTTCCATATTTTCGCAACTGCAAATTGTACTGCTGTATGCATGCGTGTGCAAGTATCTTTTCATATAATGACTTCTTTTCCTCTGGGTAGATACCTATTATTGGGATTGCTGGATCAACAGTGGACCTACTTTTAGTTCTTTGAAGAACCTCTACACTGTTTTCTATAGTGTATTTCTCTTGTCTGACTGCTCTGTCTAGGACTTCCAGTACTATGTTGAATAGTGGTGAAAGTGGGCATTGTTATCTTGTCCTAGTTCTCAGGGGAATGCTTTCACCTTTTCCCCATTCAATATAATGTTGACTGTGAGTTTGTCATAAATGGCTTTTATTTCCTTAAGGTATATCCCTTCTATACAGATTTTGCTGAGGGTTTTAATCGTAAAGCAGTGTTGAATTCTGTCAAATGCTTTTCCTGCATCTATTGAGATGATCATCTATTGAGAGGATCATATGATTTCGTTTTGATTCTATTTATGTGGTGTGTCACATTTATTGACTTACATATGTTAAACCATCCCAGCATCCCTGGTATGAAACCCACTTGATCATGGTGAATTATCTTTTTGATATGCTATTGGATTTGGTTCACGAGTATTTTATTGAGGATTTCTGGATCTGTGTTCATTAGGGATATTGGTCTGTAGTTTTCTTTTTTTATGATGTCCTTCCCTGGCTTTTGGTATTAAGGTGATACTGGCTTCATAGAATGATTAAGGGAGGAATCCCTCTTTCTCTATCTTTTGGAATAGTGTCAATAGATTGGTACCAATTCTTACTTGAATATCTGATAGAATTCAGCTGTGAATCCATCTGGTCCTGGACTTTTTTGTGTTGGAAATTTTCTTTATTACCATTTCAAACTCACTGCCTGTTATTGGTCTGCTTGGAGATTCTATATCTTCCTGGTTTAATCTAGAAAAGGTGCATATTTCCAGGAATTTATCCATCTCTTCTAGGTTTTCTGGTTTATATGCATCAAGGTGTTCATAGAAGCCTTGAATAATCTTTTATATTTCTCTAGAATCAGTTGTAATATCTCCTGTTTTGTTTCCAATGTAGCTTATTTGGATCTTCTCTCTTCTGTTTTGGTTAATCTCACTAACAGTCTTTTTTTTTATCTTTTCAAAGAACCAGCATTTTGTTTCAGTTATGTTTTGTATTTTGTTGTTGTTGTTGTTTGTTTCAATTTCATTTAGTTCTGCTCTGATCTTCATTATTTCTTTTCTTCTGCTGGGTTTGGGTTTGGATTGGTCTTGTTTCTCCAGGTCCATGAGGTGTGACCTTAGATTGTCTGTGTGTGCTCTTTCAGACTTTTGATGTAGGCATTTAATCCTATGAGCTTTCCTCTTAGCACCACCATTGCTGTATCCCAGAGGTTTTGATGGTTGTGTCACTATTATCATTCAGTTCAAATAATTTTTTAATTTCCATCTTGATTTCCCTGTTGACCCAGTGATCATTCAGGAGCAGGTTATTTAATTTCCATGTGTTTGCATGGTTTTGTGGATTCCTGTTGGGGTTGATTTCCAATTTTATTCCACTGTGGTCTGAGAGAGCACTTGATATAATTTCAGTTTTCTTAAATTTACTGAGACTTGGGCCGGGCACAGTGGCTCATGCCTGTAATCCCAGCACTTTTGGAGGCCGAGGTGGGCGGATCACCCGAGGTCAGAAGTTCAAAACAGCCTGGTCAACATGACAAAACCCTGTCTCTACTAAAAATACAAAAAGTAGCCGGGCGTGGTGGCATGCGACTGTAATCCCAGCTACTCGGGAGGCTGAGGCAGGAGAATTGCTTGAACCTGGGAGGTGGAGGTTGCAGTGAGTGAGATTGCGCCACTGCACTCTTACCTGGTGACAGGGTGAGACTCTGCCTCAAAAAAAAA
>NW_016821090.1:1131436-1134033 GCF_001698545.2 Rhinopithecus bieti
TGCTCTCTGGGGAATAATTACTGTCCCAACTAAAACCATCAAGTCTCTCTGGTTTACAGAGGAAACTTGAGCCCAGACCAAAGGAACTGCCCACACTGACATCACTGGATGATGATAGTGCCAGGACTCCAACCCAGGTCTCCAGGGAGCCAGTGCCACAGAGAATCCAACAGAGAATGTGAGATTAATGGACATGCTCTTATTATATTTTAAGTTCAGCCTTACTCTTCCTGCTTTAGGTGACTTGTTCATCAAATACTTTCTAAGCTTACATCTAGTCATCATTTTAATCACTCACCAATTCCCCTGCCCCATTTATTCATATCCTTCCCTGATCTCAATCTTGGATCTACCTCATCTTGACTGAGTCTGGGTTCTTCTCCCTGAGGACAGGGGAGAGGTGTCAGCACAAATCCAGGGCTCCAGCCGAGTAGCCCTGATAGATGAGCATTCTCTGCCACTGTCACCTTAGGCTCCCTTCATTCATACTCGGTTTCTTCCATGCCAGCACTGCCCAGTCAGCAGGTGGCATCTTCCATTTCACAGAGAAAATAGAGTCCCCCATTTCCTTCTGCTCCACCCACAAATTAATCTACCTTTGTGACTGAAATTTGACTAGTCTGACGTGAAATGTAAGAAGGCATTTCTCTGCCTTCCCCATCTCTCCCATTTTTCTTTGTTTCTGTTTATCTTATTGTTCCTCCAGCATCAGACTAAACAGCCACTGAATTTGGAGTCATGCAGGTTTTTGGTAGGTAGTTCATTTTTGTTCCTTGTTATTTAAGAGTTTTTGTCATAATTCAATATTGGACTATATGAAATGGTTTTCCAGTATCTACTGTATTTTTTAACGCCATCAAAAGAAAATAATTAAAAGTTAAAATCCCCATTTCAGTCCCAATTGATCTCAATTCTGAATTTTTTTTTTTTTTTAGTTTACTAAGAAAGCCAGAAAATATGGGGTCACTCATCTAAAGCTAATCCCTCCGTATATGTGCATTTGAAATTAACATTGAGTAGGAAACACAATATCTGAAAAGGGCCTTCATACTTACCCGGATGTAGGCATCTTGGTGGTGCTTGGCAAAGTACAGCATGTTGTCCAGAGCCAACATCCCAGGTGGAGTCTGTGTGAAGTCCATGGCAGGGTTGACATGATTCTGTGAGTAAAACAAAATGCATGATAAGGTGAATTCTTCAGCAGATTTCACCAACCACCAGAGATCCAATTTCCCTCCTCAAGAGTGAAGTGCTACAAGGCAAGCTCCAAATAATCAAACACGATGACATTTTCTATCTCCATGTAAACCTACTGAGGTGGATGCAGCAACTTCTTTCTACTGCTCCTCAGGATAGCAAAACCAGATTTATACCTGGGCTTAGGAAACCGAGCTAAAGATTCAAATATGGGATTATTCTTAGACATGTGACATTGTGAGAAAAAGAAAATGATGCAAAAATTATTTCTGGTAGCTGCACTAAAAAGAAACCAACAGCATTTGGGTAGAAAAAGCTGGGATAAAGCCACACCTCTGGTATTTAATTCGGAAGCTGACTCCAAGGAAGCTATGGCCTATTCACACCTTGACTAGGCATCCGTATGTGGGAGGTTAAATACAGCCGCATGCATTGATGGACTTTGTGAACTATCTAGGTTTACACAGTCCACAGGCCTCTGAGCACAGACACTGGATAAAGTTCAGATATCCACAGTGTCCTGACATCTGTCTGCTCTCAGGAAGTCTGAGAACCTTCCTCTCTGGTCTTTAGGGTCACCACACATAGCACACAGAACCCCAAAGATGAAATAATAGTTGCAGATATGCAGAACTCAAACACCTCAGCAAATGAAAAACAATCCAATTTAAAAGTGGGCAAAAGACATGATTAGACATTTTTCAAAAGAAGACACACAAATGGCCAACAAGCATATAATGCTCAACATCAGTAATCATCGGAGAAATGCAAATGAAAACAACAATGAGACACCATCTCACACCAGTCAGAATGGTTATTAGGTAAAGACAAAGAATAACAGATGGCAAGAAAAGGGAAAAAAGAAAATGCTTATATACTGTTGATGGGAATGTAAATTAGTACAACCTCTATGGAAAACACTATGGAGATTGCTCAAGAACTAAAAATAGAACTACCATTCAATCCAGCAATTCCACTACTGGGTATCTACACAAAGGAAAAGAAATCATTGGCTGGGAATGGTGGCTCACTCCTGTAGTCCACTTTGGGAGGCTGAGGTGGGTGGATCATGAGGTCAGGAGTTTGAGACCCGCCTGGCCAACATGGTGAAACCCCTAAAGATACAACAAATTAGGTAGGCGTGGTGGCGCGGGCCTGTAATCCCAGCTACTCAAGAGGTAGAGGCAGGAGAACTGCTTGAACCTGGGAGACAGAGGTTGCAGTGAGTCCAGATTGCACCATTGCACTCCAGCCTGGGCAACAGGGCAAGACTCCGTCTCAAAAAAAGAAGAAAGAAGAAAGAAAGAAATCATTATACCAAAAATCACCTGCACTCTTATGTTTATTGTAGTACTATTCACAATAGCAAAGATATAGAATGCACCTATGTGTCCACCAAT
>NW_016821090.1:1135710-1189249 GCF_001698545.2 Rhinopithecus bieti
TAATTTTTTTCCACTAGATTTCCTTTTTTAGGTATTTATTTTTGAAACTCATATAGCAACACTAGAAATAGGTCTGAACTAAATATCATGTGTTTCTCTTTTACATTTGGCTCCCCTCCTGTGTTGGCTGACCTATGCTGCACAGTGGCTGCTGTGAATGCCACTATTTCATTTTATTTTACGGCTGAGTAATATTCTATGGTGTATATAAATATGCCACATTTTCTTTATGCACTCATTGATTGATGGGCATTTGGGCTGGTTCCATATTTTCGCAACTGCAAATTGTACTGCTGTATGCATGCGTGTGCAAGTATCTTTTTCATATAATGACTTCTTTTCCTCTGGGTAGATACCTATTATTGGGATTGCTGGATCAACAGTGGACCTACTTTTAGTTCTTTGAAGAACCTCTACACTGTTTTCTATAGTGTATTTCTCTTGTCTGACTGCTCTGTCTAGGACTTCCAGTACTATGTTGAATAGTGGTGAAAGTGGGCATTGTTATCTTGTCCTAGTTCTCAGGGGGAATGCTTTCACCTTTTCCCCATTCAATATAATGTTGACTGTGAGTTTGTCATAAATGGCTTTTATTTCCTTAAGGTATATCCCTTCTATACAGATTTTGCTGAGGGTTTTAATCGTAAAGCAGTGTTGAATTCTGTCAAATGCTTTTCCTGCATCTATTGAGATGATCATCTATTGAGAGGATCATATGATTTCGTTTTTGATTCTATTTATGTGGTGTGTCACATTTATTGACTTACATATGTTAAACCATCCCAGCATCCCTGGTATGAAACCCACTTGATCATGGTGAATTATCTTTTTGATATGCTATTGGATTTGGTTCACGAGTATTTTATTGAGGATTTCTGGATCTGTGTTCATTAGGGATATTGGTCTATAGTTTTCTTTTTTTATGATGTCCTTCCCTGGCTTTTGGTATTAAGGTGATACTGGCTTCATAGAATGATTAAGGGAGGAATCCCTCTTTCTCTATCTTTTGGAATAGTGTCAATAGATTGGTACCAATTCTTACTTGAATATTTGATAGAATTCAGCTGTGAATCCATCTGGTCCTGGACTTTTTTGTGTTGGAAATTTTCTTTATTACCATTTCAATCTCACTGCCTGTTATTGGTCTGCTCAGAGATTCTGTATGTTCCTGGTTTAATCTAGAAAAGGTGCATATTTCCAGGAATTTATCCATCTCTTCTAGGTTTTCTGGTTTATATGCATCAAGGTGTTCATAGAAGCCTTGAATAATCATTTCTATTTCTCTAGAATCAGTTGTAATATCTCCTGTTTTGTTTCCAATGTAGCTTATTTGGATCTTCTCTCTTCTGTTTTGGTTAATCTCACTAACAGTCTTTTTTTTTATCTTTTCAAAGAACCAGCATTTTGTTTCAGTTATGTTTTGTATTTTGTTGTTGTTGTTGTTTGTTTCAATTTCATTTAGTTCTGCTCTGATCTTCATTATTTCTTTTCTTCTGCTGGGTTTGGGTTTGGATTGTTCTTGTTTCTCCAGGTCCATGAGGTGTGACCTTAGACTGTCTGTGTGTGCTCTTTCAGACTTTTGATGTAGGCATTTAATCCTGTGAACTTTCTTCTTAGCACCACCATTGCTGTATCCCAGAGGTTTTGATGATTGTGTCACTATTATCATTCAGTTCAAATAATTTTTTAATTTCCATCTTGATTTCCCTGTTGACCCAGTGATCATTCAGGAGCAGGTTATTTAATTTCCATGTGTTTGCATGGTTTTGTGGATCCCTGTTGGGGTTGATTTCCAATTTTATTCCACTGTGGTCTGAGAGAGTACTTGATATAATTTCAGTTTTCTTAAATTTACTGAGACGTGGGCCGGGCACAGTGGCTCATGCCTGTAATCCCAGCACTTTTGGAGGCCGAGGTGGGCGGATCACCTGAGGTCAGAAGTTCAAAACAGCCTGGTCAACATGACAAAACCCTGTCTCTACTAAAATACAAAAGTAGCCGGGCGTGGTGGCATGCGACTGTAATCCCAGCTACTCGGGAGGCTGAGGCAGGAGAATTGCTTGAACCTGGGAGGTGGAGGTTGTAGTGAGTGAGATTATGCTACTGCACTCTAGCCTGGTGACAGAGTGAGACTCTGCCTCAAAAAAAAAAAATATTTACTGAGACTTGTTTTGTGGTCTATCATATGATCTGTCTTGGAGAGCATTCTGTGTGCTGATGAATAGAATGTGTGTTCTGCAGTTATTGGGTAGAAGGTTCTGTAAATATCCATTAAGTCTGTTTGTTGTAGGGTATAGTTTAAGTCCATTGTTTCTTTGTTGACGTTCTGTCTTGATGACCTTTCTAGTGCTGTCAGTGAATATTAAAGTCCTCCACTATTATTGTGTTGCTGTCTATATCATTTCTTAGGTCTAGTAGTAATGGTTTTATAAATTTGGGAGATCCAGTGTTAGATGCACATATATTTAGTATTGTGATATTTCCCTGTTGGACTAGTCCTTTTAACATTATATAATATCCTTCTTTGTCTTTTTTAATTGCTGTTGCTTTAAAAGTTTGTTTTGTCTGATGTAAGAATAGCTACTCCTGCTTGCTTTTGTTGTCCATTTTCATGGAATATCTTTTTCTACCCTTTTAACTTAAATTTATGTGAGTTCTTATGTGTTAGGTGAGTCTCTTTAAGGCAGCAGAAACTTGATTCATGAATTCTTGTCCCTTCTGCCATTCTGTATCTTTTCAGTGAAGCATTGAGGCCATTTACATTCAGTGTTAGTATTGAGATGTGAGGTACTATTCTATTCATTGTGCTATTAGTTGCCTGAATACTTTGTGTTTTTCTTCATTGTGTTATTGTTACATACACAATGTATATGTATTGTGAGATTTATGCTTTAAGGTCTTCTGAGATAGATGCTTTAAGGAGGTTCTACTTTGTTTGTTTTTTCGAGGATTTGTTTCAAGATTTAGAGCTCCTTTTAGCAGTTCTTATAGTGCTGGTTTGGTAGTGGTGAATTCTCTCACCATTTGTTTGTTTGGAAAGGACTGTATCTTTCCTTCACTTATGAAGCTTAGTTTCACTGGGTACAAAATTCTTGGCTGATAATTGTTTTGTTGAAGGAGGCTAAAAATAGGANTTAATCTCACATTCTCTGTTGGATTCTCTGTGGCACTGGCTCCCTGGAGACCTGGGTTGAAGTCCTGGCACTATCATCATCCAGTGATGTCAGTGTGGGCAGTTCCTTTGGTCTGGGCTCAAGTTTCCTCTGTAAACCAGAGAGACTTGATGGTTTTTAGTTGGGACAGTAATTATTCCCCCAGAGAGCACTTGGCAATGTGTGGGCATGTTTCTTCGGTTGTCACTGTGCCTAGTGGTGTGCTACTGGCCAAAATCTGTAATCTCTGGGACCGTCTGTACAGTGAAAAACTGTACCACCCAGCAGTGACCTCCTTGAATAAGGCCATGCCGGATCACTGAGTTCTCTGTAGGCAATATATTGTAAATCTGTGTATTGTTCTATATATATGCAGTTTGGGAAACTTTGACCTATTCTGAAATATTATTTGCAATCTGATTATACGGATAATTTTATTGTCATTTCTCTGAAAGGTTTGGGATCAAGTGTTTGGTCAGAAATACAGTCCCACATAAGAAAATTGTTTTTCCATAAAACTTTGATTTGACTTACACGCAAATATATTTGTTGCACAGATGGTTTCTAAGAATGTAATCTGCTTTTGTAGTAAGTAAATTAATATTTTTGAGATACTATGTAGTATAGCCTTGGAGAGTTGAGCGTGAAAAGTAGAAGCTAAGCAGAAATTGAATTTACCATTAACTGATTAATGTTCATGGATGAGTGTTTCTAAAATTGGAGCTTATTGATGCTGAATGTATTGTTAATTGCATAAGAAGCATATGTCTCATGGAAAGTAATTTAATGTTTTAAGCCTGTTTTCCTCAATGTGTTCTTTAAACATTGTAAGTGAAATGAATACCATGGCAGCCTGACAAAACTTTATATTTGATAAGGACTTAAAAGAAAAAATCTATTTGTAAAGAAAAGTGTGGCTTTTGGTCCACATGCACTTTTCTTTATTGGTTAGACTTTCCTGTATCTCAGATGACTTTATTGGTTTCTCAGAAGTGTCCTTTCCCTAATTTTTTTCTGTGTCCCATTTGACTTTGGGGCATTTACTAGATAGAAAGCTAAGGCCGTTTATGTGAACGCGTGGGGTTAGTAGAGCATATATAAAGTCTGAAGATCTCCGCAAGGAAATTTTAGGGTGACTTTGAAAATACATATCTCCATGATACGGCAGTAGTGCTATAGGTAGTGGAAATAGTAATCTGGACAGCTAATTAAATTTTGATTTATGAGCTCAGTGGTCTTTTCTGAAACATTAAGATGGGCTCAATCTTTTCAGTTTACATTTTGATAAAAATCTGTTTTGAGGATGTATATCTTCTCTATGAATGCAGTTTTTCATTTATTATTTATATCTTTCATTTGATAAATGCTTATTCTGTACCTGAATATTGCCTCACTTTTCATTCTCTTTGCCAGTCAGTTTTATAGTTGAGATTTTAAATAATTGTAACTCACACACACAAACACACATGTATATATGCACAAATATTCCCTCGTTGCCCTTGTCATTCCCGGGTATCATGGTCCCTCACCCACTTTCTAGCCGTGTGTTCCCAAGTTGTTTTTTGCCCTGGGTTAATCTTGCCTGCCACTCACTTTGCAGCATCCTGCTCCAAGACACTTCTCCATTGCTTTCTGGAAGCTGTCTTGCCAAATGCAGAGCACTTTCCTCATCCTTTGTCTCACTGACCTTGCCCTTGACACCTGACACACTCTAGTGACCAGGCCTCTCTTGCCCAGCAGCCCGTGATCTGTCTTGGCTCTGTTGCTGACAGTTGCTCTTAATCTCTCTGGCAGGTTTCTTCTCCGCCTGCCCATCAAATGCACAGGACCCCCACGACTCTGTCTCTGGACCTTTGCTTGTCTCAGTCCCTCAGGCTGCACATTTCCTGAGTAACCATCAGATGCCCAGCCATGAGCCAAAGGATGGGGATTCCTCAAGAAAACAAGTTGCTCATGGGTCCTGACATTGAGGAGTTCACTGTCTAGAGATCAAAAGTAGAGGTGGTGGTGGGGTGTGGGGTGAAGAGACAAATACCAGGCAGTTTCCAAGTCACTTGGCATGTGTCTTGATTGAGTATGCTGGGAACACAGAGGAAAGTCAGCAACACAGATGTGGGGGTCAGGTCAGGAAAGCTTCCTGGAGGAAGTGGAATCTAGGCTCAGAGCTGTTGAATAGTGCTAGTTAAGCCGGTGAAGGGAAGAGATGGAGAGTACTACCTCATGTGGAGGGAACCACGAGGGCAAAGGTATAACGGTGCATGCTTTGTTCGGGGAGCCACACTAGTATAGGATGGCCAAGGCAGGGACTGGCAAATGGGACATGGCTTGTGAGGCGAATGTGCTAGTGCAGTGGGGATGTCTTAAGCCATCCGAAGAGGTCTGTTGGACCTAAAGGCAGTGAAGAATTTCTGAAGTGTTTTAAATCAAGATGAAAATGAAGTTTAGACAGATCACTGTCCCACTAGAAAACCAATGTGAGAAATCAAGACCAGAGGCAAAAATAAAATGTGGGTAAAAATAAAAGAGAAATGGAGATAACTTGAACTAGGGGAGTGGGAGTGGCAATGAAATGGAACAGTTTGAATGAGTTACTTTGGAACTAAAATCAACTTGACCTTCTCCAAGGAAGAGGGAGGTTTCTGCCTTGAGTGGGAGTAGACAGTGGCGTCATTAAGGAAATAGATAGTGCAGGTCTGTGCAGGGGCAGGCATTTGGACCATCCAGACTCTTACACGCATGTAGGACATCTGTCTAGGAGGACGTATGCAGTAGGCAGTGAGATCTGGGTGGCTGAGCTCAGACCCATGTAGATATCACATTATATTCTAACTCCTTAAGCATTCTTATTCCTTCCAATTCATTCATCTATATTGTCACAATATTATCTTAGTGGCTTCCTTGCTAATGTCTGGAACCTTCAAACCCATATTCCGTGCCAGTTGCTAGGATGATCTTCCTAACCAGAGTTCCGAGTGCTTCAGGGACCATACCTGGCCCACAGCCTATCTCTGTGACTTTTATCTCTTGCTACCAACTCCCCTTTCCCTCTTTCCATCCCCCCTCCCCCCGCCATAGTAGCCTTTGCCTATATAAATGATGGTAGGCCTAACTAGCCAGGCAAATTTCTATCACTGTGTCTTTGCTCCCATTCTTGCTTCTGCCTGAGTGCCTGTCCCACACCATGTGTCTGTTGGACAGCCCTCATGGCAAAGGCCATCTTCTGTCTGAAGAAGGCTTCCTGACCCTCTACCCGGATGGCTCCATCCACTCTCTTTGCACCATGGACACACAATTTAAATCCTAGAACACTGTACAACCTTAAATGTATTTACTTTTGGTTTCCCTAATTGATTGTAAACGTCTTGTGAGCAGGCACCGAGGTTCATTTATATTCTAGCCCCTGACAGAGAGCCTAGCACATAGTGGCTTTTAATATTTCTTATAATTCACATGAGTAAAGAGTTTCTTTAGTTCTGGTTTAAATGGTCTCTTGACCATGAAAAATTCTTTTTTACCATTGGAGAATCATGGCCTTTGTTCCTCCTAACAGTAATAAAGGTATATTTTTGCTATGTGAATTTTGTGATGGCGGCCTGGTTTCTCATGTTGTATTCGAATAAAGTTTTGTAACTGTGTACTGACGAAAGCAGTGGATGTAACTGAATTACCCCACACTTGGACAGGCTCAGAACATGAGGAGGAATTGCAAATCTGAGTATCTTACTGTGCACCGAGTAAAATCTGGGGCATAGCATGATTTCAGACTCCCAAGTCTTATTTACTCTGGGTATAATTGCTTTTACTCTTTCTAGAAATGCTTCACTCCCCAGCTCTCCCAACCAAGGGAATAGTATGAGGCTATCTCAATAAGGAGACAAGTGGAGGGGAGGGTTCTTGGCTCATGCCTACGATCCTGCTGTCATTATTTTCAGAGACAAGATAATGGTACAGAGTTGAGTGTGTTGTAGATGTTTTGTTTTGCTTTTTTCTTACTCCCTGGAATGACAATTCTCAGTGTTTTGGAAGAAGGAAGCTTAGTGACTCCCTTGGAAACAAAATCTGTAGACTTAGAATTTATGGTGTTTTTTGTTTGTTTGTTTGTTTGTTTTAAAGACACAGTCTTACTCTTTCGCCCAGGCTGTAGTGCAGTGGTGCATTTTCAGCTCACCACAGTCTCTGTGTCCTGGGTTCAAGTGATTCTCATGCTTCAGCCTCCCAAGTAGCTGGGACTACAGGCATGCACCACCGCACCCAGCTAATTTTTGTATTTTTAGTAGAGATGGGGTTTCATCATGTTGGCCAGGCTGGTCTTGAACTCCTGACCTCAGGTGATCTGCCCGCCTTTGCCTCCCAAGTTGTTGGGATTACAAGTGTGAGTCACCGAGCCCAGCCCATGTTCTTGATGCATTTAATTATTCACTGGGAACTACTGAGAAACCTGGATTACCTAGTTTTAGTTTGACTGAAGACCTATGCTGGCCAATGTGGGAGCCAAGATTCAACCACAAAGCAGGAAGCAATGGCAAGGAAACTTAGGGCTCTCTCAAAGGTGGAACTGGAATAATAAGAAAACTTAAGAAAAGGCTATGACTAGCAGATGGGGTGGTTTCAGGATGATGTAATTCTTCATGGTAATATTCACCTTCCCATTTGGCCAGAGCAAATGAATACCTAGTGTGGCTTTGGTAACATGCAAGACAGGCTGCATAGATGAGCTCAGTCTTCAAGTAATCCCTAGGAACAAGCATTGTTATCACCGTTTTATAAATTCAGGAGCTGGGACTTAAAGAGGTGCAGAGAGTTCTGGTCTGTCAAATAGCCAGTAGACACGTGGAATTTGAACTTAAATCTTCGGACTGCAAATCTCAGGCTCCTTCCAGTTGTGTAGCCTTCTGTCTCTGGGCTTGGAGTATGATGAGGGCAATAGTGTTGTCCTTGGAATGGAGGGAAAGGGGACAGATTCAAAGAGAGAATGATTAGAAAGCATGGAAAGTCCACAGGACTATCAAACAAGTCGTCATATTCAGTTAAAGATCTTCTGAAATCTAGCATGGTCAGGAAGCCATTTCTGAAGATATTTGATTGACACCCAAAAGTTGCTATTTTAAGGAATAAGTGAGCACAGGGAAGGTGTCATTGCAAAGCTTTTCACGTTTCAGAGATAGTCTTTAGTTTCAGAGTGATGATAGGAGAAGTAACATGCAGAAGTATTCGGATGTTCAGAAACTATTGTCAGTCATCTGAGCCCTCTTGGCATCACAGTCAGACAGAAGCAAACTGTGCATTAATCCCAGGCTCTAAAAAAGTTAGATAAACATTTAACGTGCAACAATAAAATCCAAGTGCACGCAAATGAGATGTTTCTATTATTGCTTACATCTTTTTCAGAGGAAAAAATATACATAGAAAACAAACAGTCCATCTTCTTACATGCTAAAAGTATCCAACTAAAAGAAGAAAAATCCTTTTAACATTCATTTTCATTCATTCATTCATTCATTCATTCATTCATTCATTCTTCATTGACTTTTTCATGAAATATTATCAAGCATCTACCATGCACCTGCGTGGAGCCATGCACAGTGACTGTGGTGGTGAAGAAAGGCAGGGTCTGATTGTGAAATACCCGAAATAGAAAAGCAAGCAGGTGAAGGGAGTAGTTTATTTGTTTTTTTACTTAAGAGGTTCCTTGTTTCCTTTGGGACTTTTAGATGTGACTTATACTGGGCACAACTATCAAGTTATAAAAACATGGCTAGATACTTCTTTGCAGTTTTTCACAATGTATTGAGCAGGTAAATATTTCATTATTTTGTAAGTTATTACACTGTTTATGTCAGAATCACTTAGGGCTTGCCCCCTTTCCCAGCAACCTAATTTTAAACAATGGCACTGCTTCTTAGAGAAGTATTCTGGTGGGCAGTCAGTATGGAATAGAACAAGCCTGACCCCTTTTCTCTGTTTGATTGGGCATGGTGCTATGTCATAAATAAAATATTTTCTTAATTAAACTGCTACCCAACCAGTTGATAAAATCCTACCCAACAAAGCTGTTACCCAACTGAATGTGTATAATCTTGAGGTTTCCAGGAACAAATTTAAAAGTAAATCTTGGTAACTGTGTGTTCCTTACATATCTGCAATTCTTTTTTCTTTTCTAGTTTTATCGAGATATAATTGCTATACCAAAAAAAAAAAAATCGCATAATTAATGTATACAATCTGGTGATCGTACCTTACAGTTCTTGCTTCAGTGTCCCTCATAATTTATGATTAACATTTCATCTAGTTGGAAAATCTTTGCATACTAGCTGACTGTTATAGAAGATAATGAATTCCTTGAGGGGGGGAAAATAGAAATGCCCTTAAAAATAAGATTAATCACAATGGTTTCATGCAGTTGTGAGATAGAGCATATATATGTTTCTAATATTATGCCAAATCAGAAGAGAAATATTTATAATGTATCAAGTAAGAAAGACTGTGAGTGAAGATGGCTGTTTCTACTGAGGAATTGTTTTCTCAAGATTATTTCATTATAGCCACTTTTTTAAACAGATGAGGAATTTAAAGTATGTTTAGTTTACACTATTTTAAAACCTTTAAGTGAGGTTTTCCTCCTCATGATGCATACATAGTAAATCATACTTACAAAAAATAGTTGGGAGAAGTAGTGATTTAGATCCTAACTAATGGTTGATACAGGGAGGCCTGGATTTTTTGAGGCAGAAACCTCGAGAAAATGCTCTGAAATTACCTAGCGTGAGAAAAGCTACTATCTTTTGAGCCTTTACTATGTTCTGAGTACTTAACATACATTATTTGAAATTTCCCTTCAATGTTCCCAGACGTGGGAAGATAACGAAACCTTGTGCCCTTTCCTTCCAGTCTATAGATCTCTGTTCTTCTCCTCAAGGCCCACCTCAAGTTCAGAGTCATTTTGGGGAATCTCTTTTCAGCTTTTCTGGTCAGGGAGCATACACATCAGTGATAACAGCAATCACACGTTTGGAGCTCACTAGAACAACTAAGCTACGCATTTTCATTTATTTCTGGCAGCACCCCTCTGAGGTTGCCACTGCTACTGTTTCCATTTTACAAATGAGGAAACTGACACACAGAGAGGTTAAGTGGCTTGCCCAAAGTCACACGGCTAAGGTAGTACCAGAGCTGAATTTTAAATCCAGATAATATGTGTCCATTGTCCATACCCTGTGCTTTTGAGAGGCTTATAGATTCATATGGAGGTGGTAGCCACAGTTCAAATGAGTCCTACGGATGTGTTTTGCTTCACTGACCCAGTGTTTTTAAAAAGAAGAGAATTTGATTGCCTTTTGTCAGGGCTTACACTCCCTCCCCAATTAACTGAGAGCCCCAGACACCTTCTTGTATTATGGCTGACTGCTTCTTGCTTTCTAGTTATCTGCCTGGTACTTGAAGGCACTCGAGTTAGTGCCCGTTGATGCTGATAGTCTGTAATGACATTTGTGAAGTTCTGAGCACACCGCCAGCACATAGAAGGTGCTTCAACCATTTGAGTTGATTGTTCCCATTCCCACTCCTTAAAGTAGTACTTGATTGATATACAGTCTTCTGGGAGTTTCATATGTATTTGCTCGGTATTTATCTTTTCATCCTTGTAAACTCCCAGAAAGCAGGCATTTCATCTTTGGTTGGGTGTTTATTCCCTGGCTGAGAATAAAGTACTTTAATCCCAACCTCCTGTGACTGAAGGAAGAGGAAGAGGCATGTTTCCCAGTTTCTCCCGTTGTGAATTCTAAAGAAAAAAAGTCACAAGATTATATTACAAACATCTGCACTGGATCAGTGCTCTGGGAGCTCTGAGCGTCATCAGCCCTCTGTACCAGGAGTCAGACCACAGAGTGGATCCCTTGCAGGACACACCAGTGTGTATTGAAGGGAACAGGAACCAAGTAGTCCCTGATGCATATTAAGGCAGGGTGCTGGTGAGCGATGCCGAGACTTTAAAATAAATAAGGGAGCTTTTAAGCATTTCAAGGGGTAATTGGCAGTTCCCAAGCGGGACATAATTTACAGGGGCAGGCTGTAATGTGTAATTAAACTAACTTGATAGCAAATTGGAATAACGCTTAGTGCACATCATTTTTTTGTTCCCATTGTGCTGACAGAGCCTCCCCTTCTCTCATCCCTGAAATGGCTTCAACAGCAATTGCTCTTCATTTTTTTTTTAAATAAAATTATATGTTGCCAATTAAACACACAATCCCATGTAAAGGAACATTTTCATTTGAGTGACATTTTTCTTCTAGGTGATGTGGAGAAGGGATTCAGTTTAGAATAACAAGGACCCCAAAGGCACAGCCTTGCTGGGATGTTTAAAATGATTCTTTGTCTCATAATTCATTTAAGTACTTTTTTCCTGCCTTTAATTTTTGTTCTTTCTTTGACCAAGGTCCACAGCTTGGAGGCTTGTTTGTATATACAGGATTTTTAAATGTTTTAAAAATAGTGGCATTAATTTCGTTGATTGTGAATAACCAAGCTGTTACTGCGAAACAATCGGGACCCCTTGAGAGTGTGACTATGTGATTAGATTTACTAATTGAGCTGGAAGGAAGAATTTCTGACTTCCAAAGCCAATGATTTGAATGGAATACTTCAAGCATGAGGATGAGATCATTGTTAAATGTGGGCTTGGTTTTATCTCAGAAGATCCCTTGTCCCAGGGAGGGAGAGCAGTGTCCACAAACCTCTGTTAGCTGACTGTAGCAGTGCCTGTGTGGTGTGCTCACACCACCTGGGGTGCTCACCTGTGTTCTTGGGGTGCTGGATGAGGTATCTGAAATCTGAAGCAGAGCTGAAAGGTGGTGGTTACCTCCTTGTCTCTCTTGGTACCAAGCTGAGCATTAAGTTCAGAATGCTTGCTTGTTTCTTTGTTGTTGTTCCAGGTTAACTGAAAATGCTACAGCATTGCAGAAAGATCCAAACAGCTCCACGTGGTGTTTTGAAATGTATCCCAGCTGTAGGCTGAGAGACCCACAGGTTGGACAGTCTGTGAAAGCCCCAAAGTCTCAGCATTTCCTTAGTGTCAAGACCTACTTTAGTGAACTCCGGGTCCAGGGCTGAGACCTCAGGAACATCATTATCTCTTCTTTTTTGTCTCTCTTCCTCCTGCAACTTGATGGAGATGCCTCTCACTGGGCCCCTCCAAATCTGCTCCATCAGACGCAGGATGTAGCCTGCCCTCTTGTTGCAAAGCTTCTTGTCGGAGATAATGGTGATTTCCTTGCCCACACACTTGTTCCTGTGGAAGTCATTGCCCAGGCACGTGTACTTTTCTAGGATGACCCAGGCTGCCTTTTCATGGTTTCTGATGCAAAAGCGACCTATCTTGGAGAGTCCTTAGTGAAAGAGGTTTCAGACTTTTTTGCTTAGCTTTCTCCAAAGGTTTTTTGCTGTTATTGTTGTGTTGGTTTTTCTCTTAAAAAATTTTAAAACACAGTGGGACTTTAAAACAGTGATGGATTTGTTGAGAAAAAAATGAAACTAAGTTACATAGTGAACTATATGCAGTTGACATACTGTAAACCCAAGTCCAGTGTGAATTGAAAGGTTAAAAACTTCAGAAGGCTCACATGTGCCCGACTCCCTCACTGAGGTACCAGCCAAGACTTAGCTCACAGTAACTATTGTGGTTTCTCTTAGATCCAGTTAGTATCTTTCCATTATTTCTCCAACCCAGTTCTCCAAATTCAGCCCACATTGTTCATTTTTATGTTTTGTTTAGCAAGTTAAATATTTATTGAGTGCAGTACCTGCTCTGTGACAAGCCCTCTTTCTTTCTGCTGTAATTGACCAAGCTTCCACCTTTAAATATGCATTTTCTACCTTAACTGTGCAAACCTCAGCAGCGGCTCTGCTGGGGGTTTGCTGTTTCTTCTCCCTTTTCTGCTTTAATTGTTGTAATGCAAGAGTTCAAAGAACTGCAGCTTACTTCTTATTTCTTTGAAGGGGAAAGGTTTCTGGGAATCCTCTCTCTTCTGTTTTTCTCAAGTTAAGAGAATGCAGACCTCTCTGCCTTTTTAATTTTTTAATTAATAGACATTGTGTTTTAGAACAGTTTTAGGTTTATAGAAAAGTTGGGCAAAAGTAAGCTTTCTCTGTTACTAATATCTTGCATTAGAATGGCTCATTTGTTACAATTGATAAGCCAATATCTTGCAGTCTTGCTATAATTGTTTATTAGTTCCAAGATTTTATGTATTAATTCTTTGGAATTTTCTACATAGACAGTCATGTCCCCTGTGAACAAAGACAGTTTTGTTTCCTCCTTCCCAATCTGTATACCCTTTTATTCTTTTCTTGTCTTATTGCACTAGCTGGGACTGACAGTAAGATGTTACATAGGGGTGATAGGAGTGACCATCTTAGCCTTGATCCTGATCCTAGGGCAGAGTCAAGTTTCTCACCATTAAGTATGATGTCAGCCATAAGTTTTATGTGGATGTTCTTTATGTAGCTGAGGAACTGCTCTATTCTTAGTTTGCTGAGAGTTTTTATCATGAATGAATGTTAGATTTTGTCAAATGCTTTTTCTGTGTCTATTGATACCATTATACAACTTTTCTTCTTTAGCCTGTTGATACAATGCTTTACATCAACTGATTTTTGAATGTTGAATGAGCCTCGCATACCTGGAACAAATCCTACTTGGTTGTGGTACATAATTCTATTTATAGATTGTTGGATTCTATTTGATAATTTTGTGAAGGATATTTGCATTTATGTTAATGAGAACTATACAGGTCTGTATTTTTTTTTCCTTATGCCTTTGGTTTTGGTATTAGAGTGATACTGGTTTTATAGAATTAGTTAAGAACTACTCCTACTGCTTCTACCTTCTGGAACAGATTGTAGAGAATTGGTATCATTTTCTTGTTTAAATATTTTATAGAATTCACCAGTTAAACCTTCCAGGCCCGATACTTTCCATTTTGGAAGGTCATTAATTATTTATTGAATTCCTTTAATAGATATAAGTCTATTCAGATTGTCTATTTCTTCTTGTGTGGGTTCTTGTAGATTGTGCGTTTCAAGGAATTGGTCCATTTCATCTACGTTATCAGACTTTTGAGCATAGAGTTGTTCATAATATTCCTTTATTATATCTATGGGATCCATAAAGTTGACTCTTCTTTCATTTTTGATGCTAATAATGTGTCATTTTCTTTTCATCTCATTGAGCCTGGCTAGAGATTTGTTGTTTTATTGATCTTTTAAAAAACTAGCTTTTGATTTTATTGATTTTTCTATATTGCTTTCCAGTTTTCAATTTCACTGATTTCCACTCCATTATTTTTTTTAAACTTTTCTTCAGCTTGCTTTGATTTTTAATTTGTTCTTTTTTTCTAGCTTTCTAAAATGGAAGCTTAGATGCTTGATTTTGTATGTTTTTCTCCGTTGCTTGAATTCCCCATTCAATTGATATTTTGCTACAAATATCCTTCTAGCAATGGCTCTGCCTTCCACAGGGGTTCAGTGTGGCTAAACCTACTCAGGACTTTGCTATTTAAATGTTTCATGGCACTGAATATGGGTTGCCTTGGTAGGCCAACCCAGTGACTAAAGTCTCTGACTCAGTAAGTTATTCTTTTTTCCATTAAGACCCAGTTACCAACAAACTAATTCCCGCAAATTCTGTTTACTCTACTTTCAATCCTATTGACTCTACTCTCAAAATCCTATTGACTCTGCTTTCCAGAAACCTACCTCCTTTCCCCACTTCTACCACCATTACAGTAATCCAGTACATCAAACCTCTCTCCTGTAATGGTGGAACAGCCTGTGATTGGTATTGCCTGCTCCCAGCCTTGCTCATCTTTTCTGTCTTCAGCACAGTAGCCAGAACGTTAAGATGCCATAGTGTTTCTTCCAGTATTGGTCAGATCACGTCACTCATCTGCCTACAACCTCCAGTGACTCCCATCTAACTCAGAGTAAACATTCAGCACCTTTGCCACAGCTCTCAAGGCTCTGCAGTGTTCTGGCTCTCCATCCTTATGTCCTTCTATCCTACTCCTTCCTCCCTCAACTCCACCCACAGAGACCCCCTTTGGATAAGTCAGCTAGGGCTGCCATAACAAAATATCACAGACTGGTTGGCTTAAACTACAGAACTTTATCTTCTCACAGCTGTGAAGGCTGGAAGTCTATGATCTAGCTGCTGGCAGGGTTGGTGTCTCTGAGGCCTCCCTTCCTGGCTTGTAAACGGCTGCCTTCTTGCTACCTCTACACATGGCCATCCTTCTGTGCACTCACACCCTGTTGTCACTGCTGCTTATAAGAACACCAGTCATACCAGATTCTGACCCTACCCTGATGGCCTCATTTGATTTTAATTGCCTCTTTAAAGGCCCTACCTTCAGATATAGTCACATGCTATACAGGGGGTTAGGGCTTCAACATGTGAATTTTGGAAGGGCACAATTCTGTCCATAGCACCCTTGTTGGCCTTGAACATACCAGGTACCTCTGGCCTCTGGGCCTTTTACTTTTTGCTTTCTCTCCTAGGAATCTGTTTCTGGGTAGCCACATGGCTCATTGCCTCACTTCCTTTAGTCTCTGAGCAGCTTTCTGTCACCTCCAGATATAAAGTACTGATTTCCTCCTCTTGCTCCCTGTCTACCTTACCTCCTTTATTTCTCTCAAAATTTAACATTTCTTACATGCTCTGTATTCACTGTTTTCTTTATTTCCTGTTCACCCTTACTAGCCAGCAAACCTCATAAAAGCACAGAGTATCCATGATGTTACTGCAGTACCCCAGTGCCCGGGGCAGTGCCAGGCACACAGAAGACACTCAGCACACATTTGTTAAATGAGTGCCTGGATCGAGTGAGTGGCAGGACTCCACCCAGAGAGTTCTGGTGTTCTACCTTTTGGCAGGATTCACCCCATGGATGGAAACCACAGGAGTAGATCTCCATCTGGAACACGCTCTAACCTCTCTGGATGCAGCTGCCCTTCTGGCCTTTGTCCATCCTGGAATGAAAACCAAATTAGAAACTATATGCCCCAAAATGGCCTTGCCCCAGATATGCTGATGCTTGGGCTTGGGTGAGTCACTGCTGACTTCCCTTTTTGAACAGGATTCATGTGACCAGAGCCCAGCCAGTATTAGCAACCTGCCTACCAAATCAGAAGGCAGTTTGTATTGGTATAATAAAATTTAGGTGGTAATGTTCCCAAATGTCCCTTTGTATTAGTTAAAAATAGCTTCCCCCTTAGGAACTGTGCTGTACACCTGGTGCACCCAGTAGTGGTTGACATTGTCAGGTAATTTTATTTTACATTGACCTTAATTTTATCAACTTTTGCCTGCACTGGTAAAACCCAAGGTTCCAAAATTTGGCATTCATCATAAATAATAGACAATATTTTTCTTCTATTTTATAAAGCAACTGAAACAATTTCAACCCTAACAACTAACTTCTCTTTGGTTGGTTTATCAAATGCTGCTCTGTAACACTGGTCCTGATATCTGGAGACTTTCCGACTCTAAGACTCTGGTTAATGTCATTCACACCTGTGTACAAACTTGCATTTGCCAAGATCAGGAAGGTCACCCTAGCCAATCTTTCAGTACTTGACTGGTGATGCTTCTATGCCACAAGGCCCTTGCACATGCTTTTGCTGCTGACTCAGCTCCTGCTTTCTCCATGCCTTCCCCCCTTGCCCACTTATCCCTGGATTAATCCTGCAGGACCTCACCCTTCAGGCTCCTCTTTCATTAGTTTTATTTCCATGTTAGTCCCTTTATAGCACTTAGTTTGGAATTATATAATCATATGTTTTATTATTTGATTATTATCTCTCTCAAACATGAAATTTTTGAGCAGGAACCATCTCTTTTTGCCCTATGTCCTTACTTTCTGTCACTGGACCATCTAAATTAAATGAATGATGAAAGATAGGATGTGTTGAACCTTGAACAGGATTGTGTTCCTCTTTTTTCCCCCTCTGAAGTCCTTTATGGCCTTAAGTGATATGTGTCAGAAGATCAAAACTGAAGCATAACTTGGAAGGAATCTCTTTTTCCATGACCTGGTAGAACCATCAAATTGGGCAGAGTTTGAGCTACACAGGATAAAGCCTTACAACAAGTTTCAGTTATGAAAGCCATGAAGATGTGCATATGTTACATGAACAGACATGAGTTCTCTATAAGCAAATGACTAAGAAGACCAACATTTAGTTAGTTTTCAACAGAAGGGTCAGTTCTGCTGATAGCTTGGCAGCTTAGGGCTCTACTCTGCATATGGTAGGAACAAAAAGAAAGCTAAACTATATTGAGTAATGAATGTTTCCAGGCTATGGTTATGAACATTTTATATGCATTACCTTATTGAATTCTCACTATCATTGTGCGCATTTTGCAGATGAGAACACTGAGGCTCAGAGAGGTGAAGTAACTTGCCCATTGTTACAATAGGCAGTAAATTGCGAATTGGGGCCTTTGGACCCAGGCAGCTCTGGTGGTGACTTTTTAGTACTTTACATTGGATTTGATAGTATGCTAATACGTAAGTTTTTCTTTAAAAAATATCTGATTAGTATTTTGCAGCATTTGCTGGTTTCTGTGGTATCAATACTCCTGCCATGGCTGATTTCAAGCTCCCAGCAGTCTATGGCCTGCAAGCCTTTTGAAAGTGATGCAACAGTTGGTTTGCCTGCTCTGGCACCAGCTGCTGGATGTTGATGGTGCTTTTGCCTTCTCAGGCATTATCCCATTTGCTCTTCTCAGCAGTATGAGGGACTGTGGAATGGGTGAGGTTAACTTATGTGTCTTGATCTTTTCAATGGGTCAGTCATGTGTCCAGTCCATAGTACCAAGTCATGGCCTGAGGTGAGAAACACTGTCTTACTGACTCTCAGGGCAGAAGCCTGCAGAGAACACAGAGCTGGACCAAAAGCCTCAAGGAACCTACTGTCAGAACGGCTGAAGGACAAACAAAAGAGGATCTGGACAGGAAGAGAGAGGCCCGCATGGTCCTGGGGCAGCTGATGCTGGTGGAATGTGGTGGCAAAGGAGAATGAAGTAACTGATAGTCTTTTCTGAATTCAGAATGTTCTTAATTCTCTGAATTCATAAATATATATTTGATGTAGGAATTCTTCCCCAAAGAGCTCACCAAAAAATCCCCTACGCTTACCACCATACATACCCAGCCATGCAAGGGTGCAGCTGCTTGGAGGAGAGGAAATCCTGGGTTCTTTCATGATTAGGGAGTGGCTGTCCTGGTCCATGGCTGGGAAGAGCCACAGCATGGGGCTGATTGGGAGAGTCTGGGACCCCTAGCCCCTTTCTTCTTCCATCAGAGGAGACTATGGATTTTTCTTTTGCATGGTGAGTCTAGATGAGCCGGTGAAATGATTTTAAAGGGAACTCCTCCATTGCTTTGGGAAGTGTGAAATGACATCATTTTTAGATTATGGTTTATCAATACTTATATATATGTATTTTTTAATTATACTTTAAGTTCTGGGATACATGTGCAGAACATGCAGGTTTGTTACATAGGTATATTTTAAGTGGCAAAAATGCTGAGACCTTTTGACCTAATGTTTATTTTTAGAAATGTACTTAAATCATTTTGCAAATCAACATGAAAGTTGCTGTGTAAGGATGTTTGTCATTAGCTCCAGTCAGGTGCAGATGTGAGGACCTCTGGGCAGAGGTAGGGCACCTGGAGACGAGGCTGAGAGTGAGGCTGGAGTTCCCCTGGGCACCTGTGCAGATATAAATACAGCCAGGCAGCTGGGCCTTTTCGCCTTGGCAGGCTTAAGCACATTGGATTTCTGTCCTTTTATTTCTTAAAAAAGGAAAGAATTCTGAAATGAAAAAAAGTAGCCTTTTGGCATGTAACATCTGTGAGATAATTGATCTCCCTGATATTTCAACACTGAGACTGTTTATCACGGAGGCTGCTTGGGAACCAAGAGCAGCCAACCTCTCTGCAGTACCCACTACATACCTCATGTGGCAGGGGAGGACCTGGTTCATCCCAGAGGGCAATCTGGAGGCGGTCAAGGTTGCTTCCTGCCAGAACCACAAGTGTTCATTGCTGTGGCCTGCAACACTCTCTTCCCTTCTCAGTTCATATCATCAGAGGTCTTTGCCCATTGTTTAGGAATTAAGAGAAATGTCCCATGCATCTTGTTCTAAAGAAATATATTTGAGTCTCTTGCTTTCCACTTTTTACTTTTCACCTGAAAGCGTCCAAGAGTTAACTGAGAGGCAGACCAGTCTTCAGGTGGGGAAGACCTGGTGGGTGTTGAGGCCATGTTTCCAGCTGGAACGGGGGAACTTGGAGTCAGAACTGTTAACCAATGTGCATGAAGGGGAAGGAAATCCTATTAGGGGGCATCATCACCTAGGAAACACGAGTCAGTTTCCTTTTCTGCACTCCAACATGGAATGCCGAGCCTTGAGGCCCCTTCACAGATTGCCCCTTCTCTGTTCCCCACCCTCACATTCCCGGATCCCTGGGGCCTCATTTGTGCAGGGGTGGGGTGGAGGGTGCAGAGTGGAGGCAGTGTGTGGGGTGTGTGGAAGGGAAGGGGACATTCTTTTGCTGTGGGAGTTGGCTCCCTCTCGTCTCATACATTTTCCTGCTGGTTCTCACTCACAACATTTACAGGAAGCATTTATAGCAAATACTTGCCAAGTGTTTTCCATAAACACACAACTAAGGACATTTTTCACACATTCCAATGTTCTGTAAATGTTTATTTTCACAATACACAAAGAAGGTTGAGTGTACGGTTTTCCTAAACAAGCCTTTGAAGTGTGGGCTTTGGCCCAGGGAGATTTGCTTCTGAGATTTTTTATCCACATGACCACATCATCCCTGGGGGCACATCAGGTACGTGCTTCAATGCAGAGAGTCTCCAGGTGAGTTTTCTCCCCAGGGTGGATTCTCTGTGGGAATATGTGCCCTGAGTGCTGAGTAGCCTTTGGGTTCTGAGCCTCCTCCTGATGAAGAGGGAAGTTAGAGGTTCTCAGTACGTCATGTAAGCCCTTGCTTCTGATTGGGAATATGGAGGACAGGGATGACTCACTTAAGATGCATTTGAACATATAGATGTAATAAGTTATGGAATCACTTATGCTAAAGCCAGGCAAGTTGGTATTCATGTAAGGGATGGAGAAGCTGACTGAACCCTCTGTGGGCACTGCCAGCCTCACCAGAGGCCAGAGTCATGTCTCGTACTGTCTGTGGACTTGTTGAGTAACTGCTTCATTACTGAGCACCTACTGTATGTGCAACTCTGCTGCAATGTCAGAGATTTACAAGTGAGGAAGTGGTTCCCAACCTCAAGGGGTTAACTCTATCGGGGAAGGTAAGACACATATACTTTACCATAATTTGGGGGCATAAAATGGGAATTATTGTAAGAAAGATACAGATAAAAGATTATCTCACTCGGGAGAAAACTCACTTGGAAACTCTCTGCAGTGAAGCATGTGCCTGGTGTGCCCCCAGGGACGATGTGGCCATGCGAATGAAAAAACTCAGAAGCAGATCTCCCTGGGACAAAGCCCACACTTCAAAGGCTTGTTTAGGAAAACTGTACATAAGGTTTTATTGCATAAGGGTTTATGGAGAAAGTGACATTTGGATTGGGTCTGAAGGAGAGGAAAAATTGAGACAGGTGTGGGAGGGGCAGTGTCAGGGAGGGGTGTTGGGGAGGTAGTTTCACTAGGAGGGAGCCGCATCTTGGCCTAGCCCCGTAGGAGAGCTGTACCAGAGGGAGATCTTCCTCTAGCAGGAATAGGCAATATTTATGATTCATACACAGAATGAGATGTAATGAGATGAACTCCATTTAAAAAGCTAGATGTAATAGGAAGAAAAGATTTCCTTTTCACATGCTTTTTTAACCTCAAGTGAAACAACTTATGGCTTAATTTCTTAATTAGATTTCAGTCAATAATTTTTTCATTGTAGCTAACTTGTCATGTGCATAATCAGAAAATTAGCATTTTCTGTTTGATAATATGTTCCTGAAATGGCCAATTTATTATTTGTCCAGAAGAGGCTAATAAGAAATAGTTCTTTCTCCTCACCTTTCCATCTTCTCAAGTCTGTTCTCCCAAACCAGAGTGAATTTCTAAATCAATGTACTAAGTGAGAAAGTGAGGTGGGAGCTGACTTAGAGAAATTCATTTTACCACTAGCTTTCCTGGAATGTGTTTGTTTTGTAAAGCGAATTATATTCAAATATGTTTCAGACAATATATGTGGAGGGTAACTGTGCTTTAAGACAGCAGTAATTGTTCAGACAGTGGTGACAATTTCTCAGTAAGAAGTCAGGATTGAGAAATGTCAAGCTTAATTTTTCATCCAACAGTGACTGACAGACAAAAGCCAAACATCTTGGTATCTTTGCACTCTGGTGAAGGAGATACGAGGCATTTGTATTCAGTAATGTAATGCTGAGAGAGTCAAAACTCTGCCCTGTGATCTTGATTTATTGCTCATACTGCCCTAGATGCATAGGGGCTTCTCTGCCTTTATTCAGCATCCATTTTCCCATTGTAATTAGTCTTTCTTGCATTCCACAGCTCACTTCTGGTGTGGAATGTTAAAAAGATGCCTTAGGAGAGAGTTTGACCTCAGTTTCTTCTTCAAGGTTGAACTCAAGGCTCACCTTCTCCATGAAGCCCCCCCGTCTGCCCATTGCATCTCATATGCACCTTCACTGCACAAAGTGATATTTATTTGTGAAAAATGCAAACAATATAGAGACACATAAAAGGAAGTGAAAGTTGGCTCATCCTACCAATCCCATGTCCTTGTATCTTCCAAGTAGATGGCAAGACCCTCAAAATGGACTTTTGTTCATACATGTATTTTTAGTATCTAGCAAGTTGCTCAGCAATAATCAATGCTTAAAAATATTCATGGAATGAAGGAATTGGTCAAAGGGTAATACATTGTAAGGATGTTGGGAAAGACTAGGGCTAGAATTGAGCTGGTAGTTTGGGGAAGCAGTGCCTTGATTTTCAAATTATGGACTTTGAACTTGCAGCATCAGCATCATCTGGGAGCTTAGAAATGTGGGACCTTAGGTCCCAACCCACACCTCCTGAGTCAGAATCCACATTTTAACAAGATCTCCAGGTGATCTGTGAGTACTTTAAAGTTTGAGAAGTACTGGGATTGTATATGTCTGCAAAATAATTTAAAATGTGAACTTTAAAAAAAATTGCAGTGAAGTGTGTATGGTTTGCATTAAAGAGTATGCAGTAGAGGAGTTCTACCTCAAGGATACCACAGGACTTTGTACGAATGCCACACTTTGCTCCCCTTTGTATGACAGGGCACACCCAATGTCCTGTCCTTGGATGTCCTGTAGGACTGTCGTCCTGGGCCATTTCTGAGCCAACACCTATAGTGTCTTAGTCTGTTTTTGCTGTTATAACAAAATACCATAGACTGGGTAAGTTATAAACAATAGAAATTTATTTCTTATGGGTCTGGGGACTGGGAAGTTCAAGATTAAGGGATCAGCAGGCTTGTTGTCTGGTAAGGGCTGTGCTCTGTACTTCGAAGATGGTGCCTTGGTGCCACATCCTCTGGAGGAGAGGAGCATGATGTCCTTTCATGGTAGAAGGGAGAGAGGGCAAGTGAGAGCCTCCTTTCAATCACAAGCTCTTTTACAAGGGTGCTAATCCCAGTCATGAGAGAGAAGCCCTCATGACTTAATCACCTCCCAAAGGCCACACCCTTATTACTGTTGCACTGGGGATTTTCAACATGAACTTTGGAAAGGGCACCATCATTCAAACCATAGCAGTGTTCCTCCTAAACAGCATGCAACTTACTTAAGCTCTAATGCATGGCTTCTTCATCTGTAAAATGCAGTCCCGCTTCAATGGCTTGTGAGGACCAAATGAGCTAAACACTTGAGAGTTGGCACATGGTAATCATCTAATATGTCTTAACTCTTTTTTGTTAATTGAGATAAAATGCACATGCCATAAAATTAACCATTTTAAAGTAAATTATTCAATGGCATTTAGTACATTCACAGTGTTGTGCAATCACTACCTCTGTGTAGATCCAAAGACGACATCATCATCCCAGATCAATGGCTTGTGAGGACCGAATGAGCTAAACACTTGAGAGTTTGCACATGGTAATAATCTAATATGTATTAACTCTTTTTTGTTAATTGAGATGAAATGCATATGCCATAACATTAACCGTTTTAAAGTAAACTATTCAATGGCATTTAGTACATTCACAGTGTTGTGCAATCACTCCCTCTATGTAGATCCAAAGACATCATCATCATCATCATCCCAAAAATCAACCCCATACCTGCTAAGCAGTGGCTCCCCATTCTCTCTTCTCAGCCCCTGGCAACCACCATTCTGCCTTCTCTCTCTATGGATTTTGATTCTTATTAATGATTTTTTTATTAGTCACAGGAAAAACAAAACAAACCAAACCAATCAGATTTATTTCTTTTTCTACTTTCATTGCTTTACATGTCTTTAAAAACAAAAGGTTTGCTAATGATGGAAATTGGGAGTGTACATGTGACAGACCTTTAAGTCAGTGGTTCCCACAGTGTGGTCCCAAAATAGCAGATCTGTGTTACTTGGGAACTTGTTAGAAAGGCAGATTCGTGAGTACACCCCAGAATGTCTGATCAGAATTCTGGGGGTGGAGTCCAGCAATCTGCATTTTAATAAACTTTTAGAGGATTCTAATAGAAGTTCAAGTTAGAGAACTATTGCTTTAAATAAACCTGGAGTGAAGCCTACAGGTGCCCACTACACCTGTACCCATCCTTGCGCCCAGGAACACATGTCCTGGCATAAAAGGGGAGATCTTCTTAGCCTAGCTTCTTTGGTGGGGGAGTCAGCTGGAGGATTGCCCCGATACCTCCTGGCCTTTGAATAGTCAACGGAGCTCGGCTTCCCTCAGTAATGTTGTGCAGGCACAAACACAAGTCATTCTGCTATTATTTAATCCTTTGGCCTCTTTGTGCTACCCAATGTGATGCTCAAAGGGAGGACCTTTCAGCAAAACGTGGCTGTGATTGCTCTGTGTATTTACACATCCTGCTTTTGTTGTACAGGGAGCATTTCTTTTTTGGTTGATTAATGTTCAATTTGAGGTCTATTATGAACCTCCAGGCTTTAATTACTATACCATTACCCAGTCAATTCCTTGCCATTTTATATTTATGGCCTTTATTATGCCTCTGTATGTGCAATTGCCTAATTTTATTCTGGAAGCATTTCACCTCATTAGCTGGGTTTTATACCATTCCTCTCATTTGTCCAGATTATTATTTATCTTGGTTCCCTGTGTGCCTTTCTTTTTTCTTTCCTTTTTTTTTTTTTTTTTTTTAACAGTCTGACCCATTATATTAATACATTCTTTTTCTCCTTTTCCTGGGATGCATTGTTATTTGGCTCTTGGAAATATCGCTTTAAGTTTTTTGTCCTTTTCCCTGATGGTCCGTTATACTCACATTCTTAACTTGGTCATTTCCAATCTTCTGAAAGCCCATCTCAGCTGCCTGGCAGCACTGGCCCTGTCCAAAGGCCTGAGGCCTCCGCAGCCTGGACAAACCATGGATAGCTGCCTCTCTCTAGATGACCAATTAAGGCTCAGGGAAGGTGAGGGAATGGAGTTTTTAGTTAAGAGCATGCTGCTGAAAATAACTTTTAAATATTCTCTTAAATCCTTTTCTAACTCTCTCCCTCAGTCCCCTCATTGTCTCAGAAAACTTTGGGACTTGGTTTACTGACTTACTTATTTTTGTGGGTTCCACCTCAGACCTTCTCAATCAAACCCTAGGGGAGCCTCCCAGCAGCCTGCATTCAATATATTCTCCAGGTGATTCTGACACACATTAAAGACACACTTTTCTAAAGAGATGCTAAAAGAACTTGAGGAAACCCATCTAAGAAGGAAATATTATTTATTTCACCCAAGTCCTTACTTTATCACAACAAACAAGATTAATAACGGCTACAGCAACCATGTTTTGTTTTCTGTTGTGTGTGTGTGTGTGTGTTTTTTTTTTTTTTTTTTGGACAGATTTTCCCAAGAACTATACGAATATTTCAGAAATGCAAAGAGTAATACCTTGCAACAAGAGCTTATGTAATTATTATCGTGATATTAGTATCAGTTGTCTCCATCAAGTGTTTGAGGTATTTCAGGCACTAAGGAAATCTTTATTTCCATTTTGTTTTCCCATTTAATCTTTACAACCCTTTATGGATACGTATTCCTGCCCTATTTTTATGGAGAAAACTGAGGTTAAGGGATATGTACAAAGTCACCAAGAAGTTGATTTTGTCTGTTAGAAATAGATCCAGGAAATTTGCTTCTGTCCAGAGCCACAGTGCTGATCACTCCTTTGTGACTCCATGAAGGTCTTTCCTGCTCAAAGCTTTATTACTGTAATATTTCACCCTTTCTGTATTCAATAGGAATTGGTAACCAAGAATATATGCTTTGGGGTTAGGCCACCTAAGCTTCCATGCTGGGTCTATTTATTTCTGTGCTGTGTGACCTTGGATCAATGACACATCTCTTTGTCTCTGTTTCCTCATCTGTAAAGTGAGATGGCTTAGTATTTTGTCATGTGCTGGTACGTGTGTGGAATGAGACAATCTGTACAAAGCCCTTCGAGGAAGGCCTGGGAGAGAAATGCTTTCCATAAATGTTAGCTGTTAGCTGTTTGTTGCCTTTTGCTGCCATCTTGACAGCATCCCTAAAGCTTTTTTTCTTTTGGGTTTATTTACTTCCAGGCTTCACTTCCTTTCTAGGCAGATCTGGTGAACTAGCAGCCTGTGGTTCTGATCTGTTCCATTTGGTTTGTCCACTTGGCACACTTTCTATAATTTTAGTGTTCTTTCTCTGCTCATTTAAAACCATCCTATTAGAGTTTGGACGTGTTTGTTTAATTCTCTGGACTTGATTGAAATTGATGATCACAAGTAACCTCTTGTGCAGCCCCCTTGAGGCAACTCAGGGTTCTTTCTCATGCTGGTCTTCAGTTTTCTTGGCACCAATCATCATTAGCATTAGCACCAAGGGAGAATGTAGGAGAAGTGACTCCCCTGTGACGCCCAAGTCTCCGTAAGAGGAATCAAAACTGGGCTTACTCTTTGACCCTGGAATAGATCTGGGTCTTGGGATATGATCTAAGGACTAACACTTTATTCTGGGGAGCTGCCTGATACTATTCCTAAGGGGACACTGACCCTGTGTTGGAGTGTGGGGAGATCTCATTGATACTGATAAGGCTTCTTATTTATTTGTTGATACAGCATGGGAGAAGATCTGCAGTGGGTCAGGAAACAGATTTGTGACATTGACAAGGATTCTCAGGACAATTGCCCTATGGTGGCTGGAACAGTTTAGTTTGAGGACTTTATTGCCAGAAACACCATGTCATGCATTGACTTGTTTTGTGGGGTCCTTGTTCGCTCTTCACACTGTTAGCACCCTGCATTCCTGTGGGAGAGCCCTGCCTAAACACCAGCACATGGGACTTTTTATCTTGCATTCTTCTTGTAAGCAGGTGAGGACCTACTTTTATCTCTCTCTCTGCCTCTCATGCTAAAACAACCGGAAGGCCTCTGGCTTACTTTCATGAGTCCCTAGAAGCCTGTCATCAGAGAGCCAGTCTCACAGCAGTCATGATTTTGGTTTAGCTGCTGGTAAAACTGTTGTGTGAAATGTTGGCCATGGGCCATGCAGAAACAGGAAGAGGGAGCGCAATAAAGAGATAAAAACACGAACTCTCTGAAGGCAGTTTTAGGGACTTTGCCTTTGTTGCATGACTTGATAGCACAACAGTCCCATGAAGTGGGTTTTATATAAGGTCTTCGTATCACTCAAAGAGCGCCTCGTGCAAGTTCATTCTAGTTGGCGGCACCTTTGTCCAAGGTCTCTACATTATCAGTGCTTCTCATAGCTGCTTTGTGTCCCCTGTCTTTGCAGACAGTACCACCTCACACACACTGTCCTTGGTGTGGCCTATGGGGAGGCCACTATGCCTCACCTGACCCTAGGTTAGCATCAAAGTGACATGGAAAAGGTTCACAGTGGAAGAGAAGCCTCCACAGGTGACAGGGTGTGAAAGAAGCCCTCAAGCCCTCCAGGGCTGGCTACAGGAGACACAGGATGAATTGGGCTCTCCCAATTCAAAAAGAGAGAACTTCAATAGAAAGTGGAAGAGAGATTGTGTTAGAGACAAGCAGGTGAATATAAATCAGCCATGTATGCTGAGGCAAGGAGGGCAAGAGAGCCAGAGAAGGGATTCATACTTGGGTGAGGCTGGCCTTGGACTCAACACTTCATGGTCATGCCTAAGCCAAATAGGTTCCTGATCTACACAATTGGAGAAGAGTGCCAAGAAACACAGAGCATTCAGAGGAAAGCCTGGAATTTATGGAAATAAAGTCTGTGGGGACACTGCAGCTTCAGGGGATAAATTGAGATGACACAGAACCTTATAGCTTTGTCTAGAAGGAGCAGGGCTTATAGACCATTTCAAGTAGATAGAAAAATTTGATCAAAGTCCCCTTAGCCTCTTTAGACATGAAATCTACTGAGTTTCTTAGTAGTATATATGTGAAGCCAATTTGTAAACTATAAGGAGACAGGAAGAGATTTGGTCATTGGAGACCTTAAAAGCTGAACTCCAAGGCTGGGCACAGTGGCTCATGCCTGTAATCCCAGCGCTTCGGGAGGCCAAGGCGGGTGGATCACCTGAGGTCTGGAGTTTGAGACCAGCACGGCCAACATGGTGAAACCCTGTCTCTACTAAAAATATAGAAATTAATTGGGCGTGATGGCGGGCGCCTGTAATTCCAGCTACTTGGGAGGCTGAGGCAGGAGAATCGCTTGAAACTGGGAGGGGGAGTAGGGGGGACAGAGGTGGCAGTGAGCCAAGATTGTGCACTCCAGCCTGGGCATCAAGAGTGACACTACATCTTCAAAAAAAAAAAAAAGGACTCCGGGGTCCAAAAGTCACCTCTACCTTTTGTTTCAGCATTCTTAAGAGACTGATAATACCTACTTTATTAATGGATGTACTTGTTGGAAGTCAATTGATAGAGAATATATAAATATACTCTGTAAACTGTGAAGCATTTTATAAAATATAACTTCATATTGCACAGATAAAACATGCAGAAAACTTATTTTGGCGTGTGATGAGTGGTAATAGCAGCCCTTAGTACGTCACTATGATTTCTGTTCTAGCATATTTGCTCTTAAAACTGAAGAGTAAGGGGGAAAATAAAGATGAAAAATAAGCTTTGGTATTTCCAAATGGAGCTTTTCAAAATGTCTCTGATGGACATGGTTAATATCAGGATGTCAAAATTGAATGTAGATGTATCGATGTGTTAAATAAAAGCTATTGTCTAGCTTAAGAATTATCTCTCACTATAGCAGTGTCTAACTAGTAGCATTCATAATTATAATCTTTTCTACAATATTTTTGTAAGAAAGTTGATCTCAAGAGTTACACACGTAGCTTTAAGTATTTGTGTCTGCCTTGACAACAGAAATCAGTCAAGAGGGTGGCAGGTTTATTTTTCTTTACGTGGGTAAATGTTATAAGATGGATGGTGCATTAAAAAATAAAGAGCAGGACTTCTCCAAGCTGATTTACATATTGATTACTTAAATTACTACTTAATTTAGCGCCTGGTAATAAACTGTGCCTTGGAAATGTTTCCCAAGCATTTATTGGCTGCAGTAATTCTACCTACAGTGTATGCAGACCACAGCCTCATTAAATATTAATGTGCTCATGAAATGTTAATAGAATGTTAATGGGAAATACAAGGGAATGTGCTCTCTGGGAGCCGATGAAAACTACCTGTCTTCTGTCTTTTCTTTATGTTCTGTCTTCTGGCTCTGTTCCTTTTTTTCAGTTCATTTCTCCCATCATCAGGAGCTTCAGATTAGCTCTCTAATCTGGCTGTCTCGGATAGAAAACATTGAGAAGGGAAATAAAATTCACTAATTAATGGAACTTAGTTGTTCTCCCCTCCTGCTTTCCAGAATGGGAATTTCTGGTTAGAACCAGAATGGGTTCCCTGAAAAGGAAAAGGGTGATTCAGGCTGAGTGAAGTGAAATTCTCTGTGCTTGGGCAGATTGAGTGCATATGTTTTGGGGAGGCCAGCCCATTGCCAAGCTCACCTCAAAAGGCTCTGACCTTCATCTCTATCTGGAATGTTCCTTCTCACATACCTTGACATAGCAAGATCTTTCTCATTGCTTGATTCTCAATAGTCCGAGAACCTTCCTTGATCCCTTGGTTATCTAAACTCCCCTCCCCAAGCATTCCCTGCTACTCTCTGTCACTCAACAAGTTATTTTTTTTTATTTTCATAGCACTTGTGATAAACTGTGTAACTAACGTCTTTTGTTTTTATGTCCTTCAATTAGAATGAATGCTCAATGAGGTCAGGGCCCTTGTCTATTTTATGGGGCTCAGCCATCTTCCTGGTAAATAATAGGTGCTCAATTAATACTGTTGACTACGTGAATAAAACACCTGTCCCTGCCACTGAAGAGTTCATAGTCTGTGGAGGTGACAGAATGAGTCACTGCACAGCATCATTGTAGATGCTACTGAGAGATGGTCATTCAAAGTGCTGGAGCTATTAAAGAAGTCCCAGACAACTCTTACTGGGGATGAGTTTTGGAGAGGCAGCTTTAGATATGGATAATGTTTTGTAACTTGAGAGTTTTGTTATTTTGTTTTGCTTTTGTTCTATCTATGTGTAGAGTAATTCCCTTAGTTGAGAGTGATAGGAACATCTCAAATTAGCTTAAGAAAAGAGGATAATTTATTAGATGGACAAAAGGATTTTCAGAGGAGGAATTGAGCAACCAAAGGAGAAAGACAGGGAAGTAGCTGTGCTATAGGAACAGGGGACCAGTAGGAACAGGTCGAATCAGTCTCAAACACTTCTAGGTCTCTCGCTGTCTCTCCTCTCTGTTTTAGTTTGCATTTTAGTTTTATTTTCCCTTTTTTCTAAGGGCCAACATCCAGGTAACTCCTAAACTCCTAAGTCCACACCCCAGGGGCACCGTCAGCATAGTTGAGCCTTCTTTCTTTCTTTCCTTCCTTCCTTCCTTCCTTCCTTCCTTCCTTCCTTCCTTTCTTTCCTTTCTTTCTCTCTCTCTGTCTTCCTTTCCTTCCTTCTTTCATTTTCTTTCTTTTTCTTTCTTCATTTCTTCCTTTCTTCCTTTTTTTTCTTCCCTTCTTCCCTTTCCTTTTTTTTTTTTTTTTTTTTTTTTTTGTTACTGTTTTTTGTTTCGAGGTGGAGTCTCGCTCCGTCACTCAGGCTGGAGTGCAGTGGCACTATCTCGGCTCACTGCAACCTCCACTTCCTGGGTCCAGGTGATTCTCCTGCCTCAGCCTGCCCCCTACCTGTGATTAAAGGCACCTGCCACCGCACCCAGATAATTTTGTTGTTTTTAGTAGAGACGGAGTTTCGCCATATTGGTCAGGATAGTCTCCAACTCCTGACCTCCAATGATCCGCCCGCTTCAGCCTCCCACAGGGCTGGGATTACAGGCGTGAATCACCATACCTGGCCCCAGTTTTTCTTAGTATGAAGTCTCAGGAAAGGACTCTGATTGGTCCATCATGTCACATTTTCCAGGCATGATTTAGTCAACTGATGCCAGAGGGTGAAGATCTTGTAAGAATATGGACTTCCTCGGAAAATATCCTGTTGAAGTTTGAGATTGAAGTCACAGAAGGAGTTACTATTCCCAAGAAAAGAGGATAGAAATGGGAGGACAAGAGAGTTGTTTGGTCACTGAAATAAAAAAGTCTTTATTGTACTATTCCAAAACGTTCTCCACAGGCTCCTCTGTGTAAATGGGAACCAACAAGCAAAATATCCTCTTACAGGATTGAAGAGGGTTGTCAAAGATTTAGTGGGGGAAAACGAGACTTTTCGGTCCTATATACTTGGAGTACTATTTTGTCCTGGCCCCGAGAGTCTTCATTTGGGATCTGAAGTGGATCTGTATATTCACCTATTGGAATGAAGTTGATATTCTTAATGTTTTCCGCAATTGAATTGCCTTTCTAATCTGTTCCCTTTCCCATTACAGATTGTGCTTGAGAACAGTAGCCGAGAAGACAAGCATGAATGTCCCTTTGGCCGCAGTAGTATAGAGCTGACCAAGATGCTGTGTGAGATCTTGAAAGTGGGCGAGTTGCGTAAGTATACTTATTTCCCACATGGGTGTGAAGCTTGGCAGAGTCCCAGCTTCCAGGGTTGTGCCCCTACCTGTATGAAGAAATCCCAAGACGCTGGCAGCTTCTTATGGTCATCACTGTGCATAGGTTGATTATTATTTGGCTCAGGTTTACAATACATACTTTTGCATGTCTGCTCTGGAAGTAAATGTGATTAAAACCTATGGGAATGGAGAAAATTTACAGATACTGTGGCTGAGTTTCATATATCATGTAAATGAGTACATATTAAAACAGGCTTGCTTCTGTTGAGGAAAAAATAATCTATGGATTTCTTTTTTAAAATTCCAGTTTATAACCTACTAGTAGATCCTTTTCTTTCTTTCAAAGCAATTTTCTCTATAAAGAAAATTGAATACCTTAATGAAATTCTCTTGCTCCCAGTGTTTCTGTTGTTTGGAATACTTTCTCTAAGAAAGAAGAAATTACTAAAGAAAATGGGTAGCTGAAAATGAAAATGTGATCAGCAATATTTTATTGCTCTTTTCTTATATCACAAAATTTATGAGAGTACATACAGAAAAGAAAGGATGATCATTTTCTTGCCTTTCATTCATTGGCATAATTTGGCTTTAACCTATGAAGGTGGGTATGATTTAACCTGTCCTCATTATCATTGTCGACATTGAGTCTTCTTAAAGTGGTTTACTTCCGTTCCATCCAACATTTAGAAACTAGCACACATATAAATCTTTCCTCATAGGCTTCATCACATGAGCACCAGAAAAGACTGTTTACAACAGAAAAATGTTGGGGTGTTTGGTATTACTGTGAAAACATAAATATTCAGTTGCTTGCTTGAGAGCTTAAAATAATGGCCTGAAATGATTAATGGGAGGAATCTGATGATTATGTTGGAAAGAGAGTTATGTTTTATTTACAGTGTAGAACTGACTACAGGTGCTGCTGAAATAAACTAGAAAATTTAATACTTATTAAGGAAAAATACTAAAAAATTGAGCCTGCTTGGCCAAGTGGGAACCTTTATCATCTTCCAGTGAGGGCTCATGGGAGGAAGCAGCCGATGTTGACATGGAGCATGAGCATTTTTGCATTGGAACAGTAGCAACGTAACCTGAGAGATCTCTGCATTCATCTACTCTGGTTTATAGCTCACCAAATGTGAACATTTCTGTTTACGTGGATCCTTGACTTGCGTTATCCTTCTCACTCCCTAATTACACTTAACTCGCTGAGATTTCAGTCTTCAGTATCTCTTACTGTTTACTCAGCCTAAGGATGTAAGTCCTAAATCAAACAAATACTGTTGAATTTCTCCACCTGATAACTGTGACTGTTTCATGTTTATCTCAATTTCATGGGGGAAATTGGTGAAAGCTGCTGGCTGGAAAGCATGTCTGGACCATCTAGTTCATTTTCAGGAACTGGAGTGAGTAGTGGTGTTCTACCAGATGGGTATTTCTGTGTCCAAGGTACTGTTCTGCACTGCCCTTCGTTGTCCCCTCCTTTCTGATGACACCCTTTAGCTGTTTATCCTGATCTTGATGGCAGCAGAAGGCACATTGTGTATGTGCCTTCACTTATGTTCTGTGACGTGCCATGCCCAGCTATTTGCTCTTCTCCTTTGCCCCAAGGGACATATGTCTGTCCTGCTAAAAGTAAACAAAGAAGAGTGATCTGGTGTAGGAGGTGGAGACTGCTGGTAATAAAGGGGAACTGAGTTCAATTCTGCTACTTTAGGCCTTGTGTCCCTGAGTGAATTACTCAGAAACCGCACTGTGCTCCTACACCTCCAGGTTCTCTCCAGAGCGGACTGTCTAGAAATGGATTGGTAGTATTTGAGGTGATGATTTGAGTAGTTGTCTTCATTTTCTGGCTGAAATTGCAGTGATCTCAGTGAGAGAAGCTCTTTGGGAACAGCTTGTATTCAGCCTGGGGGAAATAGCTTGGAAGAGATGGCTGAATTCCAGAGCAGGTGCAGGCAGGTTAAACATGACCCTGACGTGGGCTGGCCTCTGGGTCACTGGGTCCCCATCCAGTGGGCAGAGGGGACCTCAGCTGGCAAGAGTCTGGGCAGGTAGTCCTCCTCAGGTGAGTGTTCATTTTGTGCTTGGGGATGGGGTAGGGACAGAATAGGGGATAGGGCTTGACCTCTGGCAGGTGTAGAGTGGCACCCTGGCCTTTTGAGTATCTGGTGGTCAATCCAGGAATCAGGACAGAACTCTGTGGGCTGAAATAACAGAGTGGAGATGAAGGCAAACACCTTGCGGGTCCCTGGAAATGCACTGAAGACTGTTCCATCTCCCACCTTCTGGTGGAGAGAAGACTCCCAACATTCTGCCACAACTCACTCAGGCCTGGTCTCTGCATTGAGACTGGGCTTGGACACCTGAGGCCTGGCATTGTCAAAGCAGTCTCTCTTCACCTAAGATGACAAACACATTTATTAATTTGTTTAATGAAATCTATCCAGTACTTAAAACATGCCACAGACTATGAGGGACACTGCAGGTACAAAGGAACCAGATGTGGTCCTTGTCCCTGAGGGAGTTCAGAAAACTTCCTACACACTTCAGAAAGTGGGAGACTGAGCTGGGACTGATACTTTTTCCTATGACTTTTGTCATTATGTTTTTAACACATGCCCATCATCTGTCCTGAAGCATAATTTCCCCAATGTTATAATAGTTGTAAGTTTAAGTTTTTAGTTTGACTTGTCGCTTGCCATCATCTGCAAAGCCCATTCTAGAAATTTGTCAAGGCTTCCAAAAAACACTCATGTTTCTGAAGCCTACATGCCAAAATGAGTTGTTTTCTGCTCATAAAATATTAAAAGAATGTTACATTCCGATTGAATGCTAGATATCAAATGATAAAACACCCTGTGGTAAGAGCAAAATTGCTTTTTAATTGATTGCTTTTCGCCCATTGCCATATTAAATAAGTTACTAATATGCAGAGCTAATCTGAATACACCCTTATGTTGAAAGAAATGCCTATTTTTCTTCTGAGGAAAATTAGATTTACACACAAATCTATCTTCATTTGGCTTATATATGTCTGTTTTTCTCCATTCCTAAGTTCATGGTTCTGAGCACTTCTCAGATTTGTGTTAATAATTAATCTTGAAGACTATGATCACTTTTGTTCTATAAACAAGTGCTAAGACCAAAGAAATACTCAATTAAAACTCTAACTGGTGGAGAGAAAGGATGTTTACAAAAGTAGAAAGATCCAATTTTCTAGAAAGGGTTTCTCTTTTGATTTTAATTTTTGGTCTCTTGAGGAAACCCACTTTTGAAATACCAATTATATTTTGGTGTCTAAAGCAAATATATTAATGTTCAATTAATTACTAATACCAAATATTTATGTACCATTTTCTAAGGTTGTTTTAAAAGAAAAACACACTATTTCCTGCTTCCTAATTATTGACATTGCAAGAAGCAAATATTACCTCTAATAGCATGGTCCAAAATAATGTCTGTTTACATTCTCAGAGCACTTCGTCAAGGTTATTCAGTTGAAGTCTGTAACACTCTCAGGAGTTAATCAAGAGCAATGGCATCTATGTTTATTAGTGAAGGGAAGACCTACTTGCTTGCATAATGTCTGAGTTTACTGAGCTCAAACTGGAATTTAGGAAGCCAAAAAAAAAAAAAAGAGAGACAGTGTAGAAAGAGGCAAGAAAGTAGAGTGATTGCCTTTGGGCATCTGAATGACCCATCTTGGTCACTGGTTTTATGCCTTGGGCATGTTTCTTCCCTGTTCTGAGCCTCTGGTTCCTTATTTAAGAGATAAAGATGGTACATGCTGCGCACAGTTGGTTGGAGCCTTAAATGAGATAATGGATGTTGTCCTAGTTAGAAGATGGGTACTTTTGGGGCTGGATGTGGTGGCTCATGCCTGTAATCCCAGCACTTTGGGAGGCTGAGGTGGGGGGATCATGAGGTCAGGAGATCGAGACTGTCCTGGCTAACATGGTGAAACCCGTCTCTACTAAAAATACAAAATTAGCCAGGTGTGGTGGCGAGTGACTGTAGTCCCAGCTACTTGGGAGGCTGAGGCAGGAGAATGGCGTGAACCCAGGAGGCGGAGCTTGCAGTGAGCTGAGATTGCACCACCGCACTCCAGCCTGGGTGACAGAGTGAGACTCCATCTCAAAAAAAAAAAAAAAAAAGAAGAAGAAGATTGGTAATTTTTTTTGCAAGTGATAGAAGCTCACTTTCCATGAGCAAACTGAAAGTTCAGTGAGGCGAGGAGGGTGCTCTGGCATAAGCAACAGCTGGATCTAGGGACTGGAACAGTGTCCCTTGTTTCTTTATCTTGTATATATTGGTTAAATTTTTCTTTTTAACCTGCTTTTTTTCATGAGGCTCTTTTGTGAGCAAGACATATTTTCTCTTAGTTTCAATTTCAGAAATTACGAAGAAGAATACTTAGGGACCTGGACATGGTCACATATCTCCATAGCCTGGCTTGGGTAATTGGCAGCCCCAGTCAGAAGAACATGATTGAAGATTGCAAGATGGTATGGTTTGGCTGTGTCCCCACCCAAATCTCATCTTGAATTGCAGCTCCCATAATTCCTACGTGTTATGGGAGGGACCCAGTGGGAGATAATTGAATCATAGGGATGTTTCCCCTGTACTGTTCTCGTGGTAGTGAATAAGTCTCACAAGATCTGATGGTTTTATAAGGGGAAGCCCCTTTTGCTCCATTCTCATTCTCTCTTGCCTGCTGCCATGTAAGACTTGACTTTTGCCTTCCACCATGATTGTGATGCCTCCCCAGCCACGGGGTGTTGTGAGTCCATTAAACCTCTTTTTCTTTATAAATTACCCAGTCTTGGGTATGTCTTTAGCAGCAGCGTGAAAACAGATTATTTCAAGAAAGGAGCAAGTCTTCAAAAGAAGAGGTATATTTGTGTGTGCAGGGTTAGTGAGAGTGGAGGGGGCAGGGAGTGGTGCCCTTACAGAAGACAGGAGGAATGGCACAGATAAATACACATGCGCTTATTATCAATGTGAACTCATTAAGAAGATGCCCAGCTTCTAGCTGTGGAAAAAGAAATGGTAGCTATTTTTTTGTTGTTGTTATTAAAGCACTTGTCCTGAAAGAAATAATAAATTGTTGGCTGGGCATGGTGGCTCGCGCCTCTAATCCCAGCACTTTCAGAGGCTGGGGTGGGTGGATGACCTGAGGTCAGGAGTTCGAGACCAGCCTGGCCAACACGGTGAAACCCTGTCTCTACTAAAAATACAAAAATTATCCAGGCATGGTGGCGCACGCCTGTAATCCCAGCTGCTCAGGAAGCTGAGGCAGGAGAATCACTGGAACCCGGGAGGCGGAGGGTGCAGTGAGCCGAGATTGCCCCATTTTACTCCAGCCTGCATGAAAAGAATGAAACTCTGCCTCAAAAAAATAAATAAATAAATAAATAAATACATTGTTGATGAGTGGCTGGAATACTTGATTTCTGGTACAAATGGGTCAGTTATTCTCTTCTAAATAGGTAGAACCTTACCCAATTATATTCTGATGTCAGATAGAGCTAAGATATTTTATTTTCCTCATTCATTCATTTATTCACTTAATAACTAGGGTTCCTCTATGAGTCAGGATCAGGTTCACTGCGGACATGGATTTAGAACCCATTCTCCATCCTCAGGCAGCTCACACTAACTGGGGGGTCCTTTACATAAATAAATGATTATAAAACATTTTTCCATTTGTAACATTACATTTGAGTCACATTCATGTCTCTGGGAGGCAATATTTGGTTCCTTCTGTTTGTGAAGAACTGGGTAGGGCTGGGGAAAGGAGAGTCTTGGAAGGTGTGATAGAGAAGAAGAGATACCAGCGTGTGGGGTTAACAAAGACAAAGAGGTATCAGGCAGTCATGACTGTGTGGATGGTGGGAGGCGGCTGTTGAAAAGTCCAGGCAGCGAGAATTGGTGGGCTAGAAGATCTGGATCTTCGAGGAATTCTAGTTCTGTGTAGTTAATGCGGAGGGTTTGAGGGAGGAAGCAAAGGGCAGAGGTGTAAGCAGAAGAAGCAGCTGTCACATCACAAGTTATTTGCCATGCAGAGAGTTTTGACTTTACCTTACAGGCAGTGGAAACCAATAGAAGGATTTTAATAATGAAAAGAAATGTCCCAGTTATGGGCATAACATGCTACAATTAGATTATATTTTCTGGGTGTGACAGAACTTGTGAGGATGATGATGGTGTACAGGCTCACCCCAGCCCTGGTCTAATAATGCAGCAGTCCAACTCAGAATGTCCTGCCAGGAACATGTATTGCATAAGTCCAGAGTTGTATAGATCCTAGAGCTGGTTAGCATACCTGTTTGGCGATATCATTAGGGACCCAAGTTATTTTCATCTTTCTCTTCTGTGTCTGGTAGCAAGATGATGGCTACCTTCACATATTCAGAGGAACAAGAGGCCATCTCTTCCGGTGGATCTCTTCTAGGTATGTAGAAGTGTTTGGGGAAGACTTTCAGCACACTTTCTCTCATATTTTCTTGGCTGGCACTGTGGCCTCTGACTGTGCCTCGCCCAGCCACGGACAGGGAATGAGACTGTCCAGAGGTTGGATTAGTCATTACCCATTACCCATTAGTACAAGATACCTCTTCTGAGTATGTTATGTGACCACAGGATGTTAGATATCTAAAGAAAACTGGAGTTCTGTTAAGATGGGAGAAACAATTACTTGAAACCCTTAATTCTGTCTCTTTACAGTCTTTTCTGCAGTGTCCTTACTGGTGCAGAAAACTATAACAAATTGAAGCCAGATTATAGCCCTCTGTCATTTTGTCTTTACTGAGAACTGGGGAAATGCACTAGTGTATTTTGTAATGTGGCAGTATCAAAGGTTGCAGAAAAATTGAAATTGAGGTTTGATTTTAATGCCTTTCTTCTTTCATCACTAAGATGCTAGGGCTCCACTACGTTACTGTCGTTTTAGCAAATGGGTATTTCCACTTCCTCAGTTACACTTTTGTGTAGGGGTTATTCTCAGTTGTATTTCGAAGGGCAGAATGAACATACATTTGTGATTGAAGCCTTGAAACAGTTTTGCCAAATTCACCTGTTTGACCATTTATAATTAGATTACAGTTTAATAACTACTACTCTGTTTTTTTAAAAAAACAAAACAAAACAAAACAAAACAAAACAAAACGGAAAGAAACCTACATCACACACTATGAAAACGTTCACCATTTCCTTACTTTGTCTTTCCATGGCAATATTTATTATAACACACCAGTGGTGCCGAGCAGAGCACCTTGTATAATTCATCACCCAGACACCTCTGCTTTAGCAAGTAAAAATAACACAGATGAGCAACCTGAAGGACTGTTTGGAGTGCAGCAGCAATTAGAATAGACACTTGACTCTGGGACATTGGTGTTTTCGTACCTTGAGAAGTATCATCCATCACTTTCATTCTTGGGCAAAACATTCTAGCTAAAGAAAACTCAAGAAAATTAGCTTTTAACAATTAAATCTCTTAAGGACCTTTTTTTTTTCTTCCAAATATGAGCTTGTACTCTTGCTCTATGCAAAGTGGAATGCTCTCAGATCTTGATTCTGCCCTGAATTTTCACATTGTACTGTTATATTCTATTTCAACCTTAAGTTGAAAGTAAAACAAAACAATTGTTCTAAAGCCTAACTCTGACGTTAGGAAGTTGCAGATACTTTTGGTCCAAATTAAAATAATCATAGGAGAGAGCATAAAAGTCATTTGAAGGTGATTGTTTTAAATAATTATAAAACTAATAGTGGGATTTATAGTAGCATTCTCGAAGGCAGGAGAACCTCATGTTAGATTGTTGCATTCAGAATCAGAAACCCTTGTGATAGGGATAGTTGATGTGAGGGCTTTTGCCATGATGGTTAATCTTCATCTTGCCCCTTAGTATCCCCATCTGTACCTTGGGGATATCATCGTCATCAATCATCATCAGTCATCATCGTCATCATCATCAGTCATCGTCATCATTCTCTTCTGAGAATCAGGTGAGGCAATGTAAGTTAACAGTGCTTTGTTAACTGCAAAATGCCCTATCTGTGGAAGAAATAAATTATCCTGAATATGCACAAGCTTAGAGACACCAAGATACATCTTGCAGCAAAGCCAACTGTTTCTGTGCATTTTGTGGGCATCCTAAGAATCTGAAGTTCTGTGGTGTTTTGTTTTTGTTTCAGCAGGCAGTACTTGGAGATACTTTTGAAACTGCAGTAAAATGTTCATCCCCATGGGAAGCGGTTGCAGAGAGCAACTACACTTGGCAGTTTAAAAGGAGACTATACCAAGGACATCTCAATTATAAATGGATGAAAATAATATTTACCCTAGGCTTTTTAAGGACTTACTACTTTTTACATTATTTCTGAAAAGATACATAGCTGGCCCCAATCAGCATCCATTCCTGTTGTCTCTTAGAGGTCATGGCTAGGAGATGAGCTTGGTAGATTTGCCCAAGCTGGTAATGAGAGATACAGATCTGTTGAAAGGCACAGGCTCCCATTGTCTTCTTACGCCTTATAGAAACACTTCTGGTTCATCTCAAGTGTCAGGTTTGGGTGACCATTCTGGTTCCTCACCTCACCCTCACTGTGGGAAGGCATTACAGCATCCTCAGAACTCCTGTAGCACTTTCTCTGTGTCTCTTTGTTATGCTTTCTACTGTTTATTAATACATACTCTTTTCTTTTTCTTTCATTCCTGGCCTCACTTCCCCTAAAAATTGGGGCGGTTTATAGGTGACCTTGAAGATAATAAAAAATAATGATACATGGTAAAAACCAGGGCAAATAAAAAGCAAAATGAAAAAAATGAATGATGAATGTTAGCAAAGTACATGTTACAAAAGCCTTTGCATTTGCTGGCAGTGGACACTGAATTTGGCTCAAATATTCATTTGTCTCAGGGAAGCAAGAGGAGCTTGAAAATATGAAACAGGTCAGTGCTCCATCTCACATGAATAAGCTCAATGTGAAAACCCAGATGCTAATTTCAATTTAAACCCAATAATGTTAAAATAGTATTTCATAATATTTAATACATTCATTAAAGATGATGGACTAGGACACATTCTTATCATTAAAGAAAAATCTGCCAGAAAGTGACAAGCTAGCATCATTCTTAAAATGAAGATACCAAAACAGCTTTCCCATAAAAAACTGAGACTAAACTGGGATGCTATATGATGCTGATATTATTCACCATTACTATTTCTCCTTGATCTGGAAAACTTACAAACACATTAGAGGTAGAGTTCATCAATAGAAACAAATATTTTAAACTATAGTTAATAAGATTTTCTATCCCTGAAGAAGCAAAGGATAAGCTACTGTGGTTTAGCTAGATAGTGAATAAACAAAACTTAGTAGATGTTCCATATGTCAGCAATAATTAATTATAAAATGGAAAAAAAGATTATTTAACAGTAGCAATGAAAATGTAAACTACTCTGGAATAATCCCAATGGAAAACATCTTGGAAACTTAGGTGAAGAAAATTATATAAGACTTTACCAAAATATACAATAGACATTTCAAATAAATAGAGAAGCAAAATGTTTTCTTCCTGGTAAGAAAACAATGTGAAAAAGATGCAAGTTCCTCTACATTAGTGGACAGACTCAGATCGCATTCCACAGTAGCACTGGGAATCAGGGTGAAAACTTCACAGAATGACTCTAGACTTCATTTGAAAGAATAAGGGTATGAGAATTGGTAAGGGAAAACTGATAAAGAATAGCAATAGAAAAAATGTAAATAAAAATATATTTTTTAAACTTTTTTTTTGCAAGAAAGTTCAAAGAATTCCTTTTTTTTGAGACAGGATCTCACTCTGTTGCCCAGGCTGGAGTGCAGTGGTGTGATCTCGGCTCACTGCAACCTCCGCCTCCTGGGTTCAAGCGATTCTCTTGCCTCAGCCTCCCGAGTACCTGGGATTACAGGAATGCACCACCACACTGGGCTAATTTTTGAATTTTTGGTAGAGATGGGTTTTTGCCATGCTGGCAAGGCTGGTCTCGACTCCTGACCTCAAGTGATCCGCCTGCCTCAGCTTCCCAAAGTGCTGGGATTACAGGCATGAGCCACTGCACCTGGCCCAAATAACCCATTCTTTTTTCACCCAGGTTCATATATGGTTATGTTAACATTTTGCCACATACGTTTTATCATTCATCCTCTTTCTCTCTCCCTCTCTTCACACACACACACACACACACACACACACACACACACACACACAGTCATGAATTGTTATAAAAATGTTTCTTTTAGCCAAAAAAAAAAATTGTTTTAAAAAGTGTAACCTGAAGAAAATTTCAAAATAGAACTATTTTAAATCAGTTCTAACTCCGGCCTCTTGTCTCTGAAAGAGCAAAAGGTGCTGGAGCCCTGCCTGGCAGGAGGCTTGCCCGGGAAGGCTGTGGAGAAGGAAGGGACTCCGCTGCCACAGAGCGAGGCTCCATCTGGAAGTGGTGTCCGGAGTCTGGCTGAGCACCTCTGCTTGCCCTTAGAGATCTGAGAGAGACTCACTGCTGCCGAGTTCTCCCTAAAGCAGGTCCACGGTGTTGCTGTCAGGAACCTTTCTTGGATGAAACTTACATCCACCTTCCCTTCTAGTCTTTTCCAATGCTGGTGGATGTCGTTTTCCTAAAATCCCAGTGCTTATATACATGAGGAAGTTTAAATTCAGGATGCAAGCGTCTTATAGCAGGAGAAACATCATAAAACAAAATCACAAATGTAACAGGATTCCAATCAATGACGGAGGCAGTTTGCAGGATGGCACCATCAAGTCTCATCAGTAAAATGAGTATCAAAGTAACTAGTCTCATTCCAAAGGTGTAAAGTGCAAAAACCATCTTTCCCTGGTTCCAGAGATGCCAATCTCTTCTAAATCTCAAGCTTGGACCTATGGGTTATGTTTTTTTCCAGAGTAGTAATCACTGTCATCAGCATTTCTTGTAGGATCCTGATGTACCAGTCCATACCCTCCAAAGTCCTCATAAGTTGTAAAAGTAGAATATTAGTATGGATGGCAGCATGAAATTGGAGGGAAAGTATAAGCAGAATGCTAGAAGTTTCTAATAGATAGTAAAATAAACTAACATCACTAAAAGAAAGTAAAACCACAGAAATCAGGATGTCAAACTGCACTGAAAAGGTAACGAAATGCTAACTGTGAAGTTTTCAAAACCAAAATATACATGAGTGAAACAAACAAATGGAGAAAAAAACAAAAACAGAAGCATACCCACAGCTAAAGTCTTTAACACACTTTTCGCAAGTGTCAGGTTTTCCCTCAGGGAGTCTGCAGTGGTTAGGGGAGCAGCTGAGGACAGAAAGTTCTAGAATGCTTTTATTTCTCATCCTTAACCTGGGGCCTTTGGTTGTAAAGATTTACCTGGTGGCTGGAGTAGATTAGAAGGTCAGTGCTAATCAGGTCTCCCAACCTTGGGCACTTGAACTTCAATCAAAAACCCCTTGCTGATTTTGGCTGGGCATGATGGCTCATGCCTGTAATTCAACCACTTTGGGAGCCTGAAGCGGGCAGATCACTTGAGGTCAGGAGTTTGAAACCAGCCTGGCCAACATACTGAAACCCCCGTCTCTACTAAAATACAAAAATTAGCCAGTTGTGCTTTTGGGAGCCTGTAACCCCAACTACTTGGGAGGCTGAGGCTGGAGAATTGCCTGAACTCATGAGGCAGAGGTTGGAGTGCGTCAACATCGTGCCACTGCACCCCAGCCTGGGCAACAGAGTGAGATTCCATCTCAAAAAAAGAGAAAGCATTTGCTTTTTAAAAAAGAGGGAGACTACTGCCATTTATTGGATGCTTTCTATGTAACAGAGAATTCCCAGAGTCAATAATAAGCACGTTACCTCTGTTAACCCCCTCAGCGTCTCCATTTACAAATAAGGAACCTGAGATGAAGGGAGAGGTTAAGTAGACTGAGGTGATGCAGGTATTAGATGGAGTGAATTATTGTGAGACTCTCCTGTGCTGTTTGCCCTTAACTGTGGTGCAATACTATCACCCACTGCTTTCACTTTTGTTGTAAATATTCTGTCTTCCTTACAGACTGTAAGCCCTTTGAGGACTAGACTCATAGGGAATTCATCTTCCATCTTAAATTCTAGCCCAGTGTTTTACATGTAGTCTGCATTTAATAAGTGTTTGTTGCATGAATAGAGTACCTTTCTATTTGCTTCAGGGTCAGTTCCAAAAATATTCTTCAGACATTGCTAAATTTTTAATGAACTTTGCATTTTACCCTGAAACCTCTCAAACAACATTCTTGTTTTCTTGTAAAATAAGTGAGAATGAGTTATACTAAAGGGCTTCTCTTCATTCCTCTGCCTCCCCCTCCTCCACAGGGTTATTTGGTTGAGAAGGCCCACTGAGTCCAAATTTGAGTTAGAAAATATCAACACTACAGTATGTTCCCCCAAGAGGAAAAAAAATGATCTATTTTCAATCTTGTGTTTCAGAACACACAGCTGTGTGACTTCCTAATTTATTATATCCCCAACTGCCTCCAGACAGCTCTCAGCTTGCTGCTTTTTTTCTACCCACTCCCGCTCTATGGGAAATGAGTTCGACTTTAACCAGCACAGAGTTCAATCTCTGTTCTAGGCAGAACTCCAGCAAGGACTCCGAGAGGCCAGTAAACAGCACTTCTGCAGAGCTGCCTCCTCCTCAGCAGGTGCACCTATCCACCAGGACTTGATGGGAGCCAGGTCCTCTCGGATGGTGGCTGTCGGAAGCCAGATTATCAGGGGCAGCTCCAGCTGGCAGGTCTTCTGGCTGCCTGTCTCTCTGGAGTGAGCTCGCTCTCTTCCTCCCAGAGAGGCCTTTCTGACCTGTCTGCAGGGAGCAGGACACAATTCTAGATCCCAGCAAACAAGCCCAATGTGGCTTCCCTTAATTTTGCTTCCCAAGGGTTTTGGCCACAAGAGCAGATTGCAGCTGTGGCCTGAGCATCTTTAGAAGTGTGAATCACATTTTTTTCCCCTGAAGAAGCTATTTTGAGCTTTATAATTGCATATTTCCATGCTTTTTTTTTTACAGAGTGAGTAAGGAGAATGACTTGCATTTTTTTACATGGAAATCTGCTGGTTTCTTTGCTCTTCTGTCTTGTATAACTTAGTCCGGTGATTCCTGAACTTGGCTGTGTATCAGATTCACTTCAGGGAGCTTCTGTGAAATGCACATTCCTGCAGGGGAATCCAGAAATCAGCAAGCTTAATAGACTCTGCAGTTGATTCCTAGGCAGCCTGACTGCCCCCCCCCAACTTTGGACTTACCCTTTCCTGGGAATTCAGATCATGGCTAAGTGGATATTACCATGTGGTGGCAAGAGCCACTCACAGTGCCTAAGAGAGATTAAGCATTAGAAGACCTGGATTCTAGTTCTGGCTCCACTACCAAGCAGCTCTAGACAAGCATCTCCTGTATAGTCCTCATGTTCCTAGGCGGGGAAGTGCTGGAATTGTCCAGGTGGCCACCAACTCAAAACTACTGTGGTACTCCTTGTTATGTAACCAATGTGCTGACTGTAACCACCACATTCGTTTTACTTGAACTTTGTTGTCACCTGTTCTTGAGTGACATGTGTATAACCTGAATTGGCTATTCTATTCTGTACAAGAGAATTATGGAAATGCCCACAGGCCTTGTTATAAAGGGCTCCTGGGGAATGGGCAACCTCAAAGCGTGGACCAAAGGATTTACCTCTCCCCTGCAGGTATGATGACTCTCAGCTTTTGGACAGACATTTAAGCAAAATGGGCTTTTCCATTTGTTTGTTTGTTTGTTTGAGACAGGGTCACCCAGGCTGGAGTGCAGTAATGCAGTCACAGCTCACTGCAACCTCTGCTTCCCAGGTTCAAGTGATCTTCCCATCTCAGCTTCCCAAGTAGCTGGAACCAAAGACACATGCCACCACACCCAGCTAATTTTTTTTTTTTTTTTTTTGGTAGAAGCAGGGTTTCACCATGTTACCCAGGCTGGTCTCGAACTCCTGGGACTCAAGCAAGCCGACTGCTTCGGCCTCCCAAAGTGCTGGGATTACAGATGTGAACCACTGTGCCCGGCTGTGAAATATGCCTTTCTCATTCTGCATGTTTTTCTACTTTGAAATATCAACCATCAGAATATTTTTAGAGGAATTAAACATTAATTTTGCCAGAACAGATATAGGAAGTGGTTAAAAAAAAAATCCCTCTGTTTTCGTTATTTTCTGCTCAACTGATTTCTCCCCCTCTATTTTCCCACGTAAGCATCCCCTGGGCTAGGTTTGGTGGCCACTCTATAATGGCAGTGCAGATTTTGGGGGCTGTGGCAGGTGCCTGGCCCATCTTTACGTGGAAACAGCAGTGTTTAAATAAACCTGACACTTGGAGGAACAAATGAACCTAAATGCAAATGCTATTAACATTTCTGCAAGTCATACCTATCCCCAAGAAGCATAGCTCTCATGTTTCCTTGTCTTTTATTGGCAATTTAATTGTTTGAGAAATTGCTTTTTGCCAGAGTCCCTAGGAATCCTACCAAAATGCACTAACTTATTTTCCCATCGACTTGCCCGGGTGAGAACTCATCCTGCTGCTTTTCTGTGTTATTGCCGTCATCAGAAGAAACCTCAAATGTAAGGTCTCGCAGGGTTCATTGTTTTCATCATTTTTTTTGTTTTTGTTTTAGATCAGAAATTTGCCTTAATGCATATTGTATTAGTCCATTTTCACACTGCTGATAAAGACATACCTGAGACTGGGTAATTTATAAAGAAAAAGAGGTTTAATGGACTCACAGGTCCGCATGTCTGGGGAGACCTCACAATCATGGCAGAAGGCAAAAGGCACGTCTTACATGGCAGCAGGCAAAGACGGAATGAGAGCCAAGTGAAAGGGGTTTATCTCATGAGACTTATTCACTACCATGAGAACAGTATGGGGGAAATCACTCCCATGATTCAGTTATCTCCCACTGGGTCCCTCCCACAACACAAGGGAATTATGGAAGCTAAAATTCTATATGAGATTTGGGTGGAGATGCAGTCAAACCATATCACATATACTATACCAAATTCTCCTATGTGATTTTACTATAAAAATGGACTAATATGCATATTAGTTTATATCCTGACTCTTTTCACTTAATGTATTAGAGACATCTTTCCTTTCAGAAAATATGTTCATTTGTAGTTCATTCAAACTTTTAATAATTGCATAGTATTCAATTTTATAGATAGGGTCATTTTGTGGATATGGATATAAATAGTATTTCATTTTATGTAAGTATGTTTCCTATTGACAGGTATTTACATTTTTTGCAAATTTTTGTTTTTATAAAGAGCACCGGGATGAACATTTGCTCAGTAAATACACTTAACATGTTAGCACTGGGGCTATAGCAGTGAAATAATCTGACTACTATGCATTCCCTTAAAGAGAATATATTTTAATTGGAGAAAGATAATAAACAGATAAAGAAGTATGTCATATGGTGAAAAATACAATGGAGAAAAATCCAGCAGAAAAGGGAGGACTCATGAGATTGCCTCATTGAGAAGGTGACATTGATCAAAATTATGAATGAAATGAGGAAGTGGGCCAAGATGGTGTCTGGACAAGAGTTTTCCAGAAAGAGGGAACAGCCAATATGAAGAGCCTGAGGCATGAGGCTTCGCCATGAGAAAGTAAGAACACAGAGGCCAGTGGGGGTGAAGCAGAGAGAACCAGGGGAAGATAGTGTAAGAGTGGGGTAGTGGGCGGCCAGGCACAGTGGCTCACACCTGCAACTCCAGCACTTTGAGAGGCTGAGGCAGGTGGATCATGAGGTCAGGAGTTCAAGACCAGCCTGGCCAACATAGTGAAACCCCGTCTCTACTAAAAATACAAAAAAAATTTAGCCAGTCGTGGTGGCAGGCGCCTGTGGTCCCAGCTACGTGGGACACTGAGGCAGGAGAATTGCTTGAACTCGGGAGGCAGAGATTGCAGTGAGCACAGATCATGCCACTGCACTCCAGCCTGGGTGACACAGCGAGACTCTGTCTCAAAAAACAAAACAAAACAAAAAAAAGGGATAGTGGGTGAGAGATTCTTCAGGCACCTGTAGGCCCTTGTAACCAATTTGGCTTTTACTTTACATAGAAAGAGAAGCCATTGGGCAGATTGAGCATACATATGACATGTGATTTACAATTTCAAAGAACTGTGTGTGGCTCATCTATTGAGATTAGACTGTGGGAGGTCAAATTAATACACCCCGCTACAATAAGCAAGTTGAGAGATGATGGTGTCCTGAACCAGAGTGTTAGCAGTGGCAGTACTGTAAAAAGGTTGGATTCAGGATTTATGTTAAAGGTAGAGCCAACAGGATTTTCCTGGATGACTGGATGTGGAGTGGGGAATAAGAGGAGTGAAGGATGGATGACTAGAAGCAGGGAGTCATCACTGAAATTGATGGAGGGGCATAGAAGATTAGGGGTTCTGTTTTATTTGTGTTAGTTTTGAGATGTTGTTTAGACATCTAATTGGAGATGCTGATTTCAAAGTTGGATATATGTGTCTGGAGTTTAGGGGATGGTTTTGAATTGGAGATTTAACTTTGGGCATCAGCAGTACATAGATTATAGTTAAAGCTATGAGACTGAATGAAAGCATCGAAGATGCCCTAGAATTGATCCCTAGAGCACCCCAAGATTTAGAGGCTGGGGAGAAGAGGAGGTTGGGGAAGGAATTGAATGTGGGGCTCCAGGGGCATAAGAAGAAACTCAAGAGAAAGTTCAATTTAAGGTGAAGGAGCGATTGCAGTGTCATATGCTTCAGGTGGTGGGGTTAAATGAGGACTGATAACTGACCATTGATTTTAGTAAGGTGGAGGTCAGGGTGACCTGAACAAGAGTGATTTCACTGGAGTTGGGGAGGAGAGAGCCCAACTAGATGAGTTAAGAGCAAGTAGGGGCAGAGGCATTGGGACGGTTAGTAGAAACGCATGCTGCTCAGTGTGGGCCGATGATGGCTGTGAGGAGATAGTGAAGAGGGGGCTTTTAGAAACTTTTACACAGTTTGACATCATCATAGCCTTCAATGAAGCCCATGATCATTTTTCTGGTGATTAAATTTCATTATACTTTTTTTTCAAGAGTGTCTGTTTCTAAACAACAAGTTAGAAATTGAAAATAAACTGGTTTTCACTGCAGATAGTTTGACAGGTACTGATATAGATGACCATTTAAAGGGGCTTTGCTTCACAGTGATATAGAAAATAAGGTGGAAGCTGGAAGGGAAGTTATAGTCAAGTGAGATTTCTTCATCGGTGGGGGAAATAACAGCATGTTTATATGCTCCTGGGGAAGATTTGGTAGAGAGGGAAAATTTGGTGAAGAAGGAGACCTGTATCTCTGTCTTTACACACACCTTAATAATTTCCTTAGCCAAGTGTCTACCAACAGATTCTGAATTAGTGCATACTTTTAGTATTTTTAAATTCACAAGTAATATATGTTCAATGCTAAAAAATTTAAACATGCAGAGAAGCAGAACCAATAATTATATATTATCCTGCCACCAAGAGGGATTCATATATACCTTTCCACATTTTGGGGCATTAAAATAGGATTAAAGTATGTATTTTTTAAATATTCTATTATTTAATATATTGTAACTATCCACGATAACAAAAATGTTTGCTTAGTGTTTCATTGTATCTACTATAATTAATTTGACTAGACTCTTATTGCAGGATATTTAAGGACATTTCTCTTTTCATGAGAAATAGCAGTGTGATGAACATCCTTGTAATTCCATGTGATTATTTCCTGTAAATTAATTCTTAGAAGAAGTTCTGTGTCAAATGGTCTGAAATCTTAAAGTTTTTTATTTATTTACCAAATTAACCCCTGGAAAAGCTGAAGCATTTGCACTTCACTGAGCAGTCATGTAGATTCAGATAAAAGGCAGTTTTTGAACTAATTAAAAAATTGGGGGTGGAGGAAGAAACCTAACTGAGACAGTGGGATTTGAGGTGATCCATATATAGGAAGATATTAAGATAGATGATAATAGATATAGACACGATAGAGACTTTCGGATTAGGCATGGTAGATTTATGCATATTTATGATAGAGATTTATAGGTAGAGATTTACCGATAGGGATTTATGGATGCTCTTTCTTCATCTCCACTATAGCCATATTATTACTTTCGTGTGCCCTAGGTACTTTTGCCTTTACGGGTCCCTTCCTTCATAAAACAGTATTAAAACTTACATTTTATGACTGCATTATTATAAAGATGGATATAATCCTGGCTGGATTCATTATTATTCTATTTATGTTTTCCTTCTGATTTAAATGAAATTAAAATATTTTCAGGGGCATCTGAAAGCATTGCGGGCCTGCAGCACTGTGCCTGCCAGGCCTCCTGACTAGGTCAGTCCCGATTCTGTTTCTCTGTACTTTTATATTTTGATAATGAATAGACATTACTTTTAAAAAATAAAAGAGGAAAATATCAAACTAAATGTATAAATATTAATGCTTCCTAGGTAGGTTTCTTTCCCTCTGCTCATGACGGCAGGAGGTACCTTCCCCTTTGCTCGTATGCTCTGGCTCACTTCTCCCTAACAGTGGGCTAGACTGGAAGGCCTGGCTCCTACAATCAAGAAAAAGTGAAAATGCACTAGCTCCTCTCTCCACCTGTGGCTCCTCCCTGGGTCACCATTCACCCCCTTGTTGGCACCTGAAACTTGCTGACATCTTCAGTCACTGCCTCACATCCGCAGCCAGCCAGTGGCCACATCCTGTTAATTCAGTACCCATATTTCTTAAATCTCCTGATTTTTCTGCATATGCACTTCCATCACTCTAATTCAGATCACCATTGTATGGCCTGCATCCTTGCCTCCTCCAGTCCACCCCTGCTTCATCCGGCAACTGTGTGTTTTTTCCTACAGCATTGTCAGACCTGTCTAAAACCCCTCACTGGGCCACGATTCCTCTTAGGCTGAAGCCCAGACTTCTTTGCCACACCTCCATGCCACAGAAATCTCAGTGTGATGTGCTTCCTCTTCACCCTGGGCCATGGCCCACACTGGGTCCTCATTCCAGAATGTCCTTTCCATCCCTGTGCTTGTGCAATTCAGACCCACTTCTCAGCCTCTCTCCCTGAGGGCACAGCTCCCTGAGATCTGGGCTTGATCCTGCCCTTCCCCTTGTTGAGGCACATCTCACACTGTGTTGAATTGCATATTTTCATATATTTACTTGCAGCTTTTCTCCCTCCAGCTCCATCTGCCCCATAATTAGTATCAGTTCCATCCCAATTCTAGTATAAGATTGTCCTTTAATCCAACATGTGTGTAAAGCTTGGAGAGGCTGCACGGTTTGGAGTGGGGCAGCTAGTGACTACCATGCTGAACTGGACAGAAGATCGTTTTGTTAGAAAGTTAAATTCTTTGTTTCTGGGGGCACAATTGGGACAGTGAATAATCCGTAAAACCTCCCAGTCAGCACAGGCAGTCACGTGGGATGGTAGAAGACAACGGGAAGGGTCTTAGCCACAGTGCCAGACACATAGCCTGTGCTCAGCAGATATTGCCTGTCACCATCATCGCGATGGAGGCAGCACTGGGAACCCCGTCAGCCAGGAGTTTGCCCTCTCAGGGCTGTCTGTGGTGGGGGATGGTGCACCCTGAGGATGATACCATCACTGGCAGGGAGTCGGAAGGAGGTGAGAAACCAGCAGATGGGTCCTGCTGCTACTAGATTCTCACCAATGGAACTCAAGATCTTTGTTCTCTTTGTGTGGGATGGAGCCCCAGTTTCTTTGCTGCTCCTAGCCTTGAGGAGAAGTTAAAATCATAGCCAATAACACTTACTGAACTATTTTGGCTGGCTAGAGGTTTGGGTTTTCAGGTGGTAAGGAAACAAATTTAAACAGCCAAACAAGATCAGTCTAACCTTCTGTCTGTTGACTGTGCTGTTTTTCTCCTAAAACACTGGTCATCGTGGCTGGTGAGATGGGCAGAAGAGACCATTTCCTGAACCTTTATTATTTCATCGGATCCCATGCCACGTGGTTGTCTGTATTTATGCTTGAGATAATAATATAATTTCTTTCATTTTTGACTATTCCTCTTTAGTCATGACCTTGAGTCCTTTGATTTCTAGCTTTGAGTAGTTCATGAGATGTGGTTGTGGAGGCTTTTTATCTCAAGAAATAGGAAAAAAAATCACTAGAAGGAGGCAGTCAAATGGATTACTCTCTTGAAGTAATTGCAAATAGTGACTCATCCGGGGTAACGAAATCACTTTACTGAATTTCGGATAGTGGTTTCAAAATGGAGTAAAATAATTTTTAGAGTGCTTCACAAGTAGCAAAGGGAAGTGTTTCATTAAATCGGTTTTACATTCGTCTGCCTGTGTACCGGGATGCAGTAGAAAATGTGTTTCATACTGTAGGTCACAGCTGAAATAGTTGAAAAAGTTCCCCTCACCACTGCCCCATTATAAGGCAGTTCACCTTGAAATTACTTACTCAATAGAGCATTGTCTGTTTTCACATTAATGTGTGCATTTCACTTTTTTATTCAAATTCATTATTTTCTGTCAGGGTTTATCTTAAGGGGCGAGTTGCCTGGCACGCAGTGACGCGAGGAAGGCTGATCGTCATCTGTCGCCATCCGATTCCTGCCCACAGCCTTTCTGTTGGTGCCCCTTCTAGCTCTTTGTGATGTCCCCATAGCCCTAGGCTTCTCCCCCTTTTAGAAGGGCTTCTTGATAGATTAGAAAATAAGAATGTGTGACATTTCCTACATGCACATAAGAAGAAGCCACAAGACATATCTTTTAAATAAAAGGACAGTGTCCATCCTTTTAGCTGCCAAATAGAACCTTGGTCTCATCCTCCTGGAGTTAGGCCTTAAAACAGCTTCTGTGTTTCTCATTTGTCTCAGTATATTGCCAGTGTTTTATTGGAAAGATAATATTCCATTTAAAATATTTCCAAATGAAAACCATCAACTACTATCTACGTAAAAGCCCTGTATCTAAAACCCAAGCAGAAATGGCTGGCTAAATATTACACACCTTTCATAGCTCCTGGACATCCTCACACATAATCCAGGGAAAGGGAATAAGTGTGGCATGAGAAAGCAATTTCAGGGTCCCAAATAATAAGAAAATGATTGAATAGTCATTTATTCCCATTCAAGCCAAGGTCTGTGGAAAAACCCTTACTGCTTTGGGCCTTGAAAGTCTCTGTAACCTGGCTTCTGCCTGCTTTTTTGCCCTAATTTTCTAATGCAACTCAAAAGAAAACTAAACTCACGACCAAAATCAGCTTGCATTTTCCCATTTGCAACTCCCTAAACAAGCTAAACCACCTCACTTCTGACTCCTCCTTGGTATGTTCTCTGCCTAGCTGCTTCTGGTCTAATATTAACCCCACATTCACAGCCAGGTTATTGCCACCACCACACAAAACTCTGGGGGCCCTGGATCTAGGCTAAGTATAATTCAGTGCACTTCTGTGGGGCACCTACCGTGTTGCAAGCATGGTGCCCAGATAGGACAGCAAAGACAACAGGATTCTTGTCTTCATCCCCTCACCCTCCCGAGAACCCAGGCCACAGAGTTATTAGGCAAATACCTACTGTACGTCAGCTATGTCCCAGATCTCATTCCAGGCACTGGGAGTTTATTGATCTGGTGAAGATAACTGAAAAGTGAATCGTGAATTATTTCTTACTTGTTTGTATTCTAGCATCATTTTAAGCTACTGAGCAAAGAGTAGTTCTATAGAAACAAAACAGAATGTTAATAAAACTGTTTTACCCACAGAGTAATCCTTTGATTTCTACCACTGTTTAGACAAGTGACATAGCATAGATTTTATTTCCAAATATTTTCTATATTTAAATTATACTATATATTTATACCCTATATATGAATTTATATCTATAAAACATATGAAAGTATATGAATAAGTGTATATATGTATAAATATGCATACATATATGGTATATTGATATATAAATATATTTATATAATTA
>NW_016821090.1:1189402-1250911 GCF_001698545.2 Rhinopithecus bieti
ACATTTAAATATATTTGTATAATTATATATTTTTGCATACTATATATTTATACTGTATATTTAATTATACTGTATTACAACTTTTGAGAGGATCAGTATTTTCATTTTTTAAAACAGTCACATAATTGTTCTTGAATTTTTTTTCTGCCATTTCCCTATTCCTAAAATAATCACACAAAATCTGGACTGTATAAGATATATAGAAATATATTTTAATATTATAAAATCAATACATTAAAAATTGTAGTGACCAGGTGCAGAGTGGCTCTTTCCTGTAATCTCAATACTTTGGGAGGTCAAAGCAGGAGGATCTCTTGAGGCCAGAAGACAAGTCTGGGCAACACAGCAAAACCCTGTCTCTACAAAAAATAAAATAAAATTGCCTAGACATACTGGTATGTGCCTGTAGTCCTAGCACAGACCCAGGAGTTCAAGGGTCACGGTGAACTATGGTATGTTCGTGAAGGATACAGTGCCACCATACTCTAGTCTGGGTGACAGAGCAAGACCCTGTCTCTAAGGAAAAAAAAAAAAAACAAGCACACACATGTACACACAAACAACAATAAAAACCAGATGCTTGTCTACCGTTGAAAATGTAGAAGTTTTAGAAAATGGGAATGATATTTAAAGGAGAAAATTAAAGCCCCTTACTATTCTGCCACCCTGAGATAACAGCATAAGCATAGCGATGTGTTCTCTTTTAGCCTCTACTGTGTCTATATTTGTATCCTCACATTATCTGCATAAATACATATGTTTGCATATACATGTATATATAAGAAATATGGGGTCATACTGCCTCTGAAGTTCAGAATCCTGGTTTCTTTTTTCCTTCCCTCAAAATTATCATCAATAACTTTTTTCCATATCTTAAAATATCTTTCAAGGGCATATTCTTTAGTGACTAGATAGCATCCCATTGTGTATATATATATATCATAAATTATGTACAAAAGATGTCTATTTCTATATATTTAGGTTGTTTCCAAATTTTTACTGTAAAAAACACCTCTGGCTACCACCAGAATGAATCCAAAGGATTCATTTTTAATCCTTTCCTTAGAACAAGTTCCTAGAAGTGAAATTGCTAGTCAGTGAGCATGTATGGTTACTAGAAAGATATTGCTAAACTGCCCTCTGAAAAGTTTCCTTTGATGTTTCTGACCCCTTAGCCAGGGGTATGATAAAAAGAATAGCAACAATAAAAGAAAACCGAGAAACCTCTTTGTCACCTTGAGAGTTCAGGATATTATCTTATTCTTGGCTGTTTTATGAGAAAGGTTAAACATTTTTTGACATAGGTATTGTCCATGTGTATTTTGTGTGTCGAAATCGTTGATTCTGTTGTAATTGCATGTGAGTGGTACCCGCCTTATGTTTTATGAAGAAGAGAAACCAGTGGCAGCCCCTCACTGCAGGCTCCTCCTTGTTAATGGTGACACATGGTATTGACAAAGGAACTATGAAGGTTGACTCTTTAAGTAATAAGTGGAATAGATGATTCCTCGTTTGGGATGCGTATGGAGTGGTGGTTTTACTTATGTAGTTTACTGCTTTAAAAATATTAAAATAGAGGTACTATATTGATTTGCATTCCGAGTTCATAAGAAGTTAAGTATGGAGGGGCCTGTGTTAGTGTGTTTTCACTCTGCTGATAAAGACATCCCGGAGACTGGGCAATTTACAAAAGAAAGAGGTTTAATGAACTTACAGTTCCACGTGGCAGTCACATCGTACGTGGATGGCAGCAGGCAAAGAGAGCTTGTGCAGGGAACTCCCATTTTTAAAACCAGATATCATGAGACTTATTTACTATAATGAGAACAGCACAGGAAAGACCCACCCCCATGATTCAATTGCTTCCCACCAGGCTCCTCCCACGACACGTGGGAATTGTGGGGGTTACAAATCTCATTACAAAGTTGGTGGGAATACACCCAAACCGTATCAGGGCCCAAGCCCTATTTTCAGAGGAGACCCTTTTTTGGTGCTTCGTGCACTTTAACACTCTGTTTTTTGAATTGCCAAAAGCCTATAGAATACCTGGGTTAGTATCTAATTTTTGTTAAGTTTTAGATTCTTTTTGAGTTAATACTTTTAGATTTAAAAGAAAGAATGCTCCTCCTCATTCTCAAGAAGAACTTTACTCTTGAGCCTCAGCTCCCAGCTTAAGGGCTCTCCTGAACCTTTTTGAGTATACTAATATTATATATGTTGTGTGTGTGCGTGTGTGTGTGTGTGTGTGTGTATTTAAAGGCTGGATAATATTCCAGAGTAATGTCTGATCTAAGATAGTGTTTGAAATGGGGGCATTAACAAAGTTAGTTTTGCCTGCAGGGAATTTTTCTTATTTTCATCTACTAGCAAGATACTGGGGGATGATCTTTTTAGCTAATGTTAGTTGAGAAAATATCAGGGGCCTGGATAGCTCAGTCGGTAGAGCATCAGACTTTTAATCTGAGGGTCCAGGGTTCAAGTCCCTGTTTGGGCGGATGCTATTTGGCCGGGCGCGGTGGCTCAAGCCTGTTAATCCCAGCACTTTGGGAGGCCGAGACGGGCGGATCACGAGGTCAGGAGATCGACACTCCTGGCTAACATGGTGAAACCCTGTCTCTACTGAAAAAAATACAAAAACCTAGCCGGGTGCGGTGGCTGGCGGGCGCCTGTAGTCCCAGCTACTCAGGAGGCTGAGCCAGGAGAATGGCGCGAACCCGGGAGGCAGAGCTTGCAGTGAGCTGAGATCCCGCCACTGCACTCCAGCCTGGGCGATAGAGCGAGACTCCGTCTCAAAAAAAAAAAAAAAAGAAAATATGGTAGCACGAGTTTTGTTTTTTTCAAGTTACACCAAATACAGGAAGATGTTATTAAATTGTATTGTCTTCCTTACTTGTTGAATGTGCTTAAATCTTTTAGCTTAATGAAATATGAGGAGCGGGGAAGGCAGAGAGACTGCATGTGCACCCCCACTGAGCTCTCTCTGGAGCTGAATTCTCCTTAGGAGATCTGAATCAAAACATCCAAAATTGATTCTCTTCTTGAACAATAGTCCCACTCAAGACTCTGAAACACAGTTATGAAATATCTTGCTAGTTTCTTTGTGAGAGCATGAGGCCAGTTTTGGGAAAAATACAATTTTTTTTTCCCTAAGATTGTGGGCGTGGTGAAGAGTATGAGATTTGTATGTGTAGGGGTGGAGGTGGAAGGGATGAATAATATATTTTCTTTCTTTTCTACCTACTATTCATGTAAATGGAATCCCACAATATGTAGCTTTTTTGTGTCTCTCTTCTTCCACTCAATATATTGTTTTTGAGTCATTCAGGCTATTACATACTGGTTTAATGCCAGGTGAGATTCAGTTTTCTTTGTTCTCCTTTTAAGTCAGAGTTATTGAGGGATAATTTATTCAGTAAAATTTACCTTTTTTTTTTGATGTACAGTTCTTTAGTTTTGGCAGATGTAAACAGTCATGTAACCACCATCAAAATCAGGATACAGGCTATTTTCAGTTCTCCTAAAAGTTTTCTCTGGACAATGAGTTTTGCCTCTTTGACTAGTAGTTCTCAGTTGGTGGAGGATAATTGGTGGGGGAACGTGGTGAAAGTAAATCTAGGCTCATTGACATAAATCTCCACTAATCTCATTGAGTTAACTATTGGGATGATGCACTGATTCCTCGATGAGTGTATGCCTCCCCTTTGTGAATTGTATGTAAAGGAATGTCCCAGAAGAGAAAATACATCACAGATGCTCCCCTTAACGGGATTACCCTCGTTTATTAATCCAGGTGTGGTTAGTTCCAAAGGGTGAGCCAGGACCCCTCCCTGACAACAGAGTAAAGCTGGTACCCATCATTCTGAAATCCATCATGCCATCTTTCACTAGAAGCCAGGGATGGCCAGACCAAACAAGAAAGCCTTGCTCAAGAACACACGGGACCACAGATGAGAACAGGAGGCTGGAAACCCGTGTATTTTCTGATCATCGTTTCCAGTTTACAGCTATTATCCCAGGCCGATACTTAAATATGTGTTCTAAGTATAATACACACACACTCGGTTCACAAATTCCAATGGAAATCAAGAAAGGGTGTAATATTTTTAGTGAACTAAATTGATAAAGAAGTACTTTTTATGGTCTTAGCCCTCTACTATAGATGAAAAGGAAATAAAGAATACAAGAGGATTGCATTTTCATATGAATTTTTCCCAGTCTCTCATATGTATTCTCATATCCTCTTCACGTCTGTTTAATCACACTCCCCAAGATGTGGAAGGCTTGCGAAGAGCCACAAAATGAAGAGACTTAAGTAGCATGGGCTCCTCTGCCATCCAATGGTGCCAGGAACGTAGGGTGATGAGGATGTAAGAGGATGCAGTGGCAGTTTTCCCTCTTTTGCCTTCTTGGATTGCTATTTCCTTACCCCCTAGAGGAATATTTTCTATGTCTGATTGGATGAGGTGAAGAAAAGAAAATTGCATTTATTTGAAGCTTAAAGTTTTAGCCAGATGGGAGCCAGCTTAAGTTTCATTTGAATATAATTTTATTTTCTCCCCCTGTCACCCTCCTATGTTGAGTTGCCTCTGACAACTGATAAAATTCACATTTTCAAGCAAATCTAGGATTCAGATAAAAATATGCAGAGAGAGCACACAAATTAACTCATGTTCTCAAAGTTAAAAGGGTGAAATTGGAGTAACTTCACATAAGAAAATTTCAGCTTATGCTGGTAAGATGGATCAAAATAGAATATAACAATATTTTAGTTATAAAATTCTTCCAATTCTTAATTTTTAAGTCAGTAGGAACATTTTAGCAAAGTTGATTACTAATTCTGAGACCCATTTTCTCATTAACTTTTAGGATAAAATCGGAGATCAGTTCCATTTGAAACATCTCTTCCAAAGATTGAGCTGAAAGTGCTTGTTATGAAATAAATTATAAATTTGGGGCATGTTATGAGAAGTGAGACTTTAGAAATTTTAGCACCTATTAGTCATTCACTCTCCTTTGCTACAGTGAGGCACAATTTGAGAATTTCTCTTCTAGGGAATTTCTTAATTTTCATGTTTGCAGCTGCTAGAACTTTTCTGCTTTTAGTAACTCTGATTCTAGATTTTTTCCCCTGCCTCATAGATGAAGGGGTTGGGAAGTGATGGAGTGGAATTTGTTTTGACTTTATCAGACCAAGAATTAATTTACTAATTTGAGTGGTTTTCATCAAGAAACAGATTCTTTTCCTTCTAAATAGATCGCTTAAATCTATTTAGAGAGGGTCTTAGGACCAGACTTGCAAGGTGTAGATAAAGCACATTTTTTTAATGTCTCTAGTTAGACTTACTGGGAAAGTGGGGAGAGGCTTACTGGCCAACCCTGGGAGTAAATGGTAACCGTTTATTGCAGCTCTTAGTGATTTAGAATGGGAGTGGAGCTGTTCCCACCACTGGCAGGCTCCCAGAGAGCAGCAGCTGCAATCTTAGAGAAATGAAGGAGTGTCCTACTGTCAGGATAGAACCCTGACTCTTACCTGGAGAGATGAGGTATTTGGAGACATGTGACCAATCATTTCAAAATGAGGTCATTAACACTTTTATATTTTACTTGTAGAATTGTTACTTAAATTCAAACTGCTATTTTATAATTAGTTTGTATTAGCCACCTTTATATTTAAGATTTATAGCCTTCAGTAATTTGGGGGAGCATCTCATGACCTAGGAGTCGGGCTCATTACTATGTAATGTTTGTTTGTGGGGCCCAGACCTCCTAAAGGGGATTTCTGTAGGAATCCCTCAAGCTGTCTGTGCTTTAGTGAGCACCACTATCTCCCCTTTTGTAAACCAGTGTGAGCACTCCTTAGTTTCATTATATCATTAAATCGGGTAATGAACCAACCATAGTTCTCTCTACTCTCTCAGTTATATAAGTCTGAGACATTGCATGTTAATTTCTGAGCTACCTGTATCTTAAATGTTTTGTTCTTTTATGAAATTGATTTTCTTATTTGTGTTTTACTGAGGCATATACTAAAAGTCATCTGCCTTAACAGAGTGGGCCTCACAGGTATACTAGCAACTGCAATAAGAAGAGATGGGAGTATGTCCTGGGAATCACTGTTGACAATAGGTGTCATATACATTGGCCACTCTCAACTGTAACACTATCACATCTTAGTGGTCACAAATATTCTATTACTAAGAATAGGTAAAGTGCCAAAGGTTACAGGTGATTTCCTAGAGCAAGTTCAAGAATGTCTCTTTAACGTCACTCTCACTTGCTAACATACTGTACTTTCCTGAGATAGGGAGACTGGGATAGAGTTTCGCCCGGACAGCTGGGAACTGCCTTACTGCACAACCCATCTCGTGTCACCACAGCTTTCATTTAGGGCCTGCCTGGGAAAGGGATGAGGCATGTGAAATTTCCCATGTTTCAAAGTGGAGCGGGTGACCCACAGTCAGTTCCACTCGAGAGCAGTAGACGTGTGGCCATCTGTGCCTGCTATTACCTGTTGGTCTTCTCCATTCTCTTAGCCCAGTATTTGGTCTCTAATGTTCAAATGCAAATGTTCTGAGCACCTCCGTAATACTGAATTTTGGATTCTCATAACCCCAAGCAGAGTTCGAACTGTTTTATTTATAAGTGAGAATAGCCTGCCTAGAGTTTATATTTCAACTCATCTTTCTGAGATTTGTGAGTGACTCCAGTCCAAGAAGAGCCTTCAAGAACACATTCATTAGCCACATGACTTCATTTCCAAGAAGCTTTTTTTTAACCTTTATGGTGTTAATAACACAAAAATTCTGTCTTTTCAAAAAAAAAATTATGAGTTTCAAGCTGTTCCAGACGAACAATTTCTATTTCTAGTTTGTTAATTTTGTAGTTCTAAAGTTAATAGAGATAACTTAGAAACAAAGTTGTTGTAATGTTTTAAACATCTGAAGCCATTTCTGAAGTTATCTCTCTCAACATCTTTTCCTTAAACAAGGCTCCGCTTCTTTTCCTGATGATGAAGCAGATAACTTAATAGAATCATTAGAAAAGGAAGTATGGGAAGAAAATAAATATTTGTATATAATACAATAATTAGAATATGAAGTACAGGAAGAAAATACTTTGCATTTCTGTTGCTCTTTGTTGCACATATGTTTAGATATTTTGTTCATCACTGTACCTACTGACTAACAGACCTGAAAAGTAGTGAGATTCTCAGCAGGTATGTGCGGACTGGATACTTTTTTTCATGTTGATTTCTCACTTTTCTTTTCAGTTGAGATGGTGCCATAGCACCATGTGATCAGAATGTTTACTCTCAAAGCATCACGTCTGTAGATAAATGCTTGGGTTGCCTGCCACCCTCAGTAATCAGTGGCATCTATAAATTCAAGACCTTTACCTAAAAATGAATGGATGAGTTTCTGGAGAATACATGGATCCTGAGTTTTATGAGATCTTCTTTAAATTCTGACAAAGTTTGTCTCATAAATTCAGTGTGGAAAAAAATATTTCCTGCCCCAGAAGTTGCCCAGATAATTTACTCCTAAGTCCTTTTGATGAGTATCACTATCTAATCAGTCAAAAATCTTCTTGTAGGTTATCGTGACCCACTAGTTTTTATTAGCTGGGTAATGCAAGTGGATTTCCAAGTATCAGAGCAGATCAAAACATAGTGCCCTCAGTTTCTGTATTTTTAAAATTAATTTTGCTTTACCCTAAAACTGATGCGAGCTCCTGAGTTCAATGTTCTCTGTATCAATAGCTCTTTTATTTTATTTCTTAATTGGCAAATAATAATTGTACATATTCATGGAGAACACAGGGATGTTTTGATATATACTAGGTATAGTGGTTGAATCAGGATAATTAGCATATCCATCATCGCAGTCATTTATCATTTCTTTGTATTGGGAACATTCGATATTCTCCTTCCAACTATTTGAAACTATATATTAATACCACTGTCATCCTACAGTGGTATAGAACACTAGAACTCTTTGGGGCTCTTTGAGGCACAGAGGCCTACTGGCCTGTAGTCGCAGTGCCTTCTTTAGAGAATGACCCCAGAAGGCCTGGGTACTGGGTACCAAGGGACAACCCAGTGGCCACAGCCAGGAAGGGGCCTGCATCTGTGCTTGGAGAATCACTTCGTGCTGAGGAAGATTCAGTTTTGCCTCATTCTTGCCGTTGCCCTCAAATGACTAAATACTAGATTCAGAGAAGTAAGGCCATACAACCAGGCATAAGTGCTTGCATTAATGGACATGCCACACTCAGTGCCCTACAGTTTTGATTCTGCCTCTTCCTCACGTGATTGTGGCTTACCGCCTGCTGGCAAGTGTATTAGTCTGTTCTCATGCTGCTAATAAAGACATACCCGAGAGTGGGTAATTTATAAAGGAAAGAGGTTTAATTGACTCACAGTTCCACATGACTGGGGAGGCCTCACGATCATGGCTGAAGGTGAATAAGGAACAAAGTCACGTCTTTCATGGCAGCAGGCAAGAGGGCTTGTGCAGGGGAGCTCCCATTTATAAAACCATCAGATATTGTGAGACTTATTCACCACCATGAGAACAGTATGAGGGAAGCTGCCCCGTGATTCAGCTATCTCCACCTGGCCCTGCCGTTGACATGTGGGGATTATTACAGTTCAGAGTGAGATTTGGGTGAGGACACAGCCAAACCATATCAGTGAGTCGCAGATATAACTTTTCAGATTATTTCTTTTTCCCAGATTGCCTGAATGTTGTTAGGGCAGGCAGTGTCTCTACGGTTGTTTTGTTCCTCCAGTCTGCTAGCGTGAGTGTTTTCGTTTTCAAAATAGATACGTTCAGACAGAGAACCCAAAAAGAAAACCTATGCAGAGAAAATAAATTGGCACTTTTTTCCATGTGGGTTGGTGGTAAAGTTATGAGATGAGTTAAGATTGTCTCAAGAGAATTTGGAGTGGGAAGAACAGAGGTCCAGCATGCAAACCCATGGAAGACCTTCGTTTAAGGGCTTCTAGAGGAAGAGGAGGATGACCACATGAAGGAGTGACTTGAGGGGGAAGGGTAGAACCAGAAGATGTGGAGGCACCAGTGAATGCTGCGAAGAGTCAAGTTAGAAGAGGACTGAATTCTTTCCTGGAGGATATTGGAGTCCTTAGCTAGCACAGTTCTCATGGAGGGATGGAAGGAGATGGAAGGCAGAGTAGATGTCAGGCCTGGGGTGATGGAGACACTTCTTTTCAAGATAGTAGCCACAGGTGGGTGCATGCCTATAATCCCAGCTACTTAGCAGGCTGACGTGGGAGGATCCCTTGAGCCCAGTTCAAGACTAGCCTGGGCAACATAGAAAGACCCCCCCTCAGGGAAAAAAAAAAAAAGGTAGCCATGAAGGATAATGAAGAGATACGGCAAAAGCTGTTTGGGGTGGGAGGTAGAGGTGTGTGTTAGAAACCCGGCTGGGTTTTCATTTTGTTTTTGTTCATGGTAGTGTTTGGGAGTTTGTTTAAAGATGAAAGACACTCCAACATATATCACCGATGGACTAGAGCCAATTATTGTCAGCAAATTTGGTAGCCAGTCGTTAAACAGTGGGCAGCTTAGATTCAGCTATGGTGGGAATATTTACACCACAGAAACTGGCAAACACAACTAAGACCCCACCATCCCCACCAAAAGCTAGCTGTTAAACAGGTACCGCATACTGCTGAGTGTATCTGAATACAGATAGATGGAATCCATGGTAGGAGAGACGTGCAGGAGAGAGAGGAGACACTGCTGGAGCCTAGTGTCTGCAGATGGGGAAGGAGATAGGATCTGAGTACTTATGGGGAGATTGGCTTTTAAGAGCAGGAAGGATTTTAATAGGAGGGAAAGTAAGAAGGATGAGAGAGGAGAGAGCCAAGATTCATAATAACAGTGATAATTATCAAGACAAACATTTCTGAGTGCGTATTGTGTGCCAAACACTGTTCTGCAGGCTTTGCCTATATTACTTCCTGTAACAGCTACACCACTGAGGCAGGTGGCATCCTTGTGTCTTCATAGATGAGGAATCCAAGGCACAGAGGGGTGAAGTAGTTAGCCCAAGGCCCACTGACTGTCAAACCCGGAGCCAGGATTGGAACCTGATGATCTGATGCTCCAGCCCTCATACATAGTCCCCTGCAGTTTCTACTGCATCGCAGAAGATATGCAGATCCCAGGGCAGGAGCTCCCTGGGACACGAGCTCCCCACCAATTGTTCTATTTTCTCTATGAAGGATGCAACATCACCCTCCTAGCGTGAGGGCAGTCAATGAGCAAGGTTTAAAGACAGTAGAAAATGCATGAAATGATGCTGTGGAGCATGTGAGAGCAGGCCGACTAGAGGAACACGAGAAAATGCCCAGGCAGTGTCAAGGGCCCAGCTGATGGTTCAGATCCTGACTGCAGTGAGGCCATCTGGTGGGATTGTGTTCTCGCAGACACTCCCGCTGCTCCTTGTAGGCCCAGAGAAAGAAGCCCATGGGGCTCCTCTATGGTTAGGGCTATGACAAGTGGATGCGGCAGAAGATCCAAGGATGAAAGAATTTAGGAATTTAGGGAATTTGGTAGAAACAGCATGATTGTAATAATGGACCATGGAATCTGCATGGGAGAAAGAGGTTGTGGTGGCAGGAGGGGGCTGGTTGAACTTGCAGTTTTGACCAGGTTGAAGAACTACAGTAGTGTACTTACTACTTAAGGAGGTGGGAGAGGAGGCTGTCTTCAAAAACTTGAGTGTTGGAATGTGCTGATTCTGGTGATCGTGCATTTTCTCAATACTCTCAGCTCAAGGGTGACTGCGGAGGGAGAAAGCGGAGGGGTGAATCGGAGGAAGGGTCATTGGAGATGAGGCCAAGGGTCATACAAGTGGATTTAAAAGCAGCCCAGGATGATGGTAGAAGCTGTGATGAAGAGAAAGACTGTGGTCATGGCTTGAAAGCACTTACTATTAAATAATATGCCATCTGACTTCTGTGTCTATTGCTGACACTATAGAGAATGTTTTCAGTTTCGTTCCAAAACTCATTTGTTGTATTCATTAGGGAAGGAAAGTGTATGCCTGTTTACACTTTTTTAAACTTTGTTTAGTACTGACCGTAGGACCTTTTGTTCGTTTTTATTTTGAATATTTAGATTCCTTACTGAACCTGAAAATAAGTACCAGCATAGTAAAGAAATCTTCATTGGGTGAATTTTCACCAGGATTTAGCTAGTCATCAAAAGCTGCTTATTTATTTAAAATACAACCTACTCAGGTAATACAATCAGACTTGGTCCAGGCGTAAGCACCATTTGAATGACAATCATATAAGACTTGAAGCTTTACCTTTCACTTCAGTTTCAGATTTCGGTCCCCTTTTCTCTGTTGGTCTTTCATTGAATCATAAGAGAACTGGCATTTACAAGTAGTAGTAAGGGTCACCATGTGTATGGTGGCTTCTTTTCTTACGGGGAGGATTAAATAATTCACATCCTGGACCTCCATGTGTAGGGGAGCTGTGTCTGTTATTCTCTCTCTGATGCCTCTGGAATGTCTAGGCTCCCACTCACTGGGTTGTCAGCTGGTCAGGTCATACCAGTTGAAGGAAATGTCTCTTTTCCTGAAAAGCAGCCTGCAGTGAGCTGCTCATGCAAGTGTCTTTTCCTCTGGACCTCATCTTGAGGAGAGCTTGCTACTCAGTTAATACAAAGTTCGACCTAACTGGTTTCCCTTGCTCAGGGGCAGTGTTTCCTCATGTTCTAAGTGGGATTAATTTTCATAACTTAATTTACCAGGTCCAGGAGGCAAGCTGCAGTTGCTATGGGAACGGTAACTGAATTTCCTGGCTTTTGTACATTTAACACATCAACAGTGATGCTAAAGTGACATAAGTATTTATCCCTTTCCCCACTTTCATTTCCTTTTCCCTTTGTAGATGGATTACTGTTGGGGAAAGGAGAAAGAGGATTTAATTTCACAGCCCAGTTTATCTGATTAATGTGTCTTAATATACACTTGGTGAGTTATTTTCATGGTAGTTACATGTCTAAAGGATGCTCATGTCTAAACTACTTCCCACCTTTGGTGCTGGTTTTGACAGGCTTTCTGACATCCCAGAGATCTGTGTAAGAAATTTAGAGAGAAAAATGTTCATTCTCATAGCATTTATTGAACTTAACATTGGTTTTATGTACTTTGGTAAGTGAATTGCAAATTTAGAATGCTAGGCTCATTCCCATTTCTTCTTAATCACCATGAGTCATTCCTTCACTAACATTGAAGGGCCTATCAGATTAGGTATCTATGTACACACAGAGCGTGATTGTCAGAGAAATACTTGCATTGCATTTCCAGGCCACATAATCTTTAGCCTAACATTTGCATATTAATGGATAATTGTAAAACATTATGTAAATTATACATGGTGGTGAATATATTATCAAATCAAATGGCCTTTGGGGTAATTACAGGATGCTGCTGTGTCAACTAGGATGCTGCAGGTTGAATGCTGAACACTTCTCATAGAATGAAATATAACCCGGCCAGGGTTTATTTCTGTTGAAAGTCACGAGTTGCCTTTCAGTGTGACCCTCCATTTTTGTTAGATGAAGCACATTTGGGGCCACAGATTATTAGGAGTGAAAAGGATAAAATCCTGAATGAAAAATATTGAAATGTGGAAACCTTTTAGTTTGGCAATTACTCTAAATGTCTAAGTCATAAAGAAAACCCCATGAGTACTGATGCCATTCAGTGTATTTAATATAATTTGCTTATTGTTCTTTTTTTGTTTTTAAATAATCCATGCTCATTATAAAAGGCAGCAGACAGCACAGTCTCCTTAAGGTACCCCATTGCTAAATGACTTGATTCTTTTATCGGCTGCTTACGTGTCCCCTCCTTGAAGACCACTGGCTGATTTATCACTCTTCTCCACTAGTCCACCTCAATGTCTGGTTTGTATATGGTGGCCACAAAAGCACTGTGGAAGGTAAAAAGGACAGGTGGGAGTAAGGGAGGAAAGAGGTTGGGTCAGTAAGTGCTACCACCATGAGATTGAATTCTGGGCAACCCTAGTCACTTTGTTCCACTATTCGTTAGGCCTGCTGTATTCTTTGTTTCAATAAAGCTTCTCTCTAGAACATGTGTTTTGCATTAAGGAGATCTCTACTTTGTGGCTGTATCCAGTGCTTTGAAGGAAGGCTACCTCTGTGTAGAAACCCTTGGTTTTATACAGTAGAGCTGTGCCTTTCAAATCCCTTGTACCTTCAAAATGAAAGAAAACTACCTATTCTATTCGGCTCAATTCCATGTAAAATGACCCCCCCATCCCCATTAATCTGTTTCTGGTTCTCTGAGCACTCTGTTGTGTCAGTGACAAATGAAGGTAAAACAGTTTATGCCAAAGCAAACCTAAGGTTCTGACAGGTATCATCTTTGCAAAAGCAAAATATAAATGATAACCAAATTTGGCAAATTGAGAGTAGTCATTGACAGAAATAGTCATTCACATGTGTACTTGGAAATCGGAATCTTAGTCTGGGAGCCTCTGTGGACAGAAACCTTCTGTGTCTCTGTCCTCCTGTCTCCCCTCTGTGCCTCCCTCCTCTCCAGCCCATCACCAAATTGGGCCAGAATCAGGTGTCTTGGGACATTACCCCAAATTTTTGACATATTAATTAATTTACTTAGTTTATAGTGTAAATCAAACTTTTAAAAAGCCAAAGATCTAATATTTCATGGGCAGTAAAACTCAAAGGAATTATTGACTAAAATTTTTGTTTTCGTCACTTGGGTTTTTTGTTGTTTTTTATTTTATTTATTTTTTGACTTTTAGGTTCAGAGGGTATATGTGCAAATTTGTTACATGGGTAAATAGCATTTCACTGGGACTTGGTGTACCAGTGTCACCCAGATAGTGGGCATAGTACACGACAGTTAGATTTCAACCCTTGCCACCCTCTCTTCCCTCCTAGTAGTTCTCATTGTCTGTTATTCTCCTCTTTGTGTCCTTGTGTATCCAGTGTTTAGCTCCCACTTATAAGTGAGAACATGTAGTATTTAGTTTTCTGTTCCTGGGTTAATTCACTGAGGATACTGGCCTCCAGCTGCATCCATGTTGCTGCAAAGGACATGATTTCATTCTTTTATATAACTGTGTAGTATTCCATGGGTGTATGTGTTCGGCCAATTGTTTAAAATTCCATACACCCATTTCCAACCGAAAAGAACTATGTATGCCTCATTAAAAACAATTCTTCACTTTCTCAGTGCCAAGGCTGGAATTACATGATTAAACTTTCACTTTGCCTCCTGCTGGCTCTGTGACACCTGACAAGTTACTTAATTTAAGTTCTCTTTATAGAAGTGTGGGTAATAATTTTTACCTCATGGGACTGTTATGAAGGTCAGTGTGATCACAGATATGAAAGTCCCTAACAAAGGACCTAAAATAGTAGATGCTCAATCCACGTATTTCCTTGCAGGTATCTTGTTTCCATCCTCTTCCTGTGGTGGTATCACACAAACCTCTAAAAGTGATATTGTCAGAACTAAATGCCAACAGGTGGCCCATGTGTAGTTCTGTGCCTGCCCTTGGGCAAGTCATTTATTTATCATTCCTTTCCTTTTTCGCATTTCCAGCTCTGAGTGGTAATTTGGAGCCATTGGGATCTAATGAGAAAATGAAAGGCATTGTTACTGTTATTGCTCTGGTGCCATGAGGTCTCTGGTGGGAACATTTGAGAGAGGAAGACAATAATAAAGAAAAAAGAAACCTCCCTAGAATTCAGCTGTGCTGTCTGGGGCCTCCTGCACATGACTTCAAAGCTACGTTTCCTTAAGTGGCCATTAAAGTCTGAATCTCCTTCCCAGCTAAAAATAATTTCAAATGATTAACATAATAGTGAATCATTTTTGGCTCTGTGAGATATTATTGATGGCAGTTCATACTGAAAAGCAGTGAAACACAGAAGTGGCTTCTGTCACACAATGAAAGAGGAAAAATATAACAATAGTCCATAAAATAGTTTCTACTACACTATACTAGAAGATTGACGCACATAATATTAGTTTTCAGCAAGGATAAGTTATCTGATTTTATGATGTTCCCATAAAAGCTGATACATTGGCCCTAAACTTGCATTCCTGCCTTGAAATAATTTTAATCTTCCATTTTTGACAAGCACTGCAAAGGGTTGTGACTTGCTGGAACCCTGTTCCACAGAGCATCTGTCTGTAAAAGCCCCCACTGGAGTGATATTTTCCCTGGTGGATCAGAATTGCCTCCCCTGGGTTTATTTAAAATATTCATCAATATGGGGAATATATCGGAGTGAATATAAAGGAGCCATCTCAGGGTAGTTCACTGAGCACTGGAAACTATTCTAGCATGAAACTCTCATCTGAGACTCTAACCACAGGGAGACCTTTCCTTGCCTCAGGTGGCCCAAGTGGGACATCATGAGCCAATGGGATGCCTCATGTATGGCAATACTGTGCCTAATGGGTATGCACCCTTCCCCAACATCCCCCTTGATCATTTCTTGGGTGTCCCTGTGAAAGGAAGAAACCCATGATGGGTTCCAGAAATCTCTGAGAAATCCTTTTTGGGGTGTAGATGAAATCAGACTGCTGACTGTAGATTTTTGAAACATTTCACAATCTTTGAGGAATCCTTTAACCAAGTACTCTCAGATGAGGATATGGCCCATGTGGAATCAGGGACAGTTGGTTTCCTAGAAGTGTCTTCTAGGCTTCCCTTGTCCTGGGGTATCCCCAGGGCTTCCTGCATTGAGATGCTCTGGAGAAAAGGTCACATCACACTCTCACAGAAGGAATGGAGCCCTGATGGAACCTTCAGAAGGTATGCATTTACTCTCATGCAGACACAAAATCATTTCACATCAGTACCTCCAGTCAGTCTGATGAAAGCCTGGACAGATTCCCTTCTTTTCCTCACTCTTCTCTGCCCACTTCTGGTTGGCGTGTCCCCCCACCCCAGTGCAGCAGGAAGTGAAGGGACAGGGTAGGTGTGCCCTTGAGAGCAGGAGAGAGGTTGGTGCATGACCCTTGCCTTTTAGGTTTTTTAAGTGAATTTTAAAATTTACAATGAAAATATAAGCTAGCTAAAAAACCTCTCCTACGAGAGTGGGATTTTTTAAATTGTGCACCTCTGTTGCTGTGACTTGAGTGAAACATCCTAGAGAAGATGACTTAACATTTGTATGAAACCAGCCCACAGAATCGAAAACAGTGAGAAGGAGAAGGGACCTTAGCATTGACAGAGTCCAAGGAACTCTAGACTGAAGACCTTGCTAGCCTGGAGTGGAGTTTTCACTGTTCAGTAGCCAGTCATACAGTGTACACTGTGTGTGAGTGTACATGCATGCACTTACCTCTGTGAACACATGTGTGTGCCTGTGTAGAGTTGCCCTTTGTCTTTTCTTTGTGGCACTGAAGGAATAACCTTTTTCTGTAACCAGGTCCTGCCATCTTCTTTAGGGTTGATAACCCCTTGCTCTTTATTAAATGGTAGTAATGATATAAGAATTTTCAAATGGTGTTAGTTGACACAATAGGAAGTTGGTAATATTATGGCAATGCACAAATATAACAGAAAATGTTTTCTGATCTGAAAGTAGAGATCATTAACTAACTGAACTGCCAGTACTCACTCCCCTCTAAACTCAATTTTCAGAGGAAGCTTGGAAATGTGAAGAGAAATGTTCTCACTAATCAACCCAGAGGTCAATTCATGGTGGGCATGTGCTTGTGCGTGTGTGTGTGTGCCCACATGCACACATCTGCGTTGAAAAGGACAGACTAGTTTCTCCTCTACCAATGATGCTCTGAATTTGTTGGGCTAAGGTGGTGTTCCTGAGTTGGATAAAGCTTCTGTATCTTGGGGACATCTGAATGAAGGAGTAATGAAGGCCTTGTAAAGAACAAAGCTCATGAAAGAAGCTATTGTGTAGATTATTTCATGAGAACCTGATAGCTTAAGGGAAACTTGATGTAACTTCAAAATCATTTTCCCATTTTCTACCTAGAGTGACAGGTGGTAAGACACATGTACCCCACAAAGGGCAGGCTGTGCCTTCTGGAGATCACTAAGGGAGTCAGCCTTCTAATACTTGATTCTCCTTAATCCTATAAAGTTAGACATATTCCTAAATGGTTCTTAATTTTTTTTTCAAAACACATGACAACTGTGTACCACGATATCATTGATTTTAGCATGTTATATCAGAGTCAGGGTGTAAAGTCCAGCACAAATGTATTAAAGGAAAAAATAAGGTAAAACCTGCCATTGGTAATATAATTTCCCACAAAATGATTAGAATTTACTAATCTAATGTAAATTCTAATTTACACTAACTAATGTAACTAATAACTGTCTGGTTATATGTTTGTTTTCATTTATTTAACAATCATGTGTTAAGCACCCTTTTCCTCATCTTTTCTATATTATACCTAACCTACTAAAATATAATACATATATTTTGAGTATTTATGTGTAGGACATTTTTTATAAGACTTTTTACATTAACTATTTAATACTAAAGCCATCCTATGAAAAAGATACTATCTTCATTTCCATTTGACAGATGAGAGAACCTATTCAGAGGTGCAGTAACTGGCACAAGATGCCCCAGCTGAAAGGGGACCAAATAAGAGCCGGAACTCAGGACTCTGACTCCCAAGTCCCCCCCTGGACTCCACTGTTCTTGCCCTGAGTATATCATTGTATTTATCCTCCTGCCCTCTCCACCATCACATGCACACTCACACAAGGATGAAATAGGCTGTTTAGATGATAGACGTTGTCATCTGTTGGTGCCAGGGCACCTTTCCTCTTAGTGTTCAAAGGGACCCTGCCCTTGGTGCCTTTCAACCTGCTTTTCAAGTCAAATCTGTTTGCTTGGAAAGAACCAGAGGAAGAGTATGCTTCTTTAATTTTCCATGTCATCCTTTTCTTCTTCAAAAATTGATGGACGAAATAAACTCAGTTTGTGGTAGGGATGTCCTGTCCAGTTTTCTGACAGTCACTAACACTGCATTCTAATGGAGCATGATCCGGCTTAAGCTTGTTCCTAAGAGCTCTGCTTGGTCTGAGCCAGGAGGTTGCAGTAGGAATTCTAAAGGATGATGCTCCAAGAATTATTTATCTCATTGTGAACTGACATGTGAAAAGCTGACCCTGCCTGGTGCCCCTGTCAAGAAAGTCACTTAAAAGAAACTGCAACTGTTGTTGCTTTTTAATCACTGCATTTCTTCGCTCTTGGGTACATGACCTTGTAAAGAACTGGCTAGGGATCTATAGTCAATAAAATAGCTTGTGTTTATAAATCGCCTTTCCCCCAAAGTGTGAGAACGACTCAACAAATTTTACTAGAACTGAAATCGTCCTGAAATATTATTGAGGAAAGCCAGACCATTGTAAATTGTAAATTCTTTCTGGGTAGGATTCTGCCTTTACATTTCTTTTGTTCTTCCTAAGCATCAAATGTTTCTGAATGTTTTGTGATTAATTGGTTCCCAATTAAGGTTAAGTTGAATGCTAAATCTTAATGAATTATATGGAATAAAATATGAAAATTTAGGGCTGCCCTTTCAGCCGAGACTACAGGTAGGACATCTCCCTTAGAAAGATTGTGGCTGCCCACTGTACCTGGATGGCGCAACTCCAGGGTGCATGGCTGACATGGACAGTGAGGATGATGGTGCCCCCTAGAATTGGTACCACTCAACTGGATGCAGTGGTCCAGTTGTGGGTACTGCAGGACCCAAGACTTAACACAGATGTGGTGAGCATGTGTTGCCTAGAAGGTCTTTACCCTCAGAATTCAGGGAGGCAAAACCAATGAGAGATTTCCGCCCACAGGAGGGTAGAGCTAACATCCTCTTGAACATTGACTCACAAGCTGATTGGGGCAGATCCTGCAAAAAGTGACCACATTTCGTTGGTTCTTGGGAGGATATTTGGGTAGTTGAGTGTGGAAGGGGTTAGGTATCTTGACTACTACAACTTTGATTCTAGATTTACACACATACTTGAAAGTCTGAAGTTTGCATAATTATGGACCCAGGAGTCTTTGTTTGTCTCCTGCTATAGTCTCATTTGCCAAAAGATGAAGAAATTGAGGTTCACAAAGGGAAATTAGCCTGCCCAAATATACAGGACTCCTAAGTTGTAGAGATGGCATTCACCCAAATCTTTAAAGCCTATGTTCTTCACCGTATATTTTGCTGCTTCTAGTTTGGATAGTATCTTTACTATAAATGTCTCAGCTCTTTGTTTCTTGTTATTTCTGTATCTGCATCCACTGGTCACAGAAGCCATGTGCACATATTTATTTTAATGTCCAGTGTTTATGTTGCAGGACAAGTCACAACCGCTTTTTGACATGGCTGACAGGGAAACATGGATGTAGTGGGAAAGCTAAATGATAAGCTTCTTAGAAATCTGTTCCCTGGGTGATGGAATATGCTCAGTGCTGTTGTTTTTGAGCAGTAGCATTCCTGCTAAGACAAGAAATGCAATACATATGCTAATATGTGCATGAATGGTTGGAAAGATGTTTGAATCAAAGAAGCTTGTCTGTTTCACATTTACAGCCAATGGAAAATGAAATTTTTGTAGCAGGTTTTCAATGAAGTTGGGAGAGGTGCCAGAAACTGGAGATTGCTACATAGTAGTGCCTTCCTCTGAGTTACTGTAGGCATGCATGCTATCTCTACAAGGGGTTGGGTAAAATGTCTGCCAACTTTGAAACCCAGATTCTCTAAAATACTACATGAATTAGATCTCTCATATACGTTGAGTGTAGTATGAACAAATACAAGTTCTTAAATTTACCTTGCATTGTGATTATACAAAATGCTAAAAAACTTCACATTTTTCTCAAGACTTCCTTAAAATATTTAACAAAACATTAGTACATTTCACCTGTTATTACTAATCCCAAAGCAAAATGGCCCCTTGAAACTGTGTACTTCTTTATGATAGCACACATCACCTTCTTCTTGCAGTGCCATTCTTACGCTCATAACCAATTTCCCATTCTTCCAGATCTTTGAAAATACAGGCCATGTCTTATGCATCTTCTCATCTTCTTGGTAGGCCATTAGTCAGTGTATGCTAAGGGGCTGAGGGTGAATCTCATCATCACAGTCTTTAAAAGTAGATTCTGAAACTGTTGCCACTGACATCTTTTAATGGATTTTGGAAAAGACTAGGTTTTAATGATTAAAAGAGAAAGTAACAAATACTTGGAACCATTTTAGATTTACTAAATTTAATTTCTATCAGAAATAACTTTTTATGTCATAAATATTAAATTACACAGGTATCCTAAATATAGTATCTAGGTTCTAGCTTAAGGACATGTTTATAGATTTCTGATAATCATTTCCGTGGAGGGAGCATGAGTCTATCCTTAGTTGTGTGTTTTTTGAAGATTTGAATCCATAATCTGAATAAAGGAATGCAAATTATACTATCAGACTTTTCAGGATACCCCAAACCAAGAGGAGTACTTATTTCATAATTAAAGATTTTTTAATGTTCTAGTAGACTGAAACCATGGGAGAAATATCAAGATTTGTTTAACTTGATATAATTCTGTACTTAATCATTTGCACGTTGCATACATGTAGAACTGAAGAGACTTTGATCAATAACCCGAAGTGAAAGGACTTGAGCATTTTTGTTGACAACCCTGTCAATCTAAGCCATTAAATGACTGCTAAGTAAAACCAGTGCAGTATGCAGCTATACTCACAAGAATATAGTTTCCAGATCCCAGGAGGGAGTTAATAGTCCTGTGATAAATATGCTTGCCTCAGATCATACCTGGAATATTAGGAATCATTCTGTGGCACAAGAGCACATCCAGAAGAAGGTAATGATGTCTGGAAGCAACAGTCGATGAAATGGGGTATGATTAGCCTTGAGTAGGGAAGTTTAAGAGGAAACATGTGAACTCTCTTCAAGTATTTCAATAATCATCGAGTGAAAAGATATTTGACTTACTGCATATAACTGTAGGAGATAAATCAAGAGCAATGTTTGGAATTGTTAGGAAAGCAGACAATAGTCTTTTGTTGGTGGTGGTGGTGTGTGTGTGTGTGTGCATGCGCTTGTGTGTGTGTGTGTGCTTGTGTTTTAACAAATGAAAATGTCCTGCAAAGTTGTGGGGCACTTCTCTTGGTGTAACCAAAATTACATGGCAATCTTTCATGGGCGTTGCTATGATTGAAGTTAGAGTTTCCTTTTTGTCTTTTGATTTTTTGGCCATGTGCATATGTACTAACTTCTCACAAAATAACCTAAAGAAAGACTTTTTTTTAATGTGTTTTGTCCAAGTCTGGAAATGAATGCAGATTCTTAGAGGAATATTCTGACAAAAGTACTTTCAAGGATATAAAATCAGAGAACTGGATTCTTTCTGCCTGACACCCACCCAACCCCAGGACATCTGCTCAACATTCTGTAAATCACAGACGCTGCTATCAGGCTTTCTTTATGGAAGAGACAGATTGCATCATTAGGGAGCCTCAGACAAACAGGACCTGGGGGTTTGGTGCTCTCCTTGGTGCTGAACTGAGGCTGGGCCTTCAGGCTTCCTCCCAGGCTAAGGTTGTCCCTAACCTTATCCCTACCCTGCAGCAATTCAGGTTGCACCTCTTGCCTGTTGATCTGATAATTTTGCTGCCTTTGCTAAATCCAACTGGTACCGTGACTACTTTGATTTCTCATTCACTGACCTCTCTCTCAAGAAAGATGAGTTATGAAAGAGGTTTGAGATTTGGATAAGGAACTGTGTAGCAGGTAAAACATCACATTCATAGATCTATATTGGCTTATTAAACAATTGCATCTTCTATAACTTCCAGAGTCATCCCATGGTATAGATCCATTGAATCTTAGTAGACTTAGATATGAAGGCAAATATTGGATATGGTGGGTTGCAGCCTGAAAAAGAGGGCCTTAAGGGTTCAATGAGAGCTCTGATAGAATAGATATAAAAGTTGGAATTTTTTATGTTTTTTATTTCTCTCATACATACAAAGCACTGTTATTGATGACTGGAGATAGCAGTTCTTTAAATTAACATGACTTTGCATGAAATGAAATAGCTTTGAGTAAATGTCACCAAATGACAACAGGAAGAACTACTTTAATGGAATAACTTGACAACAAAAGCGGAGATTGGATGAACTTGGCCTGTCCAGAGTAGGCCGTCATATTCTCCTGACGAGAGGAGAACACTGCTGGGCTAGCAGGGAAAGGTGCTTCTGCTCTTCTGTGGGGTCTCAACAGACAGAAATTCACTGGTGTGAGCCTTGCTCCCCAAGAACCCAGGCAACTGGGATTGAGCAAAGTGAAAGGATCTTGGAGATCTCAGAATTAAAAGGAAGAAAAAGAGATGCTAAAGGCAAAGAAAAACATGGATCATATGGGAATGAAAGGTCTGAGAACCTCTGCTGTTTAATGACAGTTTTTATAAAAACCTGCACAGAAGACAAACCATTTAAGGTTCATAAATTATATAGCCAGATTTTAATGGCAAATTCCTTGAAGAAAGGATTCATTTAAAGTAGCTCACTAGTTGTAATTTATAGAACAGTGTTACACCCATTTATGTAGTTAGTAAATGCGTTCCAAGGTTCATGTGAATTTTGCAGAATGAGAAAAAAAAAAAAACTTTAAGTATAAGGGTAAATAAAAACAAGGTTTCAAGAAATATAGCAAGTGAAACATTTAATCCTCAGAATTCAGCAAGTGAGATTCTGTGATTAATATTTCATAGAAAGAACTTGGAAAGTGAAATAATTCATACTGTCTCATAATTTAAGCCAGTCTTTTAACATCTGGTCAAACTCAAGTTCAGATTTATTAGTCTTACAAAAATTATCCAAATTAGAAAGAGTCACTAAAGAAGCAGCCCATTTATTGAATAGTTTAAAACCTTTATTTCCTGAGTAAAATATTTTTCAGAGCTAAAGTGACCCAGTGTACATTATTTGCAAAGCTCTTATTATCATATCTCACCCAGCAGGCCTAAGAGGCCAAGTAGACACAGTTCAGTTTTTATCACTTCTCATTTCTTTTAGCACTGCAGTTCTTTCCAAAGTTTTGATGCTACTTATATCTGTTCTGAAAGAAAACAGTATCCAGTCATTTGTTTCACAGAATGGCTCAGAACAATTACTATGCATTTACCCAAAGAAGAAGGAAGCTGAACATGTCAAAGAAAGAATTTTTATGGGAAATACCACCATTTATGGCAGGGCATCCTGCCTGAAACCCTTAGAGTAAACCATGATGCCTTCCATATGTGTTACCTTCTGTGGTTAAATTGTCTCCTTGGATGGTCATTAACCTTGGTTGGAGCAGACTAAATATTAGCAACAAATGTTTGACATGTCTTTCACTGAAGTGCAGATAAGGTTGTGATTTAAAAAACAAACAAACAAACAAAAAAAAACCTTTGAACTTGGCTTCTACATCTATCAAATAGGGTTTTAGGTTTTTTTTGTTTTTTTTTTTTTGTAATTGTATGTATTTAAGGTGTACCACATGATGGTTTGAAATACATATACATAGTGAAATGATTTCTACAGTCAAGCCAGTTTGGCTTATTTCACATAGTTGCCGTGTGTGTGTGTGTTAAGAGCACCTAAAATCTACCCTCTTAGCAAATTTCCAGCATACAGTACAATATTATTGACAATAGTCCCCATGCTGCTTTTTAGGTCCCCAGACTTGCATGCACTGCCTTGCGGAGTTGTTGTAAGGCTTGTGCACCATAGCAGAGGAACAGTCAATTCTTGGTTTTCTTTCAAGGCTATGATTTGCACTATTAAGAAATAGAACTGGGGGCCAGGCATGGTGACTCACGCCTGTAATCCCAGCACTTTGGTAGGCCAAGGAATCCCAACACTTTGAGCTCAGGAGTTCAAGGTCAGCCTGGAAAACATGGCAAAACCCCATCTCTACTAGAAATACAGAAACTTAGCTGGGTGTGGTGACGTGTTGTCTCAGCTACTTGGGAGGCTGGGGCACCAGAATTGCTTGAGCCTGGGAGGCAGCGTTTGCAGTGAGCCAAGATTGCACCACTGCACTCTAACCTGGGCAATAGGGCAAGACTCTGTCTCAAAAAACAAACAAAAAAAGAGGCTGGACGCGGTGGCTCACACCTGTAATCCAAGCACTTTCAGAGGCTGAGGCAGGCAGATCACCTGAGGTCGGGAGTTTGAGACCAGCCTGACCAACAAGGAGAAACCCTGTCTCTACTAAAAATACAAAAAAAAAAAAAAAAAAAAAAATTAGCCAGGCATGACAGCACATGCCTGTAATCCCAGCTACTCGGAAGGTTGAGGCAGAATAATTGCTTGAACCTGGGAGTCGGAGGTTGTGGTGAGCTGAGATCATGCCATTGCACTCCAGCCTGGGCAACAAGAGCAATGCGTTTTTCATCTCTTAAACACTTGGATATCATTTGCCTCTGGAAGTCTTCCACCTTCATAGGAAATCTGTGACAGACTCCTCTCCTCCTGAAGAAAGCCTGCAGAGAGCAGCTTTCTTTGAATCCTGTGAACGAATATGACACAAAAAAGGCTTCTGACCTGAGCCTCTGGTTTATCTAGTTGTCCTAGAGAGATGGATATAGCAGGCTCCCAAGAAGAAGCCACATTTGGGGCAGAGCAGCTCTGCACCTTTCACATTTTTGCCCGTGGTTTTCTTTGGAAGGGAAAAGCTGAAATGCGAAAGGAGAAGAGAGCTGGGCGCATCACATAGTTTTAATTGGTTTCAAAGGGTCACCAAGCAGAATCCTTTCTGCAGCAAAATAGCCTTTCCTTGGGAGCTGATGTGATCAGAGAAGAATCCCAGCCCAAGAGCTGAACCGGGGGCCCTTTGGGGGAAAGGGCCTGGGGAGTCCCAAGCGGCACTGTCCCTGCTTAGGCTGCAGGCAGTGACCCTCTCCCCACACCCGACTCAGAGCCAGCTGTGTCCTGAGTCCAAGGTGGTACATTAGGCGCTTAATGTTTATTCGTTAACAAGACAAACGTAACAGGGTGGTCTCTCTTAAAACACGCTCTTCCCATTCCAGTGGGAAGACAGAAAAAACAACTTAAAAAGAAATTAAATAATTAAAAATTCTACCAAGTTATGAATTGAAAGGAAAGCAAGGGCTTGCTTTCCCAGTGGGTCTCCCTCACCACGTTACTTCCCCTAAACTCATTGGGAATAGCCATTTCCATTCCGTTTTCATGTCTGTGAAAGAGATAAAAAGCTGCCCATGTCAAGAAATGTAATTCAAGCCCTTCCAGCAAATATAGGATATTCTGAGTCAACTGAACTTTAACTATCCAAACAGGTTACTGCAGGTACCTAGGCCCTGTTTTTAAGTCTTTCAAAGGACATAGGCTATGTGATTTTGAGCTGAGGTAATACATAGGAAAACATCTTGAAAATGTTAAAGGAATCACTCTGACGACTGTCTCATGAAACATGTTTAAATAAGTGTTCAGGCTCTTTCCATGAGAACACTGAAATATACATCGTTTACTTGTTTGGTTTATTTGCCATGAATAAAATAAACGATGAATTTCTCATCCATGTTTTTGCTTTAGAGTTGCCTGTGGGCTGGATGGGGAACAGATCTCAAAACAGAGGCTTCCATTCTCTAGTACCAAGGAGTCAGAGTCTTGTTCAGCATTTCAAGTCACAGAATAGTCATAATGATTATGCAAATGCACAGGAATCTTCTTGCATTTGCTGTCTTATGAAAGAATTGGAATCAGTTCTATAATGCAACTGGTTGCTTTATTTTTTATAATTTAAGGAAATTTATTTTATAAGTATGTAATTGATAAAATCGATTTTTATGCTAGATTTTAGTGTGTAAATTAGTGACTCTTAGTGAGTGTTGGTTTTGTGCCCCAGGGCACATTTGGCAGTGTCTGGAGACATTTTTGGTTGTCACAACTTTGGGGGTGCTACTGGCATTCAGTGGGGAGAGGCCAGGGATGCTGCTGAATACCCTTCATTGCACAGGACAGCCTCCCTCTCAACAAAGAATTAACCAGCCCCAGACGCTAATAGTACTGATGTTGAGAAACCCTAGCTTAAATCAATACTGTTTTGTTATAAATTTCAAGATGTGAAGATTTAGTTCTACAAGGCAAACCAATGATTTATGATAAGAGTGGAATGATTTTTCAGATAAACCATGATTGTAAATATTTAAGGTACTGACATATTCTAATCAAAGAAAGCAGGGTTTTTTTTAATTTTAAAATACTTTTTTTCAAAAAAAACTATCACAATTTTTTTTACTAGGAAGATTGGGAAAGAGAAAACTAGTCTGTACTGTATGAATTCTTTCCTGGAGATACTTATCTGATAGGACCAACTGAATGCACAAATATCTCTTGCTGACAAAAGATAACTTCATTTATGTACTAAAATTATATACTTTATTTAGAGAAAAGCCTTTCCAATACATATACAGCCTGTTTAGCCACAATTCAGACACATTTGTAGTGACAAGCCATGGTTACGCTTTATGATATTTAACTAGAATAAGCTCAACAATCCAGTCAGGAAAAGAGGTGGTAACTGTGTTGCAGCCAGAATTTCCTGATTCAGAAAGATCTGGAATGTTAATGTATTGATTCTATGGGGAGCAGGTGACACCGGAGTAGCGTCATTAGTCCACCCTTACATATCTCATGTGCTTGTAAGCCGAAATGATCCCAGCCTTAACTGGGGCCAGGTTGTCATGTCTGTCCAGTTTTGAACCTGAACCCACTTTTGTGGTCAGCCCAACTGTCTTGCTTAGGTGTTTCAAAGCAAACACCAGCTATAGAGAGAGAAGGAAAGGCTGAGACAGGAAGGAACACCGATTAATGAACTATTTTTGATTTAGCAAGCTATTCATTAAATTGGCCTATAAAATGAAATGCCAGGTCATTTGTATTCAACAAATACGTATTACAGACAAAGCGCTATAGGTTGGGGACAGAAAGGTAAGCCAGCCATAGATAGCTCTGTGCCTCTACACATTCATTTTGGTTCAGCTCTTTCTCTTTCTCCTTTGTAAGTTAAATAAGCAACAACAGTGACTACCTGAGACCAACTATGACATCTTTCTAAAAAGTATAATATTTGGAAAATTATGATCCTAAATCATGATTTTCTTATTGGTGAATCTGGCTTGTAAACATAGAAGGAAAATTTCTATTTCATTAGCAAGCACATAGTGAGTTGTTCCAGTGTCTCCCAGTGCCTTCCACAAGCTTGAAAAGGATTTGAAAACTCCTTTGTTCTTTTTACTGAAATCACTTAGCATTCCTGGGTTCCCTTAAAAAAAAATCAGAAGGTGAATTTGTGTTAGCTGTTATTTTGCTCCAGAAACTCCCTTGATCTTTCAAAGATGCCCCCTCTTGACCTAAGAAAATCTGATGCAAGATAGACATTGTGGCCTTCCCCTTGATCCCTCCATGAGTTTCAGAGAATTAAGGTTAACAGCACACATTTGCTTCATTCTTTGATTTGTCTCATACTTTGATTTCTTTTTGTTTTGTTTTATTTTGTTTTCATCCTTCTCATTCCCCTGTTTGATTCACCAATGATTGCAAAATATCAACATATAAAATGTAAACTGCTGGTCTAAAGAGAGAAATCATACTGGGGTCCTTTCTTTGGCCAACTCAAAGCCTGAAAAGTAGCCCCACGTGGGTCAGTTCCACACTGTTCTTTTACACGAAGGCCACTGGGCAGAGGCCTGGGCTTTTTTTCTCATTACTGAGGACTAATATCTTGGGATTCCTTATGAGAAAAGTGATCCTTGATGTTTCTGGCAGTGTCATCTGAGATGTTCTGACTTGCTTATATGTGTAGAAAAGCAGTTTCTCTCTTTCAGAGGCCGGCCCTGAGTTAGTCTATTGAAATTGTATATAATAATTACTGGATAGTTATACATATTCTATATAATTTTAAAAGGAGTCAAGAAAAATATTTGTTATAGGCAACAGTGAAAGATCAACTGACTCTTTCTTGGCTTATCTATATTCAGGAAGCAGGAAGATTGTGTGTAGGTAAAGGTGGACATGGTGATTATAAACTGAGGATTGATTTGGATTTTGGCAAGTTGTTTCTGTGGGCTTAATCCATTCAAGCCTGCCTCCTATGAGACAGCGTGGGCTCAAGGACCAGCTGGGTAGAGGAGCGGTCACGGGATTTGTAGGAAGCAGACAGCTCTGCATACCTAGGAAGTCTATCCTTTGCCTCTCAGAGCCTATGAGATAGGGATGATTCTAAACCTCACAGTGGTTATTATCTAGATATGTGTGGTAAGCTGTGGGGAAATGCTTTGTTAACGCTGAAGTATTGCATGAAAGATACTTTCCATCATAGAAATATAGACTGTTTCATAATCCTAGACTATTTTAGGGAATCTAGGAAAAGGAAGATGTATTTAACTATTTTCCTTTTCTCTTAATTCCTTTGTGAAATGAGACACTGCATAAATACATATTTTTTAAAAAAAAAAACCTCTTCTTTCTCCCAAGTTCAAATAAATGGTATTTTGACTTCCTCTCTACTAAAATTTAGTAGAGAAAAGAGGAAAGAGAAGTTGCTGCTGACTCAAAGAAGTGAGCAAAGGAAAAAAGGCATTTTAGAAAGTTTTGAACTATTGTGATTTGGGAGAAAAAGAGAAGTTTTTTAAAATAATACTAACGTGCCATATAAGTTCCAGGCAGCAAGCAGATAATGCAAGTCCTCAGATTCTTATACCACTAAAAGATTTTTAGTGAAAATTTGTTTTTTAGTCCAGTTCAAGAAAAACACAAAGAGAGCACACTGAGTTCGTATGTCCCCTGCACCATTTCTCCTGTTATTAACATCTTACAGCAGTGTATCATATTCATTACCATTAGTAATAGTAATGGTAGCTAAAGTCCATACATTATTCAGATATTCTTAGCTTTTATCTAATGTCCTTTTTGTATTCCAGGATTCTACCCGCAATATCGCATGGCATTTGGTCATTGATTGCTACTCCAGGTGGTCTGGATTCAGAATTTACTGGTAGTGTGTATCTGTGTATAAAACTAGTTACTCTTTCTAAGAGTCTCTATTGACCCTGCTAGTAAAGCATTCATAGCTTCATACCAGCCTAGTAATATTACCTCCACCCTAGAGCTTAGCTGTATAGCCACTTTAAGCAAAACATGGGCAAAACCTAGCGTGGAAATTTAAAATAAATAAATAAATAAATAAAAATTAGCCCACAGCAGCCACAGCAAATGACAGCACATGGCTGCTAACATTACTTCTCTAATTCATACTTTATTAAAGAAGGGAAGACTAGGGAAGGGGAGGACTTGAGGATGGAAGCAAAACAAACACCCACGCTTGGATGTTACATTTGAGATGTCTGTGAGACATGGGAATGCAGATAGTTGGAACCACGCATCTCGCTGCAGAAAGAGGGAGGAGCCAGGAGACTGGGTAAGAGTTCATCACCCAGAGAGTGAGAACAAGTGTTGGAGCAAAGACCAGCAGACTGAGCTCCAGGTTTGGACGTTAAGAACAGGAGGGGGAGACAGTGACGCAGGCACCCATCATAGGGAGAGCTGAGAGAGAGTGCCGCCTACATGGGGAGGGGTGATCACCACCTCAGACACCGTGATGGGTGAGTGAGATGGTGATTTACCAGGCACCCCGGATTTGGTAATGTGGAGATGGTGGGAAAGCCACAACTGCCTCATTTTTAACTGAAGGCAATAATAGTGCAGACCTAGAATGTTGTGAGGATTCGTATATAACACATGTGAAGTGCTTAGTGCAGGAAGTGTGCAGTCACACTATTTTAATGGGATACAGTTTACAGATGACTTTCATGTAGGTTGGCTGCTCCGAGTCTTCCAGGTGATCTGAAAGAAAGGAGTGGCCATTACAATCATTGTGCCTGCTGACTAGTAAGGACCCTCTCACCCTCTGGTTGGGACAGAGTTGTCAATTCATGCCTCATTGAGCATTTTCACACCTGGCCTGAGCATAGCCTTTTTGCTCTATTTTGTTTTGTACAAAATAAAACAAACCTGTTCGTTGTAATTGTTTTTTTAAAATGAGTGGGTTGTAGAGCTTTTCCCTTATAAATAAACATCTCATGCTTCACCCTTCTCCTCGTTGAGTCTGTCTGACGTATATAAAAAAAGACTCCTTCATTATTTCAAGTCTTGGGGAATGGAGATGGCATCACTGTTATAAAGAGAGAGGGGAACTTGGCTCATGAACCTGAGGACCCCAGAGTTCTTGATCTAAAGCAGGCAGCAAAGGATCCCAGAGTTCTTGATCTAAAGCAGGCAGCAAAGCCGGCCTTTGGCCCCAGTTCCTTGTGTACTGGGCTCCCTGCTCTGTGTGACTGTCCTGCTGCCGCAAGGTCCAAACTCTCGTTGGTCTCCATCCTGCCTGCACATTAGATTCACTGGGGACCTTTCAGATAATGTTCATGTTATCAGGCTCACACTCTGATTTTCTGATGTAATTCATCTGGGGTAGGCCCAGACATTAGTATATCATTGTAATGAAGTTTATTGAGATACAATTTACACATAGTAGAATTTCCCCTTTTGAGTACAGTTCTCTGTGTTTTGACATGAGCATAGGCATCCAGTCATATGGCCAACTCCACAGTCAAGATCTAAACATTTGCATCACTCCAAAACCTCCTGTGTGCCTGCTTTGTTATCCTTTCCTCCAACGCCTGGCCCGGGCAGCCACTCCTCTGCTTTCTGGGGCACCACTAATTCTTAAATGCAGGTGATTTTAATATGCAACTGAGTACAGCTGCCTGGCAGCCTTTAATAAGATGCTTGGGGCACAGGGATGAGAACTGCTGGGCTCAGTTAACACAGTACAGGATCATCCATCAGATGATCTTTGACTTAGGCTTTCTTACGGATTTTAGCTGAGAGAAGGCAGTTCTGTTGCCCACTCTTGCTGCTGCTGTTTCTTTGTTTAGTGGTAATTGGAAGGGAGAAGGGACTGGAGTGAGAGGAGGCTCCCAGCATTGTCTGGGGAGAGCAGGCCTCCTGAACCCGCCACAGTGAGCACTGTGAGGGCATCAGATATGTATGCAGCCATTTTTAGGTGACTGGCACTGTTCCCAGCAATGTGGACATGATAATGAACTACATATACACCTCAAATGGGGCTTGCTTCAAGTGCATGGAGATAGACAAGGAACAAATACACCCATATGCAAAGAAGAAAATATGTATCAGAAAATGTGATGCACAGAACTGAATCCAAGTGATACTCTAGAGTGTGGGGCTACTTTAGATTGAGTGGCCCAGGAGAGCTTCTCTGAAAAGGTTACATTTAAGCTGAGACTTGAATGTTATGAAGAAAGCAGCCATGAGGAGTTAATGAATATTCCAGGCCAAAGGAAGAGCCAGTGCAAAGGCTTTACAGTTGGAAATAAGACTCATGGGTGTTAGAACATAAAGAAGGATGTTCTCAGGATGTTGAGGATGTCTCAGATTTTGGAAGTGAACGTCTGGTCACTAATGACACATTTCTACTGTCTTCTAATACAGCCTGCATCTTTTGCATACATATATTCCCAGTCCCTACCTGTAATTCCAGCTGACCAGGCCCAAAGACATTCAGCTGTAACTGTGACATCACTCACAGGGCAGTTGAGCAGCTCTGCTTTGGGCTGATGGGCTCCTGCCGATTAGCACAGGGAAGGAAGAAATCAGAATTCAACTAAGAGAAATCAGTGCCTACCAGCAGCAATAGGGTTAATATGGAAATATTTAATTCATTACTACATTGTGCCCCATATGAACTGGGTTTTAAAGCATGGCTCTGAATATGCCTTTACAGCGAAATGTAAAAATATGAAGCTCAAATTCCCAGTGCATATGTAACACTCACTCTTTCTCTTTCTCTCTCTCTCTGTCTCTGTCTCTGTCTCTTTTTTTTTTTTAAGACAGCATCTCACTCGAACAGCCAAGGCTGGAGTGCGGTGGTGGGATGGTGTTTGTATTTTTTTTGTAGAGACAGGGTTTCTCCATGTGCCTGGGCTGGTCTCAAATTCTTGAGCTCAAGCGATTCACCTGCCTCAGCCTCCCAAAGTGCTGGGATTACAGGTGTGAGCCACCATGCCCAACCTTGTAACTCTCTTTAACAAAATAGGGCTGTCAAGAATACACTAAAACAATTACATATATTGTGAAACATAAGTGATGAATCTCTTTACTTTTGCAAATATAATTAGCAACAAGTGTTTCATCAACATAGAAAATAAAATAAAGAAAACCTGTGTCTGCTTTGGTGCAACTCAGTGAACGAGAAACGGTGCCGTTGCAGGGCTCACAGCCGGTGTTCCTTGGGGGGTTGCTTTTCTGCCACGTTAACTCCTGTGTTCTTGTTGGCAAGGTCACCACTGAGCACAGCTTGATCCTCTTATCTTCATTCTCCTTTCTTCTGCCAGTATTTCAGGGGCTGTGACTTCAATTTAAATTTATGCATTTATTTTACACATATGTGATAAACTCATCCTTTTTGTCTCTGGTGATACTTTTCAAACAGTGTTTCCCCGCTTCCTTGCTCCCCACTTCCTCACTGTGGCTGAGAATTTCCGGGAGATGTTGGACTAGTGAAAAAAAAAATACAAAAACACTCATGCCTGATAAACGTGTGTCTTTCCTTTGGCACATACAGACCGCTGCTGCAATCCCAACTCAGGCCACAGTAGATCAGCAAGGTGGGCCAAGACCTTCCAGTTTGAAATAGACCTTGTATATTTCAGAGTCCTCTAGTCTGTCCATGATGAATAAGGCTTTATGTTGTTCAGGTTATGGCTATAAAATGACAAATGATCACATTAATCTTTGTGTTATTCCTTTCCCCTAAGGACATTGTAGGGACAGCCAAGGTCAGTGCAACAGTGTAACCTGAGAGTCGTGTTTCCCTCTTTCCTTTCCTGTACGGAGTGTTGACGTTACCTATCACATATGCCCCTCTTTTCTCTGATCTCAACTTCCTACTCCCACATAGCTTTTATTTATTTTATTTTTTTATTATATTTTTTTGAGATGGAGTCTCTGTTGCCCAGGCTGGAGTGCAGCGGCATGATCTTGGCTCACCCCAGCCTCTGCCTCCTGGGTTCAAGCGATCCTTTGCCTCTGCCTCCTGAGTAACTGGAGTTACAGGAATGTGCCACCATGCCCAGCTAATTTTTTTTGTATTTTTAGTAGGGACAGGGTTTTGCCATGTTGGATAGCCTGGTCTAAACTCCTGACCTCAGGTGATCTGCCCACCTCGGCCTCCCAAAGTGCTGGGATTACAGGAGTGAGCCACCACGCCCAGCCCCATATAACTTTTAGAATGCTAGAACACTAATGATACAGGAATAAGGGAGGCACATCTGCTGCTTATACCCACCAGGATATAGCTGATGAGGCAGCTACATAATGCCCTGTTCCTCCTTCACCGATGGAGAAATACACTAACAGGCAGTAATATTGTGTGTGAAACATACAGTACTTTAGGTTTGTGACTAGCTGTTTTTGTTCCACTATAAACAAAGCTGTATGCTGGGGAGGAATGGGGATTTGGCACCCACAGATTTCTGCGTGTCACATCACGCACATGCTGATAGCAGCTGGGTGCTATTATGTTTACATTTTTGCCATTCCTGTATCAGTTAATGTTTTTGTCATAATGATGCTAAGTCCTTTACATGGAAGTTCAATTCTGTTGGTCTTGCATTGGAAGACCTGTTTTGCAAGAACTGTTTGTACAGTATCACAGCTACTTTTGTCCTTAACAAAGTCACCATGTAACCATTACCCCTGGGGGTAATAAGGAAAATTATCCCAAACTATTTGTTGGGCTTTATTTAGTTTTGTGCTTTGGGGATGGTTTTTGTCTGGTGGTAGGTGTCTAAGTTGAACATCTGTCTCTCTAAAACTACTGTCAAGTATATTAGCCACTAGCCACAGGTAGCTATTTAAATTTGAATCAAGTAGAAATAAGTAAAATTTTAAAATTCAATTTCATTCCTTAGTCACACTAGCCCCATTTCAAGTGCTCAGTACACACACATGCGCACACACACACATACACATACACAAACATAAACATTTATATTATCACGGGAAAGCCTACTGAACAACATTGTAATATACTGTAATATAATGTAATGTTACATTACAATACTGTCCAGTAGAACTTTCTGTGATAATATTTTAAAAATCTGAGTAAAATATGAGAAGTTTACGTCTTTTGCACTTTTTAATTATTCTGGATCAGCACCTGTAATTTGTCTTCAATCAACATGGTGTTGCTCATGTAGAGAGAGATTAATTCATGTCAACAAATAAATAAAACCAACAATTTTATTTATCTAAATAAACCATGTGAATTGTAAGTATTTGATTGTTAATAGGAAGAGGAATTAGACACAGGCTGAAATAGAGTCAACTAGCCTCAGACTAAAAAGGAAAATTTTCCCATAAGGAGACGGTGCAGACTGCAACAGCTTCTGCTTCCCTGTTTCCATAAGGACAATGTTGATGGGTTTTTGTGCTCATACAGTGCTTCCTTCTGATAGTGTAACTGTGAAAAGTCCAAACTGCCCTCTCAGCATTTCAGTTCCCCTCACTGTTGAGTCAGTATTAAGACAAACTGGAATGATAGATCTGTTCTCCAGTTTTGTGGGGAAAGAAACAAAGACACAGTTTACTATGTGCCCTGCCCACCAGCAGGAGCCTACTACAAAAGAACCTGCCCTTGTATCTCCCCCTCCCCGTGGCCTACAGTCAGTGACCAGGAGGCTTCTAGGAGTCAAAGCAGCTCCCATTATTATGGAAGGAATGTCAGCATTTTGAAACAAACAAAACCTGTTGACCTCAAACCATGGCATGTCATAATCTGTACATTCTGCCCATTGATAAGTATGTAATATAAAGGGCCATTCATTTTGTGAGCCTGTTTGCACCCATGTGGTTGTCCTTGCAAACTAAATAATTTTTTTTAAAAAATGCAGCAGTGACTCGTTTTCTAAACTTCATAAAACTTTTTCTAATTCTTTTGAGAAAAAGCCTCAATCTCAGTGTTCCCAAGTGTTTAGTCTGAGACTAACTTAAGTGTGTCCTCCCTCCAAATGTACATGTTGAAGTTCTAACTACCAATGTGAAGGTATTTGGAGATGGGGCCATTAGGAGGTAATTAGGTTTAGATGAGTTCACAAGGGTGGGGCCCTCATAATGGGATTAGTGCCCTTATCAGAAGAGACACCAGGGAGCTTGCCATCTCTCTCTTTCTACCATGTGAGGAAATATCAAGAAGGCTTTCATCTGCAAGCAAAAGGAAGACGAAAGATCAAAAGCTGGAGAATTTAATGCCAGCAAAGGATGGTTTGATAATTTTAGAAAGACGTTTATCTTTAAAAGTGATTAGCTAATAGGAGAAATAGCTTCTAATCAATAAGAGGAAGCAGTTGAGTTCCAAACTGCCATTAAGAAAATCATTAAGGGGAAAGGATATCTGCCTGAACAGATTTTTAATGAAGACGAAAGTGCCCTATCTTGGGGAAATGGAAAATGCCACCAAGGACATTTATTGATAAGGAAGAGAAGCAAGCACCAGGATTTAAGGCTGCAAGGACGAGGTTAACTCTACTGGTTCTGGACAAATGCAGTTGGGTTTATGATCAGGGCTGCCTTTATCTATAAAGCTGCTCACTTCCAACCCCTGAAAGAAGGAGATAAACACCAGCTTCCAGTCTTCTGCTTGTACAAGAAGGAGCTCTGGACAAAAAGAACCCTTTTTCTGAATTGGTTCCATGGATATTTGTCCCTGAAGTCAGGAAGTACCTTGCCAGTAAGGGACTGCTTTTTAAAGTGCGTTACATATTGGACAATGCCCCTGTCACCCAGAACCCCATCAGTTCAAAATCAGAGAAACTGAAATGGTCTACTTGCCCCCAAACGACATCACTAATTCAGCTTCTAGATCAGGGGGTCATAAGGACCAGTAAAGCTTTTATCTGACCGACTTTATTGTGAGAGTGCAATATATAATACATATAACATGTAAAATATGTATTAATCAGCTGCTTTTGCTATCTGATAGGCATCTAGCCAACAGTGGGATATTAGTAAAGTTTTGGGGGAGTCAAAAGTTATACATAGGTTTTTGACCGTACAAAGGGTTGGTTCCCCTAACCTCCATGTTGTTCAGAGGTCAACTGTACCACAGACTGAGTGGTTTAAACAACATAATTGTTTAAAAAATCATGATTATGGAGGCCAGAAGTCTGAGATCAAGGTGTTGGTTTCTTCCTGGAGCCTGTCTTCCTTGGCTTGTAGATGACCATATTATCGTGTGTCTTCAAATGGGCCTCCCTCTGTTCATGTCTGTATCCTAATATCCTCCTCTTATAAGGGCACCAGTCCTATTGGATTAGGGCCCACCCTGTTGTCATTTCAGCTTCACTCTTTAGAGACAGTTTCTCCAAATATAGTTGCATTCTTACTGGGGTTAGGACTTCAACATAGGAATTTGGGAGTGGGAGGGCACATTTTAACTCATGTTATATTACATGTTTTTTCCCTCTGATCTCTCAACTGTGTGAGGTTGTGAGGAATTAGAAATAATTCATCTCCTAAACATATATCTAATTTGTACATGGGAATACGATTTAAGTCCTCTAATGCTCTATTTTTTTTTTTTTTTGCACAGCACTGTCTCTCTTATCTTAAACCTAATTCAGAGAGTTACTAGCTAACTGTTCACGTCTTCCCTTTATCTTCTGTTGTCTTTATTCCACACCCCTGAAGATTCTGAACCACCCACTCCTTTCTGCCTTGGGCAATGAATAGTCTTTCTCTTAGTGTCCTCTACATGTCCTCTTCACAGTTCTTTGGGGATCAGTTCTGATGATCTTGGTCTCTAGTATTCATGTCCCTCATCTCACATCATGGGACAGATTTGCCTTGCAATTTCTTTTCCAAATTCTGTATTCTTATCAGAAACATCTGTCATCAAAATACTGCATTTGCCTCATTTCCTCAGATATTCAGTGTACGGGGACCCTTGTAGCCCTACTCTCTGGGAAGGGACATTCAGGCCTTGACGTTGGAATGCCAGCTTGCTGGAAAGTTATAATCTGGTGTCTGTTTGGTTTTTGTTCTGTTTTGATTTTTGTTTTTTACACTAAACACATGACCTAGACATTGGTTTTGCTTCATTTTCTCTCAACATTTATGATAATAAAGCTTTGTTTTCATAGAGCACTTATCTCCTGAAAAATTCACACTGCTGTGAACACGATCTAGCCTTGCAGTGTGCCTTGGAGGTAAGTAGGTGGCAAGTATTTTTATCCACTTTTATTAAAGCAGAGGCAGAGCTCACTGCACAAGGATCCCCTGGAAGCGGGAGCAATTTGGACTTAGCCCGTCTGCGCTGCTCCTCCTCCGTTCATTTGGGCACCATAAACCCACCCCTGACAGAACAACACACAGAAGTGTCTCCTTTGCAGGCAGATGTATATGCATGCATTTCAATGGCTTCCAGGAGACAGTGATTATGGAATGTGGAGTCTGAATGTAAATGGAATTTGAGATGAGCCTGACTAGTAAATTATTCTGAAAGAAAAACATACTCAGAAATATGATTTTATCGCTTCTTGGCGTTTTGGCTATGATGAAGTGTAGAAGTATGATTTAGATTGCACCCATCCTTAGGTGCAATTCAAATGCCAGTTTCTCTAAAAAATAAAGCCAACTCTTCCCCTGGACTCTCCAGACACTTGACCCATCCTTATTTTGTGGTGTATAACTCACTGCACTTTATCTTGTTGCTCTCCTGGTCAGAGTCTATGCCTGATTCCATCTCTGTGGATAAGCACTCAGAAATGTTTTCTGAAGTGGAGTGAAAGGAACTAACCTCTGTTCTTTGTGACTGGCACAGAGCCCAACAGTTTCTTCTAGTGGGAGGTCATGAGCGTCTTGAGGCAACCAGAAGATTGTCGTGGTTGGATTGTCCTCTCTCACTTTGCTTCATGCTCACTGCTTGACCACTGATTATTTTGGAGAATCTCTCTCTCCTTGGCCGAGGCTTTGGGTATTATAACCAAGACAGCATGATCTAACCAGCCGTTTTATCAGCAGCGGCTCTGAGAGCCCAGTGTTGGGTGCCACCCCTGCAGAGGGACATTGTGAAGTATCTTTATGTCCTTCGAGCATCGCTCCTTCCCATCAACTGACAGGGTGGAGCAATAGCATCCAGTTACTGACCTTCCAGGAATAATGTGAGCTTTGGATGTATTAGGCCTCTGAAGTGTATCTGTGCTGCCCTGATAAAAGGTGCTTTAAGTAGGGTTGCTTGTTAAAAAATAAGTAATGCCAATACTCAGGCTGCCCCTGTGTTTTCCTTTCCCTTGCTCCCTTAGATGTTTTCAAAGGTGCCAATAAAGCCTGCAAAACATGGGTAATGAAAAGGAAGAGAGAGCAAGTTCTTTTTGTCATAAGCGTGAACTGTGAGTCATCTCTTCTGAGTCACCGTGAACATATAAAGGAAGCCAATCAGTAGGGGTGCACTCTAATAGGATGTTTCTCCAATGACTCACACAGGCCTGGAATGAGGAGCAGCCTGAATCAAGACAAACAAGTATATTTTTAAATCTGGAAGGGCGCGCTTCCTGGTGCAATATGATGATTAGTCCTACACACTTACATGCTTATTTTACCCCAGGCACTGAAATGTGTGGGCATGGTCTCCACGGAGCCTTCTCCTGTGGTCATGTTTTGTTTTGCCAGTGGGGAAGGATGTTTAATGATTAACTGTCACTATCAAGAATATAATATTTCAGTGCAATGTTTCAAATGTGAGGAGAAGAAGAGTTTTTGAGTGTTGTGACTTCAAGAACTTGGCTGCATTGGATAAGGCCTACTTCGCATGTAAGCATGCTTTCCACAAACATTTTTTGAGGCCCTAAGTACTGAATATATAAAGAGAGAGAAGGCATACTCCTAAGCCTCAAGGGTCTTAGAATTTCCACAGGGAGACATAAAAGCAAACAGAGCATTGAAAAATTGGCAGAGGGTGAGATGGAGACACTTAGAAGGTTCAACCTATAGAGAATGGGCGTAAAAGGATCCCTCGGAAGTGGGAACAACTGCTCTGGATTCTGAAAGACCTGCAGGAGTCACCACTGAGGAGTGGACTGAGATGAGGAAGGGTGATTAAGGCAGAGCGTGTATTAAGTCTAGAAGTCTTCCAAACAGTTTATTTTATGTTTTTGGTTATTCTCTTATTTTCTCAAAATTTTGCAGTTGTTTTCATCTTTTCCCCTGGCAAATGCATTCTGGAAACATTTTTTCAAGCTGTCCCAGAAACCATCTCATTCAGGGCTAGTCAGTTGTGAAGAGGCATTACTTTGTCTGAAGGATTTTAAGCAGAGGCTATAAATGTGGCTGTAGTTAGGTTTTTACGAGCTCCTCATGGAAGACAGTGAGGGAAATGGTTCTGTCCCGAGGCTGGGAGACCATTGTAGCCTTTTGTCTTAATCCAGAAGAGCAGTGATGAGCACCTGAACCAAGGTCAGTGGAGTGGGAAAGGAAAGGAGTAAATGTAATATACTTGTGAGATGGTGATTGAGAGAGGAGTCAAGGCTAACCTGGCCAACTGAGTGGAAATAGCTGAGATGGAGAACCTAGTAAGTTTGGATAAGCCATAAAGATTAGGAGTTAATGTTTTGTTAATTTTGACTTTGAGGTGGCTAAGAGATGGCTAAGATGGGCGTGTCCATTAAGGCGTTGTCCGGAGCTCAGGAAACTATCTTGGTTCAAAGTAGAGATTTGGCATCTATGAACATAGAAGCTTCAGGACCAGCTTAGTCCTCCTTCGGCAAGAGTGAAGAGTGAGAAGAAAAGAATGGTGAGAAAAGAACTTTGGGCGTAAGGAAAACAAACAAAAACAAAAAACAAATCTGTGAAGGAGACAAGAAAGAGCAATGAGATTGGGAAGAAGAACAATTATCTAAATATCTCTTCTCCAGTATTAGTGAGCTGATGCTTTTTTCCCCTGTGAGGTCCTAATGACTATCAAATAATTTTGAAGCCATTCATAAAGAACCCGCGTGAATATATACACATACTCGATAGATGTCTTTCTTACTAAGAACCATGTTGTCATATTGGGTATCTTATTGTACCTTGTATTAACCATATAAGATGTCCTGGGTCACTTCTATGTGTTGGAGAATAGAATAGTAAAAATGCTCTCTGGTTTTAGAGAATTGGCAAGTGTTTATAAAATGTAAGTTTCAGAATGCATTTGTCAGGGGAGAGAAAAAAACAGTTTCAAATATTAGTAACAAAATCGAATGACTAAGAAATAAAATAAAATATCTGCAAGGAATGGGAACAAAAACGCCTGAGAGTATCAACTCTTATTTCATATAGAAGGAAGTTCTGAACAATTTCATCAGTATTTTTCTTCCTTTAAAAGCATCTTATGTGTAGTCTCATCCTTAGGTTTTCATTAAGTTGTGTTCTTATCTAAAATGGTCTCTACTTAGTGAAGATTCTTAAAAAGAAAGAGAGAGAAAGATGGCGGCCAAGAAGTTGGAGAGGAAAGTAGCCCTCACTGAATTTCATTTAGGGCAAATTCTCCTGGAGGCAATGTCTGTGATTGGATTACAGCCACCTGAAAAGACTTGCAGGGATCTTATAGAACCTTCGGGGGTTGATTATCATTATAAGTCAGTAAGATTGAAAAAAAAAGTAGCAGACATCCAGTATTACAAACAACTTAGGAGGAAACTAAGGTTTTAAAAAAGATCTTCACCCATTAATTTAAGACTCTAATTCTTCACAAACACAGATTTCTAAGGCAGAATCTATACGTGCCTCCATCCCAGTGGCCCAGGAATAAAAAAAATAATGTTTTATTCATAGGAATACCAATTAGCTTACAATGATGTGGAGAATGAAAAAGTAGACTCCTTATACCAATAACAAGAGTTTAAACCTAATTTTATTAGGGCATTTTTATGGTGCAAATAATTTTTATTAACTGCAAAACCAGATTCCCTTCCAGGATGTCTGTACATTCAAGACAGTGCAATACATTCTGAGAGCACACCCTAGTGAGTATGCTGTATTATACTCAAATTTATTTCCCAAAATACCACCAAAACACTAACATCTGTTGTGTTTGGTTGTTTTGGTTTGGTTTTGAGGCGCTTTCTGTGAAATAGAGAAATCCAGCTTACGTAATCTTTGTGGTTGTTTTTTTTTTTTTTTTTTTTTAAGAAATCAGTGTGCATGGAATTGTTTGTAATGAGTCAAACTGATATAATTTGACTACTTACTGATGAGAGATTCTAAAATCTAGACACCTGGGGGAATCTTTGATATGTATGTGATCAGTCAGGATCAAAGAGGCCTGTGGTCTTTTTATGTGAACTGTGGGCGAATTCACGTCTCCTACTGCATAATGGCAGCAATTATGTATTTATTTAGCTTCTGGGCCAAGGAGACCTCTGAGTGCACTGGTTATACACAGATCTGCTTAAGATCACAACCTGTGAAAGCCGCTTGCCTCGTGCACGTACATCTGGCTCTGCCTCTCTCTGGCTGTGTGACTCGAGCAAGTCACTTAGCCTCTCTGTGCCTCATTTTTCTCACCTATGAAATGGAAATAAGACCCAACCTGTCTTATGGGGGGTCATAGGAGAACTAAATAACTTGATAATTGTAAAATACTGAGAACAGTGGCTGTTATATATTAAACACTATATAAATGCATGGCAAGAAATAAATTGGTCTGATTAGCTTGAATTTCTTAATCTTTCAGGATATTGGCCTTGTATTAAAGGAGATGCATTTGGTATCTTGTGTACTGAAATCAGAATTTATAGCCTGGGCAACACAGCAAGACTTTTTCTCTACAAAAAATAAAGAACTGGCTAGGTGTAGTGGCATGTGCTTACAGTCCTAGGTACTTGGGAGGCTGAGGTGGGAGGGTTGCTTGAGCCCAGGAGTTCAAGGATGCAGTGAGCTGTGATCATGCCACTGCTCTCCATCCTAGCAAGACCACAAGACTTTCTCTCAAGAAAAGAATTTTTTTTTTTAAAAAAAAAGAGCAAGATTTATAAAACCAATAAACAAATAAGTAGTCCTTGAAATGAAAAGTCTGTGAATTGTCTACTTTTCCTCCCAGTAATATTAAAACAATAACATTTCTGTGGGAATACATGTTTGCCATGGATAAACTGGAAAATTCTGTGCTGTTTTATCAACTGTAAGGATTGCATGTCCAAAAATTAGATAGTTGACAAGATCAGGTCTCCATAAAATGGAAGATCAGAGAAAAAAAGAAGTGGAATCAACTATTTTAAAATCACGGCAAGTAAGCTTTCTAGAAAGTAGTAACTTTCTGCTTTTTCCATGAAAGGAAATTCTTCTCCAGTGAGCAGCAAAGTACCAGGAATTCTGTACTAAAACTGTTGTTAAACCCTGGCTCTCCCTCTTGTTAGTTCTGTGAGTCTGGGCAAGCTCCTTCACTCCTCTGCCTCTGTTTTCACATCTGTACAATGGGGATGATAATAGCTGCACTAACTTTGTGATATTGTTATGAAGATTAAATGAGAAAATACTTGTTTTAAAAAAAAAAAAATAGTTCCCGGTGTATGGTCATTGCAATATTCTAAGATAAACAACTCACCTTTCTAGGCGGCTCTCCTAATTTGCTGAAGCAGATCCCCCAAGTGTCATGTTATTCAGATTATGTCCTTTTCAAGTTTTCCAGCCAGCCGTTACTGGTTTGATATTTAATGCTTTATCCTTTAGCATTCCCTTTTTTTGTAAATCTCAGTTAAGTGGCTGTGTGAAACTTGACCTTTTCCTGAACAGTTATCACAGTGCTTGAGGATATGCTTCTTGGGGTCTGGGGTTGCGTTTATGTGCTAAGAGCGCCTCTCTGTGTTCCACTCATGACCTTTCCCACACGAGCTTGAGTAGCAAAGAGCTATGGTCCTTGCCACACTCACTTGTTTAAGACACTGAACCAAACAGTATACACGCAAAAATATTAAAAGATTTAACTCTATTTTTGTTTATTAGTATGCATCTCTATCCTTTCAAATCTCACATTGACCAAAGCATGATTGTCAATGGATCATTCCCTTAATATCCCCTGCATCTCCCTTAATGCCTTTGTCCAGGATTAATACATAGTTGACAATGTTATGCAGTCCTTGAGGTGACATGTTCATCCTGACAGAGGCTGAGATGAGCACTAAGCCCATTACTCCTGCTCAAAGTAGGTTCCTGTAAATGGGGCAGGTGGTGCATGGTAAAGAGAATCCCCTTCCTGGGGACTAGGTGTTGGCAGTTGTACAGAGGAGGGCTATGTCTCTGTACTTTAAAAACATAATCAGATTTGCTTTTGTTTTCTGTTGAATTTGTGCAATGAGTTTGCTTCTTTGTGATGTTATTCATTGTTCTCTTTTAAGAGAACATCTACACTCAGTTTCAGAAAGTTGGAGGAGAGAGGGAGGAAGAATGGGTCATTTTGAAGGATGGACTATTTTAAGGCAGTGGGTGGAGCTTGTGGGGAGCCTTCCAGAGCGCTGTGTGTCTGTGCTGGCCCCACTGCAGGAGGGCTGTGATGTACGTTAGGGGATACTCCACGATCTGTGCATGAAGTGGAACATAATGAAAGCCACGTAGAAGAAAAGCATGTAGCTGGAGGCATGAGGAGGCAGGAAACCAAGGAAGGGAGTACAGTCACGTGTTTCTGGAAGGCTGACCATATGAGAGCCATGAAGGGTGCAGACATGATGAAGTCAGCCTCCGCACTTTCCCTAGGCTTCTAATCAGGAGTGGGAATCCAAATGGAAGGAGGAAACGAAAGATCTACAGAAGCATCAAGAAGTGGGACAGAGCTTTAGAAGTGAAGTACCATTAGCAGAGGTCTGGGCTTTGGAGGTTGACTCAGTGGGCTCCAAGTAGAGGGAAAACCATGAGCTAAGCATGTGGAAATGCAATCAGGGGTGGTTTGTTTGACAGAAGTATAAATTATGGTTGAATTTAGGGTGCATTCATAGATCAGAGAAAAGCAAGAAGTAGTGGAGTTGGCTCAAGTTTAGATGAGTGTTGAATTCCTTGTAAAGCATTTGCATTTTTTCCCTAACACTACAGGTGATCACTACAAGGTAATGACTTTTGAAGGGGAGTCAGTTACTGAGCACCACAGACAAGAAAGAACCTGTGCAATGAGCAATCCTTGGCATTTATCCTTAAATTCACATTTATCCAATACAGAATTGCTTATTTTTAGCCCATTTGCCAGCTCCTTAGACCTGGCTAATGCTCTGAGCCCCAGGTTAAGGTATAATCTAAAGTCACACCATGGCTCTGCAAGACAGACACAGTTCTTAATGGGTCTTCAGTGAGGGACATCCCAGCTGCTCATTAATCTGCCTGTATCCCAACATAATCCTCAGGTGCCCATCTCACATGGTTGGACAGGCAATTACTTATATCCACAGTAAATTTGCCGTATGACAGTCTCTTAATGTGCCACTTCTCTGAATAATTTTCCTCATAAAGAAAGTTTTAACAAGGGTATACAGAAATCACTTGAATATATTTTCCTTTGCCCTGCCTTGAACTGTTTACCACACAACTAGAATTTTCCTCTCCATCTTCTGCTCTCCCTTCTTGTATTAGGGTTCTCCAGAGAAACAGAACCAATAGAAAAAATAGATAGCTCATATTTTATATGTATATATATATATTTGGAGAGACAGCGAAAGAGAGAATTCCTTATAAATCTCATGTATATATAGAATATATATGATATATATGTATGTAAGTGTATATATATATATGAGATTTATTATGAGGAATAATCTCATATAATTATGGAGGCTGAGAAATCCTACAATCTGCCATCTGAAAGCTGCAGACCCAGAAGAGCTGGTGGTGTAATTCAGTCCAAGTCCAACGGCTTGAGAACCAGGGGAACTGATCATATAACCCCCAGTCCACAGACAGGGAAAAATGAGATGAGATGTCCCAGCTCGAGCAGAGAGGCAAGAAAAAGGGCTAAGTTCCTCTTTCCTCCACCTTTTTGTTCTATTCAGACCCTCAAGGGATTGGGTGTTACCCACCCATCTTGGGGAGAGCTATCTACTTCATTGAGTCCACTTATTCAGATGTTAATCTCTACTGGAAATACCCTCACACACACACTCAGAAATAATGTTTAATCTGGGCACCCTTTGGCCCAGTCAGATTGATGCATAGAGTTAGCCACATCTCCCTATGCTCCATCAACACCACTCCCAGAAGGTAAGTAAAATGTATTTAGCAAGATAAGTGTGTTTCATACTCAGTTTTGTATTGCTAATTCACACCACAAACTTGATACTCCTCTCCAAAAATTTTTTTCGTTGTTTTTTACTGTTATTTTTTCTCTTTGGGCCAAGAAAGTGCATTTCTTAGACCTAAAAGCAGCTCCAGAAATGATTATTTTGCCAACAGATGAAGGGTAAATGATCCAGGTTTTGTTTCTGTGCACGTCTTGATTGTTTTCAACTGGAGGACAAAGGAAAAGAGCAAACACAGAGCCTATCAGCAAGACCATTTTTCAATTATAAGCAAATTCCCAGGGGCTACTTAGTATGCACTTACCAGAAATCTTAATTTGCTGGAATTTCTGCATATTTCGCCTTTCAGTTCAACATCTCAGAAGATGACCTTGGGAATGCTGCTCTATAACTTTCTAGGAGATTAGGGTACCTTTCTAATGCGAAGCTAAGTAAATAAGATTTCACCACAAGTTAAACCTTAAAGCAAGGACTTTTTTGAAAAAAAAATCATATTTTTATTGTGCGTAACATTTTATGACTAATATTTATGAAGTGCTTACCAAATGTCAGGTGCTGAACTAAGCATTTTATGGGAATCTTTCTACTATATCTTCAGTCAGTTCTACAAGATATGAGTTTTTGTTATTCTCATCATAGTAAAAGAGACTGAGGGACATGAACAGACTTGGTTGGGATCACACAGTTAAGTGGCAGAGGGAGAATTCTAGCAGCAGTCCTACCTCCAGAATGACACTCCTAACCATTTTGTGCTTAAGGTATTTACCTGGTTCATCACTCATCCTTAATATGCTGAAATATCAGTTCACTGGATTCCAGAATAACAAGAATCCTCAAATCACCTGAATTTTAATTTCATTAAACAGAGACCAAAATAAGAGTAAAAAAAAGAGATGGAAAGTTGTCACTTTTTCACACTCCTATTTAAACCCCTTTAATCGCTTCCCATTGCAGGTGGAGTAAGTTCATCTCCCTAATGCGGTCTACAAAGCGTTGTGCGAACCGACGTCTGCCGGTTTCTTCAGCCTTGGCTTTTACCCATCTCTCCTTGCTCATGAGCTCAAGGTCACACAGATAATAAGTGGCAGAGCCAGGATCCAAACTCAGACAGACTGGCTCCAGGGCCATGCTCGTAACCACCTTGCTAGTTAGATGGATGGATGGACCAGAATATACACAACACTCATTCTGAAAAGCCCACTGAAATCATATTTTTGAAATGTTACAGTTTTATCCTGCCTGCTGGATAGACAGGATATCTGCTCCTAGAGAGCTCATATTCCACCTTTTTAAGTTAACTTTTCATAAAAGTGTAACTTACATAGAGGTGTTCAAATCCAAAGAGCACACACAGCTCAATGAATTTTCAAACCACCAACTGCCCATGTAACTACTATCTAGATTAAGAAAAGGTATTAAACAACACTCAGAGGCCCTCTTGGGCCATCCTCTCAGTCTCAGTTTCTTCTCACTTCCGAAAGAACAATACCCTGTTTCCATTATCATCAATGAATTTCGCCTGTTTTGACCTTTAAATAAATAGAATCATATCCTATGGTCTCTTTAGTGTGGGGCTCTTCTTGCTCCACATTATGTTTCTTTCAGTTCATTCATGTTATTGTGAAAGTTAATTTGAATGCATTCATATTGTGTGTAGCATTTTTAAAAATAATTTCTTTGTGGTAAGTACGCTGCTGTATGAATAAATCATAATTTATTTATCCAATCTGCTGGATGGACATTTAGATTGTTTCAAGTTTTTGGCTCTAACAAATAGTGCGGCTGTGAACATTCATATACATTTCTCTTGGAATGCATATGTATGCATTTCTGTCGGGTTTATATCTTTGGCTAGACTTGCTGTATTATAAAGTAAGAATATTTTAGCTTTAGTAAATACTGCTAAACTGTTTAACAAAGTGGTTGAACAATTTTACACGCCCATCAACAGTGGATTCCATTTGTTCCACATTCTTATCAACACTTACTGTTTTCCATCTTTTATTTTAGCCCTTATGGTGGACGTATGAAAGTAGCTCATTGTTGTTTAAAGCTGCATATTTTTTTCTGTGACTTAAAAAGCTTAGCCCCTTTTCATGTGTTCGTTGGCCACATAGACATCCTAGTTTGTGAAGTGCCCATTTACATTTTGCCCATTCTTCTACTGGGTTGTCAGTCTTTTTCTTAGTGACTTATAGCTTATAGGAGTAGTTATGTGTCATAGATACCAGTTCTTTATTAGATAATGTTAAAGTTTTTTCTCTATTCTAAATTTGCCATTTTTATTGTATATTTTGACAAGTTCTTGAGTTTAATATAATAGAATCAAACTGTTTTCTTATGATTAATGATATTTCTGTTTTGTTTAAGAAACTTTTGCCCACCTTAAAATCATGAATATATTCCTATGTTATATGAAAACAACTTTGTTGTTTTTCCTTTTGCATTGAGATCTATAATTCATGCAGAATTGATCTTTGCAGATGGTATGAGGTAGGGAGTCATAATTCATTTCTTCCAGATGCATATACAACTGGCCCAGTTCAACAAATTGAAATTCCTTTCCACTGCAGTGTCATTTCTGTCATAAATCCAGTGACTGTATATATGGGTCTCTGGACTCCCTATTCTGTTCCATTGTTGTTTTTCCATCCATACACCAATATCACACTGTCTTCATTGCTGTCATTTTACAAGTCTTTATATATGGTCCCAAAAGTTTTCCAAATTTGGCATTTTAGCTAGGTACGGTAATGATTACTTTGTTATTAAAACTACTAACAATTGACATGTATCGAGTGCTAATTTTATCTCAGTTAATATATGAATCACTCTACATTTAATCTTAACAGCAACCTGATAAGATAGATGCCATTGGTTTTTCCTTTTTTTATTTTTTGATGGGGAGATAGAGGCCTGGAGGAATTTTAAGGTGATCAAGGTCACATTGCTATTAAGTAGTGACGTCAACATTTGCATGCAAGCCAACCTGGCTGCAGAAGCTCTGCTCTTTTATTAACACACCCTGTGTGCCTGGGATGTGGCCTCTGATTACTTTTGCTGAATTGGCTGTCTTTTGGTGCTATGAGTCTGATTTTCAGCCTTAACACTAGTCGGTATTTTTTTTCCTCTCTCCATGTCCTCAAAAAAAGGCCCAAGGGAAGGTGAACAATGAAGCATTGGATAAATTTCATACTATTTTTTAGTATAAATTTTATACTATTTTTAGGATGGCTGAGGATACAAAAGACTATCCAGAGTTCTATTAAACCAGACTTCAGGAGCTGAGAAGAGCCGTGAAAGTTTAAAGCCTCTGATCCCCTGTCCTGAAATAGCAGGGGTGGTAGCTTCTATCTAGGCTGAACTCATAGGCAGTGAAGGAACTTCAAGTTCTTGACCCCACTCTCCTCTTTTCACCTCTCCCACCTACAAAAGGTTCTGAACTTTTAGCATCTCCCCACGCAGTACCACCTTCCAAAATCAAACCGTTAAGGAATACCAGGTTTAAAAATAGAAAACTCAAAGTTTTCTAAGTAGGGTAAGATTATTTTTATACAAGTGTATAAATATACATCTGCATCAGAGAATTCATAAATATATTATCCAGACTGACCACAGAACCACAAATAGTTCTACTGTAAGTTTCTGTGCTGTGGATCACCAGGCAGATTTTAATGACTGCTCTAGCAGTTTTTCTATGTTAAATGCCTTTGTGTGTGTATGATGTATTCCCTTTTTCCTGTAATTCATAATTTTACAACAAAATGTCCATTGTGTTAGACCAGTGCGTGTGTCTTTTTCAAAGTGCACCATTTCCAAAGTCTGTTGCAATAGCTCATGAAGTCATGGTAAAAAATATTCATACTTGCCCACTGCTTCCCAAATCTCTGTTATTTGTGAATGGGTTCAGAGTCTCTCTTAGCCTCACCAAGGTCATAGAAAGGATAAACAGAGCTTTTCAGCATCTGAAAATGTGTATTTGTCTTTAGAAAATTTCTGTGAGAACAAAAATGGTATGCATTTTCCTGTGATCTTGTCATTCTATCATTAGTCAAGTAATTTCCTTATGAAATGGTCTGCATTAGGTACGATTAACAAGTTGAGAAAGTGTAAAAACAATTGACAATTTTCTTATGAAAGAAAGAATATATCCTTGCTCATCAAACATTTGCTAAACCTATCAAATACCACTCTAATGTCTTTACACTCTAAATTAAATGTGTAGTCATCCTGTCAATAAAGGAAATAGTAGTTTAGGAACTAAAGTTCAGTGCAGGCAGACTCTCTAAATTCTACAATTTTGGATGGGCTTTGGGGAGTTGAAGATACATTATCTGGTGTATACGTGTATGGAGACTGCTGTAATTTTGGACTTGGCAAGAGCCTTACAAATCAGTTAGCCCAACTCATTTACAGGTAGGAAATCTGGAGCCCAGGGAGCTGCAGTGACCTTTGCAAGGTTATGGTCAGCTCTAGAACCATTCCCTGCACTCATTTTTCATTGCTTGTTTGCTACACTGCAGTAATCCTTGTTCTCTGAGAGCCAGTGACTACCTGCCTCACCACACATTACCCAGTGCAAAATAGGAATACATCTACTTTGACAGGCAAAGTGGTACATAAATGTACAGCATTCTTATTTTATTTTAAAACATGTATGTTCAGGTTATAGCTGCTTTCAAAGACTGGCTTGCTTGTATTTGATGAGATATCGCAAATTAATAGAATCTGTTGTACCCTTCAGTCCTGAAAATATCTAAATTGCCAGACTTAAAAAACCATTGTTTGGATTTTAAATAAAGTAAATCTCATTGTGTTAAAAATAGTGTCATTAAAACAATTTTGTTTTAAACATCTTACTATTTTGTCTCATTGAAAGTGTCTCTCTAAATTTCATTTATAAAATATTGTCTGCTAATTTTTTTTCTCAGTAAGTGCTATTTTCCTTTAAAAACAGTAATAAACCTCACCCTTCCTGTTTTTGTTTGTTTATTTAAACCTAAGAACTCTATTCTTAGACTGGGGCTGCCTCTGCAAGGTGACAAGCTCACGTGTAGAAATGTGTAGCCTGGGAGAGGCTCCACTTGATAAATGGTGAACAATGGCCACCCCGTTGGCCCACACTTGCACTGAACTTGCTGTCTTAGTCACTGTTCCCATTTGATCCTCACAGCGAACTGATGAAGCTTGTATCCACATACACAAAAAGCTTTTCACTGTTTCTTTTGTTACCAGTCGAGGACCAAGTTGTTCTTACTTTGTTATTTGCCTGTATCTCCCTGCAAAGGAGGAGTCTTCAAAAATCTTAGAATGATGGCAGGCCAACCCCTTCATATGGAGGTCAGAAACACCAGTGCTGGAGATAGAATGCTGGATTTGATTTCTGGCACTGTCGCTGCTGGTTACTCATCTTCACAGCTCCTCAGTTTTCTCATCTGTGAAACAGGGATGATAATAATAGTACCTTTATCATTATTACACATTCAGAGAGTTCAGACAAAAGTCCTTAAAAGATTACCCCGCACATAGTTACCTCTTCATGTGAAATTTCAGCTTTGGAGTCTGAATACTTCAGTAGGTTTTTGACATAATCATCAAGAATGATTGGTTGACTCTACCCCCTCCTTACCTACGGGACCCTAAACGCCGTTCACCAGATTCCTCTTTCCTTCCTCATCTCCTAGAATTGTTGGAGTCTTTAAGAAACTATATAATGTGCTGGGGATGATGATTAAAAATAGTAACTAATAGCCACGATTTACTAAGCCTATGCCATGTACTTGATTAAAAATAGTAACTAGCTGTGCATGGTGGCTCATGCCTGTAATCTTAGCACTTTGCAAGGTCAAGGCAGGCAGATCACCTGAGGTCAGGAGTTGGAGACCAGCCTGGCCAACATGGCAACACCCTGTCTCTACTAAAAACACAAAAATTAGCCGGGCATGGGGTTCTGCACCTGTAGCCCCAGCTATTCAGGAGGAGACAGGAGAATCACTTGAACCCTGGAGGAAGAGGTTGCAGTGAGCCACGATTGCACCTTTGCACCCCAGCCTGGGTGACAGAGCAAGATTTCATCTCAAAAAAGAAAAAAAAAATAGTAACTAATAACCACCATTTACTAAACCTATGCCAGGTGCTTGATTAAAAATAGTAACTAGGCCAGGCACCGTGGTTCACGCCTGTAATCCCAGCACTTTGGGAGGCCAAGGTGGGCAGATCACCTGAGGTCAGGAGTTCAAGACCTGCCTGACCAATGTGGAGAAACCCCGTCTCTACTAAAAATACAAAATTAGCCAGGTGTGGTGGGACACGCCTGTAATCCCAGCTACTCAGGAGGCTGAGGCGGGATAAGCGCTTGAACCTGGGAGGCAGATGTCGCAGTGAGTTGAGATCACACCATTGCACTCCAGCCTGGGCAACAGGAGCAAAAGTCTGTCTCAAAAAAAAAAAAAAAAATAGTAACTAATAGCCACCGTTTACTAATCCTATGCCATGTGCTAGGCACTTTACTACACACTTTATGTACACAATCTAACTTGGTGCTTACAAACTTTCTGTGGTTATATATTTCACAGATGAGGAAACAGGTTCAGGGAGCATTTATTTGTCTAAGGTTTTATGGCACGCTAAGGGGCATCACATTTAATTATTTGAATGCAAGTTTGTCTCGCTCTCACCGCTGTAATATCCTGCCTCCTCATTCCTGTGTTTTCTCTGACCTCCAGTGATCTTGAGCACATGTTTTCTTATGGTATTGTCAATGTACTTGCTTGCTTTTTTTTTAATATTAGTAATTTCACATGGCTTAAGCGAATTACATACCAACAAATTGTGTACAAAAAAATTATGTACAAAAGAATTCCAATTCCAGTTTGCTGTGGTGATTCCACAGTGTCATCAGGAGCTCCTACTAACTGTCTAGGGTATAGCCCTCATTTTTATGCTGACAAAATGGCTGCAGGAGCTCCAGTCATCACTCCTGTGTTCCAGACATGAAGAAGTTGAAGTGGGGAGGCAGAGACAAAAGGCCACAAGTCAACCAAGTCTTTCCCCTTTTAAAGGTCTTTCCTGGGAACTGTACCCAACAGTTTTAACTTACCTGTTATTTGGGATTGGGTCATATGATGACTCTTAATCACAAGGGAGGCTGCAAATTGTACTTTTTTAGCTGGGCACATTGTTGTCATGAACAAAACTCAGGTTCTATTAACATGAAACCCAACTTGTGAGTTTCTTGAAATAAATCAAATGCATTCATCCAGTGTGACTTTTCCTCAGTGACTGAGCACCTGAGGAAACCTTTATATGTTATGGAAGTTGAGAAAGATAAAATACCTTGAGGAAGAAAAAAGAGTTGGTTCAGCAGAAGCTAGGAACCAGGTAGATGATTTCTTGGCTGCTCAACACAGTTGTCGAGAGTGCAGCTTTGCCCAGACCCACGAAAGGAGGAGTAAGGTCCAGAAGGGGAGTGGAACCCTGGTGATTCCAACCTAACTCCACGTAAGCCACGAGTAGTAGGAGGAAAGCAGAGGAATCTCACACAGTAAATATACATAAGCATTCATAGATGAAGCTTCACCTCTTGTAAGATTTTACTTCATAAATATTTTCTGTGGATAGAAAAACACTTGTTTCAGATTTGTGTTGGCAGAAGTGCATTGGAGGCAGGTTAACTGAGAAACAGAATGAGGAAAGCGAGTGAAGCAGAACAATGATGGACTTTGGAGCCAACTCGACCTTGAATCCTAGCACTACTGCTTGCAAACTATGTGACCTTGGACAAGTCTCCAAGCCTTTCTAAATCTCCTATTTATAATCTTAAAAAGAAGTTAGTAATATCTTCCTTTTGTTCCTGACATAATAAGTGACATGAAGTCCGTCATCCAGTGCCCGGTGCGTGGCTGCTGGCCTTGGTACTGCTATCTCATGGCCGAGTGTTCTCAGTCAGCAGGTGCTGGCGACGCACTTGCTGTGATCCACATTGGACTGCAGGTCATGATCTGGGTTTATGTTGAAGGAGGAGTACGGGAGACCTAAGAGAGTGGGTGGAGGAATTCATTTTCAAAGCAGCAACCACAAAGAAATGCAGTGAGCTCTTGATGTCAACTAAGGTAGGAAGTCTGCTGCTGGATCAGCTGACTGTAGGTTTCAGATGCTCATTTGGGGCCGACTAAAAAAAGCTCATGATGGAAGGTGTTATTTATCCAAGTTTTACCTTTCTCACATATAAAATGAGGATGTCCATAAGGCCTACCTTCGAGGGTTGTTGCAAGAATAGTGCTTGTAGAACCTTTGGCATGTCATATGTACCCAACGAATTGTTTAGTTAATTACTAATGATGTCACTTCCCTCCCTCTTTACCCAAGTACGAGCAGGGCTTGCAAGTCTCAGTTTTGTCTGGCTATCTTAGCTCCACTGATCACATAAAAACTTTTACTAGGGCATAAAGTAGACATATAATCACACTAGATCCAAAAATGATACTGTGATAATATGGATTAATAACAAGTTCTTAGATGGCAACAGTGTTTTAAGGTACAGCTGAAGATTTGTAAATTTCATTAGCTTTGGTGCTTATGAAAGTGAGACCGACCGCTCATTGTCCAGGATAGAAAACTGCACAGGCTGCCAGTGTTGATCTTCTGAGTTTCTTAAATAGCTTTGTGTCGCAGGTCAGAACTTCACATTTGCCATCTCTCTGCTAGACTATAACACAGGCTGGGGTGGGATGACTTATATGTTCTTGCTTCTAACTGCTGAAATGTGAACAGGTTGGACTAGGAATTAGTGGGAAAAGAAATCACAGAAAAGCTCACGTTTCTGGGAACAGTAGGCAGGTGCAATATTTATTGTCATCACCACCACTTCCCTCCATATTGGTGTTAACTTTTATCCTGTCCAAAGCACTTTCCCATCAGTTGACTTATTTGATCTGCTTTGAAGCCTAGGGAGAAGGCAGAGGCGATTTCATTTCCTCTTTTTTTTTTTTTGAGGTGGAGTTTCGCTTTTGTCACCCAGGCTGGAATGCAGTGGTGTGATCTCGGTTCATTGCAACCTCCACCTCCTGGATTCAAGCGATTCTCCTGTCTCAGCCTCCAGAGTAGCTGGTACTACAGGCGCATGCCACCATGCCCAGCTAATTTTTGTATTTTTAGTAGAGACAGGATTTCAGCATGTTGGCCACGCTGGTCTCTCAAACTCCTGACCTCAGATAATCCACCCCCCTAGACCTCCCAAAGTGCTGGAATTACAGGTGTGAGCCACTGTGCCCAGCCCTCCATTTTTTAATTAAGAAAATTGAGGCTTAGAAAGGTGAAGTGACTTGCTCCTGATTGGCCTGGGCTGCTCTTGAACCCAAATCTTCTGTCCGCCAACCCCTGGACTCTTTCTGCAGGACTATGCATGCTCCTGGCCCATGCCCTTACTTTATTCGGAAGAAAACAGCATTACCATATCTTCAAATCAGGTTGTGCCCTTTAGAAGTGGTGAGCTGGGCAAATATACACCACATTGCTGTTGTTTTAAACTGTTGAGAGGTCTGAAATTCACTGTGTTCATGAAGGTCGAAGAGAGAAGAGGTTGGTGTGTAATAGCTTGGTGACCGGGTACCCTTGAGTGTGTTTCCGTGAGGCTTGATCAGGGTTTGTTCACTGGGGGTCTGCTCTATAGGATTCTAAGCAGATCCGCTGCTCATCTGCATGGCAGGCACCAGGGCTCTCCCCGAGAACAGAAGGTCTCTGCTGTAAGTCTGCTCCCACTCCTCCCTCCATCCTGTCCTGGACTTCCAGGGCCTGAAACCCCACCATTCTGAGCCTTGAGGATGAATCGACCTTAAAAGATATTCCAACAGCAAATGAAACACCTTATGTTCTCACTCATAAGTGGGAGTTAAACAATGAGAACACATGAACACAGGGAGGGGAACAACACACACTGGGGCTAGCTGGGGGTTGGGGGGCTAAGGGAGAGAGAGCATTAGGACAAATAGTGCATGCAGGGCTTAAAACCTACATGATGGGTTGATGTGCTGCTGTGTGAAAGCCTGAAAGTCATCCAGTCCTCATGCAAACCACCATGTTGCATGTATACCTATGTAACAAACCTGCACGTTCTCTACTTGTATTCCAGAACTTAAAGTAAAATTTAAAAAAAAAAAAAGGATTCCAAATAAAATAGAAAGACTTTCACTGTATGTAACAGCATATATATTTATTTTTTTAAAACCTTAGGGTATTGGTTTTGGGGGTCACAAACCCTAATTCCATGGGCTCCACAATATCCTCATCCATAAGACATGAGTGGTAAGAGGAACTGTAAAGATCAAATGAGGTGTAATGTACAGAAGGGCTATAAAAATGTAAGCTTGACTGATGGGATGATGGGAGGGGCTGGGGCGCTGGTCTGAGGAGGAGGAGGAGGAGAAGAGTAGGGACCAGACCTCAAGTTCAGTGTTCAGAGCACTAGGTCTGACCCAAGGAAGCTCTCCAGTGGGGGCTTGAAGGCAATTTTGGCTGACTTTCCGGTTTTGCCCAGGACTGGACCCGTTGCCGCCTTCAAAGCCATTCGGGTTGCTTTGACCTCCAGCCATCTGTGCCTGGAAATGTCAAACAAATGGTTAATGGCATCAGATGGTTAATGATCTCAAATGTCCCCTGCTTACTGCCATAAGAGAGAAAAGAGCCCCCTGGAGAAATAAGCGTGGATGCTATTTTCAAAGTTGCAATTAATCGCGTATTCAGGAAAACCCATCTTCTGCCAGTTATTCTGATAAGAAAGAGGAAATTGAGGGTGATGGAGGAGCTGTGCCTGAGAGGGCAGTTTGAATAATCTGTATAAGGTCAAGAAAGCAGATATAGGGCTCATAATCAACACAGCAGTTTTGGAGCAAAGCCAAGGGACCATGTCCTGGCATGGGTTAGGGACTGACTGTTGTCAGTCAAAATATGTGCCTAAGGCTAGGTCTGGCCATCTGACCTTAAGCTTCCAAGTTGTATGGGAACCATCCTTTGGTTGCTTTTTCAGAAATGCTTTTTCACCATTATTGCCTGAACCAAATATATCTCCGCTTGTCTCCCTTTGGGGCACCTACCTGTGGTTATGTCCTCGCGTTTCACTGTTTTAAAACTTCTTCCCTTATTTTCCATGTTTCCTCCAGCTAGTGAGACCTGCAACGACTTCCACCCGATGTTCTTCACCCACGACAGATCCTTTGAGGAGTTTTTCTGCATCTGTATCCAGCTCCTGAACAAGACATGGAAGGAAATGAGGGCAACTTCTGAAGACTTCAACAAGGTAATGTGGATCTCGGGTAGAGGCAGGGGATTCCCGTGACGCCAAAGGGACCTGCTGCATGGTCCCTTGTCTGTGTGCAGAAGGCATTTGGCAAGGTGGGGAAATAAGGAAGATTGCAATGACAGTTGCTTCAAGAGTAGAGAAAGACAAACATCCCTGTGTAGACATGAATCTCTGTGCTGGGGATGACCTCATCCCTCTGGGGGTAAGCTTGGAGCAGCTTTGTTCCTTTTGTCTAAGCCGGAGTCACCAGCAGAGAATTGTTCTTGAGATACATTATCAAGGTGAACGTTTCCTTTCGGAGCATTAGTTTGGGATGCCTTGTCAATATTGCAAGATCTGCCGGGGAAGGGGCCTTCCCTCCACCTGTCCAGGAGACTGGTACACAGCAAATGAGATCAGGAAGACTGCTGCACCTAGTCCAGTGATTTCTTTGTGGATTATGGATGTGTTGTGATCATCTGCCCTGTGCTGTATCAAAAGAATTTTTATTAAAATGAAAGATCTCTTTCAAAGAACTGAGTCATTAAGGTTATATGCAACATTTCTTGGTTTACAGTAAGCATTTGATCCTTTGAACTGAGATGTCCCTTGGTTTTCTATATCATAATGTCTCACTAGAGTGTGACTTTCACATTTCCATTTGTGTGTGAATAACGAGCAGAGGGAAGGGCATTGACCAACTTAAAGAGAGCAGAAGCACTATCCATGGTTTCATACAGAAGCAAAATCTTTGTCCTTAGATAAAGGCCTGATTAGCAATAATAACTAATGGCATATTGCAGCCTTTAGTACTTTCAATTTGCTGCTATAGATGACTCTGAATGTGGTCGGGTTCGTCACCCATGCCCACTCACCCAGCACTAAGGGCTGTGACTAAGAGTCGAAGGGTCTAGGCCTCAGTCATACTGTGGGGCTTTCATGGGCATGTGCTTGTTGCATAACGTAATATCTGAATTTCACCTGCACTTAATATACTTGTTAGTTATTGCCTCCCTGTCACCTCCTCCCTGGATATACATCTCATCCTTGTTTCCCACTATATTTCTGGTTTGTGGCATCTTGAACCAACACCAATTGAAAAGAAAGAAAATCAGGAAAAGGACCCCAAGCTTCAGTCAGGTCCTAATCTGACTTTCTTCCTCAGCACAGTGTTCTCACCTGCCATATCATCTCTGTCATCCCAACGATCTGTCCTTTGCATCTTGGTCATCCATTGAATTCATTGAAATAGACCCCAGTAATGCCCTTCTGTGGAGAGCATTGGTCTAGAAGCTGCAATCCAGAGCCGTTGTGTGTCTGAGCAGCTATGCCGGAGGACAGGCACATTTCAAGAAGGAAAGTGGAGAAAAGAAGCCCATTAATTTCTTTATGATTATAACTGCGGCCTCTTAAATGTACTTCACTTGATTATGAGAGACTTTGCAATTCAGGTGCAAATCATCCCTGGGAAAGAGGGAAGGAGAGCAGGGAGGCCTTTGTTCAATCAAACCAAAAAAAGAGAGTTAAATCAGTAGTCTTTGAAATTGGCTAAGGGACTAAGGCCACTCTGCCCTGGATCATTTCAGCTCTTTCATGTGCTGCTGTGTGAAAGCCATCCAGTCCTCAGCTTTGCGAGCTGGGGACACCTGTTCCTCCAGGAGATGGAGACCTCACCAGCTGTTACAGATTTGGGCATCAGATGTCTGCTTTCTGAGAGATCTCATTTATCCTGCTTTTCCTGAATTATAAATTCTGCATTTTTGCAGAATAATATCTGAAAATAATAATGTTTCAGATATTGTTGTTGATCTAGGCACAGATAAGCTGTGCAGAAAATATGAAAGTTCTGCAGAGGACAGACTCTGGGGATGAGCATTCAGACACTTAAATCCTATAGAAGTTATGGTTTATAACATGAAGCACCAAGAGTTCCTTGTTAGCAAAGGAAGCCAGAGGCCCCAGGCTGGAGGAGGTGGGCACAGCTGGTAGAGGGAGGTGACCATAGCTCTAGGGTCCCTGTGGCTTATGGCCATGTGGTCAGATTGGTGGCAGACATCTTGCCTGTTCAGGGCCCTGGCAGGAGACAGCAAACCCCCCAGAGTGTCACTCTGAAACTTTTATCATAATTAGCCTATATAGCTGTGAAATCTCTTCAGTAAGACCTAAGAGCCAGGTTTTGGGTGCAGTTTCTTACTGTAGCTCTAATGCCATCTTTTTGTGTTGTTTACAGATCATAGATTAATGCTGGGGGGTCACACCTCTACTGCCAAGTAGGGGTGACAGTTTATGGCTGAGGACAAACAGCTCCAGGCCCGAGAGCCAGAGGGTCCTGCCTCACATCCAGATAGCCATCAGGCAAGAGCAGATATCAGAGGAAAATCAGGGATGGGAAGGACAAGGAATTTTAATTTGCTACATTAAATACTTTTGTTGTGTTTGCTTTTTTTTTTTTTCCTTTTTCTCAGTACTATGCATGCCGTACTTATGTAACCAGAAAAATGTATCAGGTATTTACATTTCTATCGTGTGTATATCACTTTTCTGTTGCTGATATAGCAAATTACCACAAATTTAGTAGCTTAGACAATGCAAATTTATCTTACAGTTCATAGTTCAGAAGTCAACAATGGATTTCACTGGGCTAAAATCAAGGCAGCAGCAGAGCTGTTTCTTTCCAGAGGCTCTAGGAGAAAATTTGTTTCCTTGCTTTTTTCACTTTCTGGTGGTCACCTGCATTCCTTGGCTTATGTCTTTGTTGTCCATCTTCAAAGCCAGCAAGGACAGCTTGAGTCCTTCTCACATGCCATCCCATCACCCTGATCCCTCTTCTGCCTTGGTCTTCCAAACCTTTAAGGACCTTGTGATTACATTGGGTGACCTGGATAATCCGGCATCATCTTCGCATCTTAAAGTTGACTGATAGTAACCTTAATTCTATCTGCAACCCTAATCCCCTGTGCTGCAGAAGGTAACGTATTTGCAGGTTCTGAGGATCGGAACACAGGCACCAATGGGAAGCTGTTATTCTGCCTACTCCAGTGTGTATTTGATTTGCAGCTATATTAGATTTTTAGATGTGTAGATCAGTTTCAATTAATGAAACATGGACAGACGAGCCTTTCATTTGTTTTTCTTTTTGCTGGTAGACATAATACCTGTCACAGAGTTCTGCTAGTGGCAACTCAGATACAGATATAATTATGTCCCTTTTCTTTTATGGCCCTGTTCTGCCTCCACTAGCCTTTTTAAAAAGGAAGCCCCTGTGTGACAGCCTCTAGTTCATTTTGAAGACTGCCTTTCTGATTTTTTCCTGCTGCCCATCTATCAGCCACTGTTCTGCTTTACCTGATAATAAATTGGAGAAGAGAGAAGAGCTGAAAGTTAAATCAGTTCACTTTTCTTCTTTTATTAACTTGGTAGCAGAGGAGATTGAATTTAGGAATAAATGTGGGTTGTGAATTACTGGTGGATTTAATGTTTTTTTCTTATTCCCTGACTGTCCACATTCAAATTCAGAAATATCTTTAAAAAGCCCAACATGAAACATAATTTCTTTTCAACTTTCTTGGACACCATCTCAGGCTCTTGCCACTGGAAACAGAGCGTGGAAGGTGGATTTATTTGTCAACCCTGAGACCCAGGGCTCTGTGAGCAGGACTTAGCTATCTGCCTTCTTTAGCTCCTCACTGGAGAAGCAGTGCCCCTCAATTTAAAATTTTGATTTGCCCAACAAACTACGCTGGATTCTATCAGAGGCAGGAATAGCTTCTGCAGGCCGCCTTGCTTGGGACACCAGTTTATAGATATCTAGTGCTTGGTAGTTAATGCCACTGCTGGAAGAGGGTGTTTGGAAAAGCAGCTGTCGTCTGCTCTTCCGGGCTTGGGAAGCAGCAGATGGAATGTTTTTTATTTATATAAGAGAAGTAGAATTGGAGAGTGATTAAAATATTTATGCTTTGAAAAGTACTTTCTTTCAGTTTCTCAATATAGCACTCTGCAGAATAATCCATTGATTCAGGCCATTGAGTTTGTGTTCTATGTTTTTGTCTTTTATTACCAATATTTTAGAGCATGCATTATTCATTTTTATGGGCATTAGAGAAGAGCTAAACTGCAGCTGGATACCTCAGCACACAAGTAGCCCCATAATCATTTCATTGAAATCCTCATTTTTGAGCGGGGTTAAGAAAGGGGACACAAGTAACTTGGATATTTTAGGTATGGGAATCTCATTTAAAGCATGTGTGGCTAACTACTCCACTGTAAAAAAAAAAATCTAATGAGAGTATACACTTTAAAATATATGTCTGTGTGTAGCACTGTTTCTCACCTTTAACTGTACGTTGAAATCACCTGCGGGCTTTTGAAAACCCTGTTATCCCACTGGCCAACCGCACCATAGATTAATTAAATCATCGGAGGGGGAAAGCTATGAATGAGTATTTTCATTAAGGTAGATTTGACCATTAAAGGTGATTTATGTTAATAGACCCCACATCATTGAAATATGTTGACACTTATCACAAGCTACTATAAATTTCGTGCATTGATGGAGTAGGATGCTTGTTGACCTGTGTGACCCAGGTTTTCATCCTGAGTCTGCTATTCCAGAGTTCTGTCTGAGAATCTAAAAATAATAATAGTTTTTAAAAGGATCTATCACCCTCTCTTTTGGTGGGGTGATAATAAATTGAAGTAATTAGTGTAAAAGTGCTTTGAGGTTGCAGTGAGCCAAGATCACACCACTGCACTCCAGCCTGGGTGACAGAGAGAGACTCTGTCTCAAAAAAAAAAAAA
>NW_016821090.1:1252499-1256193 GCF_001698545.2 Rhinopithecus bieti
GGGGGGGGGGCTTGGAGGAAGTAAAAATGGCATATGTAGTTGTGGAGTGTACTGAAAAAGGTAAAGCCTTTCTATGAAAAAAGGAGTAAATTGCCCTTTTCACAAACAGACATTTTTTGGCTATGTTAAAAAAAAAAAGTAAGCTATGAATTTCACACTAAATTCTGAACTGAATTAATAACCCATGTAACTGACAAAAATAGGCTTTAAGCTGAAATTTTCATGGATTTTGGAAGTGTCTTCCTCCAAACAACTTTATTGGGTACCTTAGTTTCCTTGTGAAACACACGGTAGCAGTCTAAAAATCAGCAGGTCCCATGATTTTCACATATTTAATGGCTGATGAGAATTAAGTCCTCCCCAACAATTACTAGTTGCCCAGATCTCTTCACTGATGATTGAGCCCTTTTAGAAACCATCAAAATATTTGTTCCTAGCATTGGTGTTACTTTAGACGCTATCAAAATCGACATTATAAGCCAAGATCAGATGATTGTGCCACACTTTCAGATTACCAAAATGGAAGAAACTAATTTGAAAAATGAAATCATTCTAGAGTAAAAGCGCTATTTTGAAACTTTATCCAGCAGCATAATAAACTAATCGCACACAATAGAGCTTAGAATCTCAGGCTTGCAGATGAAAAACCACCCCTTAAAATAGCCGAGACTGTGCATAGGGAGAACCCAGGCCCATTAAACAAAGCTGCAGCTGCCCTTGGCCAGGCTGTGAGCTTCATCTGAGTCAATGGGAGAAAATCTCAATTAGGAAGAATGGCAGGACAGAAGGAAACATCCTGAGAAATCCCCTATGAAGATTATTCATAGGAAATAACCACCAGCTAGTCACATCTAGTGGATTATAGTGTGGGATAGAAAAGGGATTGTGTTTAAAACCTTAAAGGCAGCTAACACATGAATAAAAAAGGGAAATGTGTTTGCTTCTCAAACTGTTTGCAGCTTACTGACTTTCTGTGCATGCTTTTCAGGGGACAATTATATATTCAGGAGTCCCCTTATTAGGACAGTTCAACTTCATAGTGGTGCAGACGGCGCTCTGTTGGTTAGCTGAGCTGGCCTAGGGAATGAAAGGTGGTCTGTAACTCTCATCATGAATAAACATGAGTCTCCTCATTTGCATGAGGCAGGTGACTGTAAAATATCTTGGAGCAAGCTGTGAAAGGAAGCTTTGTGCATCCATGCCCAGGGGAAGCTGGGAGGACTCAGCGTTGTTTATCTTCATTAGAATTCCATCTAGTGCTGCTGTTATTGATCTGAACTGGGCCTGATGTGGCTAATAAAGTAGGTGTATGTTTTAATTGAAACATGAATATTTGAGTAGAGGAGAAGTCTTAAAGAGCCCTAATGTCATACAATGAGGTTTTCCATTTTTCAACTGTCTAGGCCATTAACAAGCATTTTTTTTCAAAAGGCTTCTGATGTTTCACAAAGGTCTTGGGCTTGCCACACAGGCAGTGGAACCTCCTCTAGAAGCAAATGCATTATATGAATAGATTTAATCATTATTTCTTTGGCATTCCCTGTTGAATAGGTAGCAAAGAGTTTCATACATGTGTCTGCTTTTAACCTATTCGCATAAGATAGTGTTACCTATTTCCATGGAGTTTGCCACTTTCTGTTGGATGCAATCAAGATGTGTCCTCTCCAGTCCTCATCAAGGTCAGTTACACTATCCAGAGACAGCAGAAAGACTGGGAAAGTGACTTTGGTAACTTATGTTTTCCAACAAGTGTATGTTCAAATAGACCCCATTGTCATGCATAAACAGATACGTATTAATGACAGGTAACATGACTCTGGCCAAGTCAGGGAAGCACTGTGGTATAGAGCAATATTTCTCATTCTCTTTTGCATTATCACCCCACTAGAGAGCTTTTATAGGTATTTTTCCCCAATCACCCTCCCCCGAAATTGTAATTACAGATATATTGTATATCTCTTTGTGTATGTACGTATAACTGTGCCTTCTATGTAAAAAGAGTAAGATTTACTCCTCCAGGAACCATTTTTGTGCCCTCCCTAAGGATGATGTCCCCACACCCTCCTCAAGAATGCATGGTGCAAAGGCAAGAACCAAGGCTGAATTAGCAGGAGGATCTGGTGGCAGTCCCAGTTGGCCCCTCACCAGCAGTGTGACCTTGATCTTGTCCTTTAACCACCAAATCCCTTCTCACCTGTAAACTGGTAATGGCAGTAGTAATAAATAATACTTCCCAGAGTCACTGGGGATTAAGCTGTCATTAGGTTTGCTTTGCAAATTGCCCTATACAAATAGGAGGTGCTAATCTCAATAGGCAAAACCTAAAGTGGCAGTAATTTGCACTTGGTCGTGCAGTGTAATTGAGCTGCCTTGATTTCCCCAGATAGTTTGTTCAAATATCCATAAATACAGATTGTTTTATACCTCTGTATGGGGGTGCATTGAACTTTAGTTTGGCCATAGAGGGGATTTTGACCACTGTGGTCACTCCTCCCCAGCCCACCCACAAACAAATATACTGCAGGTGAGGCAGGGGACTGGGGACAGTATGTAAAAATGCCAAGGGCCTCCCTTCCAGCTGGGTAACCTTGTGCAAGGGACTCGGTTCTGTCGGCTTCAGATTCCTCAGTGTGAGATAGGAATAGGAAATTACCCACAGCTAGGATGGCTGTGCACCCTGATGGCATCAGGCAGATAAACTGGCAGGCTCAGCACTGGCCTGGAGCCAACACCAGTCCACAGTAATGGAGAGCTGGGAGAAGACCGGGTGACACGGGATTCCAAATGCGTCTGAAAAGGAAAAGGATGTTCATGGCAACACGGACAGCAAACATCTTCAGGAAAGGTGGACAAGCTGCTCCCTCAAGTTTAGTGATTAACTTAGTAGTGACTCTTTTTTTTGTTTTTTTTTTTTTTTTTTTTGGAGACAGAGTCTTGCTCTTGTCACCCAGGCTGGAGTGCCATGGCACAATCTCAGCTCACTGCATCCTCTGCATCCTGAATTCAAGTGATTCTCCTGCCTCAGCCTCCCGAGTAGCTGAGATTACAGGCTCCTGCCATGAGACCTGGTTAATTTTTGCAATTTTATTACAGATGGGGTTTCACCATGTTGGCCAGGCTGGTCTTGAACTCCTGACCTCAGGTGATTCACCTTCCTTGGCCTCCTGAAGTGCTGGGATTACAGGCGTGAGCCACCGTGCCCAGCCAGTAGTGACTTAACTTCCAAGTGTGCTGCCGTGATGGTCTCAGCTGCATGGGGTCCATGGCAGCTTTTATGAAGAACATAGAGAAGACCTCAGAGGGTGACCCATTCTGTCCTGGGGTTGTGCACTGTACCCTGCATCTCCCAACCCTCCACCCACTGAATTTACAGCCCTGGCAGCATCTCTTTATAAGGAAGGAGAATGCAAGGAATCTTGAGTCATCCAGGAAGAGTTGGATGTTGTTGACCCTGTTCATGTAATTTTCTTTCTTTCTTTCTCTTTTTCTTTCTTTCTTTCTTTCTTTCTTTCTTTCTTTCTTTCTTTCTTTCTTTCTTTCTTTCTTTCTTTCTTTCTTTCTTTCTTTCTTTCTTTCTTTTTTTTCTTTCTTTCTTTCCTTCCTTCCTTCCTTCCTTCCTTCCTTTCTTTCTTTCTTTTCTCTCTCTCTCTTTCTTTCTTTCTTTCTCTTTCTTTCTTTTCTTTCTTTCTCTTTT